>NW_023339696.1:15293703-15309910 GCF_004916995.1 Morone saxatilis | reverse complement strand
TTACAAATACCTACCAAATTCTATTATTCTCCTCTTTTCCTTTCCTTTTCTTACAAACTGCAAAATTCAACAGCTATCCAGCATTTGACTATAAGTCAGAGAAAACCCTCAAATAAAAGTGCCTGTCTGTAGAAAGTCAGGTCATTCTGCTCCACAGAGAGCAGTGAAAGCAGTGATGCCTGGCAGTAGATACCTAACAGCCCATTCAGGATGCCATCAGAGGCTCCGCTCATTTCCCTCAGTCAGCTGTGGAGCAACAGGGTGGCTGCCTCGCCAACTTCATGCCAAAGTCTCTAGTGGAATGCCAGGCTCATTATAACGGGATGAGAGTTCACTTCTCCTCTAACTATGGGAGCTTCACAGGGGATAATGAGCCGCCTGACCGCTGGGAGTAAATTCAGTCTGTCTGCGTCTAGCATTGGAGATTGCAGTCTTTGCTGTTTCTCTCATCCTTTCCAAAGTTCAATCATCACCCTTTGTGATAGATAGGTTAAGATGAAAGCTATATGATACGTAATAAAATGATGTCTTAAAGTAATTTTGAAAAGTTAAAGTAACATTTTGGAAAAATACACCTAATCACTTTCTGGTAGGGAGTTAAATGAGACGATTAGTCTCATAGTCGATTGATAAATATAAGGCTAATGCCAGCCTCAAGTTAGCTTGAAACAGCTAGCCTGGCTCTGTTTAAAAGTATTATAATCTGCCTGCACCCTAATTAACACATCTTCATCTTGTTTATTTAATCTGCACAAAAAAACAAGCAACGATTCTACGTTTTACAGGAGGTTATGTGCTGGACTGAGCAGTTGCCAGGCAACCAGCAGAGACTCCAGGAAGCTACTGGTCATGGCAAAGATATAGGCCAGCAAATAACCACCTGGAAAACAGCGAATTGTTGTTTTCACACTTTTTTGCACGTCTTAATTAGTCAGTTTTAGAGAAGCTTGTTTGCAGAGTTTTTTAGATTGTTTTTTTTGGGGGGGTGGGGAGTGGAGGAATTGGACCAGTGTTGTTGTGGTGGCCATGAATATGGCATTCACTGTAACCATTCAGCTACCAAGGTGCTCCTATTTGCAGGCTTGCTGTCTCCCCCTGTTTCCAGTCTTTATGCTAAGCTATGCTAACCAGCTGCTTCTGTAACTTCATACCTAATGTACAGATATGAGGTGGTATCAATCTTCTCATCCAACTCTACACCAGAAAGAAGTGAAAGAAAGTGTGTTTTCCAAAATGTCCAACTGTTCCAGTTGTTGTGAAGACTATTGTAAGTATTGTATTGGTATTTTGCCATTATATTACAGTACATTGCAGGGAGACAGAAGATGACTGGCTTCAATGGGTTCCAACCCATGACATAAAAGTTACTCATTACATACCACTAACCCAGGAGGCCACACTGCCACTTATTTGAAAGTTCAGTAATACAAAAAGATGTACGCTTGTAGCTTTACTGTAGAGAATTTTTCTTCCATTTCAAGAATCACAGCTGTAGGTGGTTATTTTCAGATGTCATTGACTATTCACCTTGCCTTTCAAAAACATTCTTGCTGCAGGCGATGCATTATGTGTGAGAGACCCAGATATGTGGGTCTGTGGGGGGGTCGTAATGCTTTTGGTGCTGGGAACATTAGCTGCTTGGAGGGAAAAACTGTGGACCTGCCACAGCAGAGATATCCAGAATTGGGCTGCCAGCCTTGGCACATATCCCAGAGAATTATGACTCAACAGTAGCAATAATGTTTAAATGTCCGTCCAGTCTGCTCCCAGGTGAGCCAACCCACAAAATGGCCATTACTATGTTTACAGTGCTTGTGGCCCCTGATTATTTTTAGCGGCTTTCAAAGCACATGCGTAAGAGGCAAAGTCCTCCTCATTTTAATATGAATAAAAACAATGTTGCCACAAAAAACAGGCACTGTGTTGCTCAAGAGGTCGAGATGTTTCACAATTTGGAGCTGAACGATAATAAAGTCATGCAACTGTTATGTAAACATTTATAGTCTATAGTCAAAACTTGAAAGAAATATGTTAGAATTATATAATAGCTTATAAATAATGTATCACTATTTAAGGCTGTGAGAAGAAGAACAACAGTAACAATAACATTTAAATAATCTAAAAGTTAAGGTTTCTTTTTTTTTATTTGTATTGGGGTTTACAGAGTTAAATCCACAGTTGGAAATAGGAAAAAAAATATTTCTAATAAAGATATAAAGAAAACAGAAAAAAATAATATGAGAATAAAAAAACCTAAACATGAAAACACCCCCATCCCATTTTCTCTATAGGTGAGTAAACATGTAAATGCGAGGGGAAAATTAAAGTATTATAAATTTAATTAGTTTACAATACATTAATATATCTTTGCCAATTCTGTTCTATTCAGCATTGTTAAATAAAGACAATAAGAAAATGTATGGAGACAACATTAATTAGAAAACAGACAGAACATTTAATATTTGTACGTGTCACTGTTCTCGGCTTCTTATAGTTTACTCTGGTGATAATATGACCTTGACTGGTGTCAATTAGAGTATGCTGTGTGCTGCTCAGGAGAAGTGGAGACGGCAGTCTAGAAAAGTGAAGGGGACATCAGTAAGAGCTTTAGCTGCATGGGTCTCCTGTGCAATGTAATATGAAACACTATTCTTCGATCAGGCCTATTTTCAGCCCACACATTTTACAGGAGCAAAGCTGATCTCCCTAACATGCACTCTGGGAGAATTTGGCAGGAGTGTGCATGCACACACACACACACAGCAGACTCTTGGCTGGGTTACTCAAATCAAACTGGGGCTAAATTTGACCTTTGAGGGAAAGTCTCAGGTCTGCCCAGTCCATCCTCATCTGCAAATGTGAAAACATTCAGTCACACAATGAGCTGAGATATGTTTTACTGGATTTGCAACAGATTTTATTATATTATGCCATTTATATTGAGTGGAAGTTACAGTTTGAGTGCAATCATCAGATAAATATTGTCACTAATTTTGCAGATTTGTCTTTCATAAATCATGAATGTACTTTGTCCTGTTGAATTAGCTTGTTTTAATGAGCTGGTGATGCTGCCATTACAAGTCAAAGCCTCGTTTGTGACACTATTTTGACAACATGATCAAGCCGCCCAATTTGTGTCAGGGCCAGAAGACTTTTCCATTTACGACAAATTGTCCTTTTATTCGCCTGAGCTCCTGTCAGAGCTATATTTCACCACAGCTAGGATGGACATTTATTGCTGCTGTTTTCTTTCTCTCTGCAAATTTACTTTCCCCAAGTAGTATATCTCTCCACGCTCCTTCCTCTGCCCAATATTTTCACAGCTTTATTGCTTAAGTTGTTTGGTGGAGTTGAATTCAAACTGACAACTGTAGGCATGACAGCTATAAATTTTGTTTCTATACAACTTGTTTTCCTGACAGCCGCACATATTTATTTGCCATCACACTTAAGAAAATTTAAAAAAGTACTACCAATCTCAATCACTTTTCATTCCTTCAAGTATGCATATGTGACTTGACATCATTGTGGACAAAATTAAACTAAACCTTATTTAAAAGGGGTGCTTTGAAGGGCTGCTTCCAAGTGTGATTATTTGGAAACAGCAAGACATGTCTAAAAGGGAAAAAACTGAAGCCTTGTTTCAGAATTAGCAGAATAATTTTCTGCAGGCTTTCAAAAGAAAATTCAAATTACCAGTCCACTTTACTGGACAAAATGGTGTAGCATACTGTCATTTGATATGTTTTTACTTACTTTACTGTTTAAACAACTAATTGTTTAGTTAATCATCAGAATATTACCAGCAGGGTGCCTGGTTAGCTCACCTGGTAGCATTGGCAACCATGTACCAAGTCCTTGCTGCAGCAGCCCAGGGTTCGAATCCTACCTGCAGCCCTTTGTTGTGTCATCCCCTTTCCTGTATATTTTCAGCTCTCACTATCAATTAAAAAGGCAATAAAAGACCAAAAAAAGAAAATGACTAGCAACTATATATAACTGATTCATTTAAACAGAATGCAAAAAATGCCCTAGTTCTAGCTTCTAAAATATGAGGTTGAATATCTTTATGGCTCTGGGAAATTGTAATGGGCTATTTTCAAGATTCAACATTTTATGCACAAAATGATTAATAAAGAAAATATCTGGCAAAATAATTGATAATAAAAATAATGGTTAGTTGCAGGCCTGATTTTAATCCCAGTTGCTTGTGTTGATATTAATATACAGTACATTTGTACCCAGGGCTCCTCAGAAAGCAGTATTTATACTAATTATACTGGTTAGTCAATTGAATTAAATTAAAGTATAAATGCCATTGCGCAAAAGCAAATGACACAGAAAATCCTCTTGCAATCTGGTACAAGTACAACTTTGACAAATAGTTGTTTGATTACAATGTGACTGTGTTTTTGTCAAAGTTGGGTTATTGTGGAAACACTAATGAACAACCACAAACTAAATGCTATAGATGGAGAAAAGGAAAAGGCTAATGAGCTTTTCAGTTACTGTACCCAGGGGGCTTTCATATCAACCCTTTAACTCTTATCTATTTATAACAAATGTCAAGCTTCTCCAGATGATAGCGCTCAGAAGTCTCTGTGGCTCCAGTGAAGTTTTTGCCAAATGACAGTGTCCCACCTCTCAAATTGTTCTGACATTTACATTCAGTGAGAGTCAAGTCGAGGCTGGTTTATTTGTATAGGCCTTAATCACTGCTGCAGACTCTGAGGACTGCAGCCACACTGAGAGAACAACATACTGTATGAAAACGACTCATGAGTAATCAAGCTACTCATTCAATTAAGAGTTCAACGTGGATTGTTTATAGAAAAACACACAACCAGTGGTTGCCTATTGGTTGGTGACTTTTAAAACTAAATACACAATGTGCTTCCTATGGTAACTGAGATGTAAGGGGTTAAGTGATAGAGATACTGCAATATCAGTTGCACTGCAGATATACTCTTTGTTAGAAAATTATGTTTTATTTACTGTGGGTGCTTGGGAAAATGCTGAAAAGACAACATGTTTTTGCACTTTTTTAAAATATATCATGCTAACATTTGGTAAAGATTAAAAAAGCATGTGGAGACTGAGACATGTGGAAAGGAAATAAAGAACTTGGGCTTATAAGAAAATTGGGCTAGTAACTAACTAAACTAAACCTAGAGAAAATGAGGCTGCAGTTAGTTGAAAGATTTACCAGTAACTGTTTTGTTGTCTGGCTTATTGTTGCCTGATGTTTGTTGCAAGTAAATATTTGATTTCAAATGAGCCTGTTTCTCCTCAGAACTCCACATTCCCTCCGCCAACAACTTTATGTTTTCAGTACTATTTATATTGGTTATTTCTTTTCCACGAAATTTGATGAAAATTCAGGCCACTGACCAAAGAACATGTTTAGTCTCTTACAGTTTGTGGATCTCGACCCAGTGGTGCCACCATGTGTCCAATTCTAAAATATTATGTCCATTTCCAGATTTTACAAATTTTTACAAAACCTTTTTAAGTCGTCTGAAAAAATATTATTATTATTATTATTACACATATCAACTCTAAGAAATTTTGCAACATGATGTATTTAGATGGCAGTAACTCAGCTGAAAATTTGCATAGTTCTTCCTTGAACAAAGCCCTAATATGCCCTCACTCATTTTTAAATTCGGCCTTCATGGTGCCCCAAACAGCCACTAGATTTAATAACGTAAAGCTTACATTGTTTTTAGATAAACACTCAAGAGCACGTACAAACAATTGTTTTGTGTAGTACAGATTCATGAGCTTTGTGTTTTATGTCGTGAAATGTGCAAAGAGGAACTATTGTCCATTACCCAGTTTAGAAAATCACTTCTAAAAGATAGTTAGAGAGTTACAGTAACTTAAATACAGTAAGTACTACAGTAAAACGTTATCTCCTTCCCCTTCACACTTCATAAAGATAATATATTGAAATTAGTGAAATAAATGTGAATGTAAATTTTAATGCAGTTATCCTAAACATGGATACCTTATTTTAATATAGTTGGACATTTGAGAACAGATAATGTCCTGCAGAATCATGATGGATTCACTCCAACGATTTGCCTCCAAGGGAGAGAATCACTGACTAATATTATCACACTCTTGTAGCTTCATACTTAGCTCTATATTTGGACAGAGCTGATGGAGGGCATATGGACTGAAAAGATTTTAAAATTATCACTGTGTGGTACTGAAGCAACACTTCAGATATAATTTTAACCTCCCAGATTCAAAGGAGCCAACTGAAAAGCTGTGTGTCATAAAGACTTCACTGCCCCCCTGTGTCTGTGATTAAATCCAAGCTAGTATCTGGTCCCTACATTTAAAAAAAGATAATAAGGTATATCATCTTTATATGCTCTTTTGTCTTTTAGGTTAGGGTTTTTTGTGAATATTTACTTGAGGAAGGTCAGATTGTTAAAAGCCAAACTTGAATCTATTCAAAGGTAACTGTTCAGAGAAAACCTCTGTGAAACCACAGGATGTTTGTTTATTGCGGTACAATGGCGTACATAAAGTAAATCATATTTTTTTGATGTGGTATTTTCCTCCCCTTGCAGGGGATAATACATTATTGCTTGTCATGCTAATTTAAATAGCAAAATGAAAAATGTGTGGCCAGTTACATACTGTTGTGGTTTTTTGTTTCTCTGATAGGTAGAGGAGCTAATAGACTGCAGCTGCTTTTGATTTCAGTGCTCACCAAATTCTGCATAAACAATGTCACCGTTTGCTGTGTCCTCTGAGAAGGATGATTATGTATCTTGAGTTAAAGCAGAGTAGAGATGATGACAACCTTATAGTTTTTAGGAATGGAAAGCTACATGTACATTATACAGGAAAATGGATGAAGGCACCTGTAATTGTCCCCTTTTATTACGCTAGATGGCAGTGTAACCCATTTATCCTTTAATCCTGGAGTCAATCCCAGCCAATCCCAGTTGACATTGAGAAAGAGTCAATCACTGGGCTGATGGAGAGAGACAGACATCGAAGAGACAGACAAACATTAGCTTTAACTTTATCTTCAGTAGCTTTAAATATTAGATTAGATTTATATAAATAAATCTGCAATATGGTTATACTATTGCTATAGCTTAATTTCACCACACAAGTAAGATTCACAAACAAACAAAAATAACAATTGTATACTGTTTGAGTTTCTCATTTTGCACATGCCTTCATCTAAGTTGTGAATGTGATAGAATAGAAAACTTTGCCAAACTATAGGACATTAGGGGCTGGATAATATACATAGTCAATAACAGGTAGGCCTTCCTGATATATCTGTATATAATACAAACCTGATCATGTTATATTGCTTCACAAATTCTAAACATGAGCTTGCAGTGCCCCCCTCTGGTTAGACTCTCAGTGATAGTGTGCAAAAGTCCAGTTGTGTTTTTATCTAATTATATCCAGCAATACAAGCTGTTCCATGTTCCTGAAACAGGTGAGTTTGCTTTATTGTTGGTGACAATTCAGAATGTGCAAACATGAAAAATATGTTGCACCATTTGCCAGGTTTTTATTGTGTTAAGTGCAGCCTAAATTTGAGGAGCATAACAGAGTCATCTTTTGTTAGTGTTATAATCTGAGTTGAGAGTTAGTTCAACATCAGGAGTGGTGGAACTTGCATGACTCTCAAAGGGTTTTAACAAAAGTTGGAAACCACAAGAAGCGGGCATGAAAATCATATACAATCCAAACATAGTTGTTACTAGTTGGGGGAAAATTTGGGGACGATTTTAGGGGGCCCAAAGCCAGAGGAGGCACTTAGAGATGCAATGTGCTTCTGTACTGTTTTGCACAGAAAGAATGTCAGGGGTCCCACAGTAGCACAGACAGATTCAGACATTATTTTGAAATACCAACCAACTTGATCAGATTAACTCTAAATGCATCATGTCTCTTACTAAAGATTTTTTTTTTCTGTCTGGATTAAGAAGAACTACTCTCCCAGGAACCCTTGGCCTTTGTAGCCTGTGATGCATATGCCATGTGGGTGTGGGATCTGCAGTTTACCGCTTCAGGCCTGAGTAAATACTGCAGCCATTCCAGGCATTGCTGTGAATGGTGAAGGAAGGAAACGTCTGTAATCAGGGTAACTTCACTGTTTCCCATAGTTGAGTCAGGAAGTAAATCGGTTGCAGGGAGATGACAGTAGATGAATAGAGGGAACATATCTGACAGACAGAAAAAGTGTGAGGTCTTAGGTATGCTTTTAGTTTTCAGTTTTGCATTAAATGCATCTCAGTGTAATGTATCATATTTGATTTTGACAGGCATCATCAATAGGACATTATTTCACATTTTGTACCACATTTCTGTTGGGATTAAGTACATTTGTGTGTTGATAAATGTGACTTTTATTTTACCATGTGCTGCCTTTAGTGTATAAGCTGCCTTATACATTGTCCCAACAAAACTGCATGTTTTATATTCCTGGCATTTATAGAGCAATTAATGCTTCCCTTGTGGTATGGACTGCATTCTCACTGTCCGTCTCTCCGGAGGCTGAGGCCATGGTTACACTGTTATTGTTACCTGTTATTCCAATGAACAAATGCTATTCCTGATATTTTTCTGGGGACACAAAAATGGTATGCATACCACTTGGCTGTGTTGATGGAAAGTATATTGTTGGGGAGTTCAGGAAGAAAATGTTCAAAATTAACTGCGGCACTGCAGAAGGCATCTGCGTACTGGATCATGGCTCCTGAAATTAAGATTTACCCATGTCTCCAGATTGTTTTAGTTGCACAACAAACTGAATACGGGGAAAGTTTCCACTTTCCACTCAGGCTTTTTATAAAGTTATATTGTGCCAAATGTTGGCCTCTGTGTAAGTCAGTACATTAACGGTCATTTGGAATAATTACTTTTTTCACACTTCAGGAACCTCTAAACTCTAGTTTTTTGATGACATCATCAAATCAGTCTGTGACTAATGCCAAATGCTAAAACCAGGCTTCTGCTAATGTGAATTAAAGGCACATGCATTTAATGTAATGTGAAGACTATCAATGACATAAAGTAAGAAGCTTTCCCCTTGAGTCAGCAGGGGCCTGTAACTATGATATAGCTTAGCAGCCCACTAAGCAGTCTTTCTACTCTAATGCAAAAATCTACTTGAGCTACTGAAAATAACTTTTAAGAACTGCTTTTTAAGAATTAATTTATAGCTCATAAAAAGTAATAAAACAATGACATTAAAGAATGGATTTACTAATCTTAGCCATTATTTTTTCACTCTGCACTCATCAGATTTGAACAGATAAAAACAACATAGACAACCTTGTGTAGTATAAATCACAATAATTCTGAGAGGATGTAAGTTTAATTTAAATGACTCAGTTAAAGCCTTTTGCAGTTTAAGTATAATTGTTTATGTAAGTGTTGCCTTCTTGAAGCTGCCACCCACAGATCATACGGTATCGCTGTCACTGGGTTTTAGGATCCACTATGATTCTAGACAAAAACAGAGCCCCTGTCTGGCTCCCAGAACAACACTGTGAGTTGCAGCATGCCAGTGAGCAAACAAGAGGTTATTTCTGTCTGTGGTCGACCCCTAACCGACCCCCTGCCAAGCACACTGCTGGCAGGGTCCAACCAGGAATGAGAGAGAGGGGTGGGGGGAGTTATGTTGTGTGCACATGCTCTGAGTAACAGCCACTTGAGGGTTAATTTGACTTATGGGAAAGCTATGGTTGTTGAAATCAGGGAATGTTAGAAGGGAAGTGTGAAGAAGTTGCCCGCCCTTTGCTGTAGTTGTAACATTATGTTTTCTTACATGATGTCCAGATTGTGGGGACACCGTTTTACCCCAGACACACACACAGAAACGGAAAAATCCCCCCCCCCCTTTTTCCAGTTGCTTGTTCTAGCTATACAATCAGCTATTTTTAGCAGCATAGTCTGCGCCTGCTTTATAGTGCTGAGCTAATGTTTTTCATTGCAAGGTTTTTGTACCTCCTTTTTAAAACATTTTAATATTCTATTCTTTAGAATTTCTTTATAACACTTTTTGAACACTTTTCATCATCCCACTTTACAAGATGTTTTGCCCTTATGTTCCGACCTGAAACCAGAGGAACTTTATGATAAGTCTAGCTACCTCTGTAAAGTATGACTGTACACACACAGATACACATTATCATATATACACTTTCTTTTCCTTCTTGTCCACAATATATATATTCCTTTAAGAAAATGAGTGTATATCTCCTGTTATTGTAAATATAACTGTAACTTCATATGTATTTTTTTATATTTGCCATTAGTAGGTGATTGACTTTGTCCCCAATAGTCACCAAAATGTCTTTTCTTCATATTATTTCAAGTCTTACATAAATACAGAAACCATATTTGTGAAATGATTCTCAATAAAATACCTCAAATACTGAAATAAATGCATCCATTTGATGCTGTGACATGACTCAGTCATATGGTCTGGATGTATTGCACCATTGTGTTTTAGTCATAATTATGGTAAATCAGTCCAGTCATTTCCATGGTATTTGGATGTCATGGATAAACAGTTTTTTTCAACCCCTTAGCAAGACCATTAATTATTATACATTCTGACTGATTGTTAAACTTAAAACAGTTGGCGGAACTGGCAGTATCATCATTTGTCAATGCTAAAACATGGAAAGAAATATGTGATTGCCCATGGTCATGTAGTTCACCAAATGAGCAAATACAAATTAAATGTGATTATATGTCTGTGTTGATGCACATGCTTGAATGTAATTACAGTTTGCCTTTGGACAACTGTGAGTGTTTACTTTTTGATAAGTGTGTTCAATTAGTTGTTTTCGGTGATAATGTTAATGTGGCCAAAGCTACCACAGGCCTGCCTTTTTTAGCCTCTCGTGGCAGCTGCATGTAGCACAGCTTCAAAGCAAACTGGAGGCCTACAGGGATTTTCCTCTGGCTTTCCCACCATCTGCAGAGGCCTTCATGGATGAGATGGTGGGTGTTGTGGAGACAGCCCTGTGAAAATGAATATCCAGTTTTACTGCAAACTCTTTCAACACGTGCAATCTCTCCCATTAAATATGCTCATATTAATGATTTCAGATCGCATACCTTTTATATCCTTAGCCATTTTAAGGCTGATGTTAAGGCACGAGACAGCATACAGAACATTTTAACTTACATCTCATCATCAGTCTTGGTTTATTGTCTTTATCTAAACTTAGATCAAGGTGTAATACGATCCACCTGATGCCTTGTGCCTTTACTAAAGATAATGCTATGGCAGCCACCCAGACTTTTCACTACCATGACAAATAACTCTGCTCTAAGGTTTGAAATGTCAGTTTTGTAACCCTGTAATCAGTCATTCACAAGCCAACATATGATATATATTAAATATAAATAAAATAGTTTGATTAACAGATTCGTAGTTTAATCAAATTGATTATCTATCTTTGGTGTAGCAGCACATGCTCAACAAAGTGCTTGCTTAACTCAAATCGATCTTATTCAGTCTGACGTTTTGGCTCAGAGTGAGAGCCAGAAATGAGCTATCTGCTTTGCATACTTGCACCTAGATTATGTCAAATGTGCATCTTAACCAGATCTTCCCCGGGATTCTTCCTGGTACCACCCCAGTGAAATCCCACAATGAATTCCACACGGTCTGGGTTTTATAGGAAATACCTATTTGAGCTGAAAGGGACTATGATGATTGACTCCCTCATCATGGTGCACCTGGACTTGATTATAGTGTGCCTGTTAGAAGTTAGTCCCAAATCCTTTAAGAGGTGGTTTGAAATTGGCTTATGGTCCATCAATAGTGTTTTCTGGTCTGTTGGGACAACGAGAACCTTTAAATATGAACTTGTTGACTTGGTGTGATTTAATCAGACATTTATTGTGACGGGTCACTTCCTTGACCGTAATCTGATACGACTTGATGACACGTGCTGACCAGGTGACAAAACTACCTGGCATCCTGTTGTTCTCCTTCTTTTCTCTCGTTCTGCTCTTCTCTCTTCTTTCACCCACACCGGGTGAGAAGCTCTCGGACCTCAGTGCGGCCATACCCACCAACAAACTCACAACAAAGGATTAAAGTGCGACACAAGAACCTGCCTTTTCCTTGAGATTCGTGGTTAGCGCACCACTAACAGGAGTAAACAACTGCAGCTTTAAACACAAAGTCTGCCAGCTGCAAAATAAAGCAACGGAGCAAAATGCCTTTCCTCCTGTATCCAACTGACTCCCTTTTAACTCATCAATCTATTATGCACACACATACACCTCAATTCAGCTTAAACATCAGCATGCACAAAGACAGGAAAATCAAACCTTGAGCTTTTTACGTGTCCTTTGTGTCTGACCAACACGTGTTTCATGCTTTGGTCAGAGAGAACAAAGACACACGCCTTTTCTGGTGCACACACATACACACACAAAGATAGTTGGAGTTATTCATTTAATTATTAATAATAATTTAAAATTAATAATTTAGTGTATTTTATCAGTGATGAATCAATCAATCAATTGCTGACTATTGTTTCCCTTATTTAAGGGTGGTGCCTTGAGGATCTTTAATGTTAATTAAAGTCATTATATTATCTTTGCTAATTAATCAAATTTGATAGCCAACATGTAATTGATTGCACCAACACATTTTTCTGCCCCTTTAAACCATTGTTGCACCAACAAATGGTGCCGCTGTGATTACCATAGCACCTACAAGTTTTGTTTTTCCTCTTGTTGGGTTTTTTCTTGATGGAAGTTAAACATGTTGTGTTTGTCAGTTTGTCCATGATACTTTACTGTAGTGTGAGCAAAAATATGCTGAGGATGATTTTATAAACCTAAGTATGTGTGTTAGTTTGAAACCCCCACATGAGACCTGATGTTAATGAGTGCTTTGATGTTCAAAGAAACTTTATCTGGGAAAAAGAAGTGTGGATTTTTGCTCTGAAGAATACTTTGACTCCAAGGGTCAAGAGTCTAATGAGATTTTAGAGATCACAGTGATGTGGAGTGCACTTTCTTGCCAGGACAATATTAACAGCACAGCAGCACACACTATCTGACATCACTGGTAAAAATAACAGGAAACATTGTGGATTGATAATAAAGGGCTTTTGTTTTTGTCATATAATGTATTTTTTATCCTTTACTACAGAAAGGAAACATGAAAGAATCACTCCTTTTCTGTTAAGTAGCAAAAATTGGCGGATGATAAACTCAGGATATGAAGTTACAGAAGATTATTATTGCATTGTCAGTGTTGCTCTAAAATTGTGCATCTAATAATATAGTAGTAACTGACTGTGTCAGATTGCAGAGTCCAGCTGCCTCGTAAGGTTAGCATTATAGCAATTTAAGTTGGAATATTAAATAGATTTCAAACCAAAAGTAATGCACATGATGTGGGCATATTTTTGTGACATTTCATAAATCAGTGGAGAACATGAAAGATTTTGATGGACTCAATGTGTTTTACATTGATTTTCTTAACATTCACTCCTCAAACATGTCAGTATATTACAGGTGTTAGGTTTGGAACATTGACAGTATATATAAAGTTTAGAGTAAATAAAGCAGTTTAACAACACAACACAGATTATAAACTTCACAGATAAGTTCCTTTAGTCTTTCCAGTGGAGATGGTAAACACTCAACCTGCCTGCTCAATGATGGTCAGACAGACCAGCATACACTCAGTCTACTTAAGAACCCATTTGTTGTATTTGTTAGCCCTGCAAAATCATGGGGCAAACAAATTATACATAGCAATCGCATAAAGTCATCTCTTCATCTTGCAGAAATAAGTGAACTTAATATGCTTAGAAATACATCACCTTTATAGACATAAAGAGCAGTTTAAATGTAAAAGAATCACTTAAGCACTTGTACTCTTCTCATCTTCGTTTTATGTGGAAAAAACAACAACATTCTGGTCGAAATACCTTCAAGCCAGAAGTTTTGGGTTTTTTTCCCACATAAAATGTAAAGTAGAAAGAATGGTGCCTGAAATTCTAGATTTGGCCCACTTAGGCAAACTGGAACAGAACTATATCTGTAGTAGCTGTATATGGCCTTTGGTGGGGCTCCTTTGTGACTTTGAGTGCTGCAACGGCATCAGTAAATAAAAATTATTAATTTTTTTGCTTACATTTTTATTGTGGGAACAACAATGAAGTGTATGTATGTATGAATGCAGGGCAATGAAAAGATTTTCTGCAGTTATGCTTTACCTTCAGTGAAATCAGTGGACACCCACCAGGCAAATCCTACAGTAATCAATATTCTTTTCAGGTCCTGGCATAATAGCCTTGATGATGAGAGGCATTGGGAATGAGAGTATGGATTTAACATGGGCAGCACATTGAAGGATGGCACCATGCCCTACAATACCAGCAGCAGTGCTTTGTACACCAACATTACAACCCCTCTTTCCTAATTTTTCTTCCTAATGCCAGGTCATGCATTCTGTTACACCACTTAATTACTACCAAACATTGTAGATATTTATGCAGACTTTAACTTATCATTTGAAGGAGTCAGCTGGTACTTCATTAAAAAATCTTTACACTGCAGTAATGGTAGAGATGGGAATGGCGTTGTCCACCCTTGGGGAATGTGCAGCTCATAATTATAGAGATTCTCATCTAAAGTGGGAGGCCCAGAATTAAATTTTGCAATGTTTGGCTCTGTGACACAAAAATTACTCATCCCACTGTCACTACGCCTAAGTTTCTCACATGGACACAAAACAAGCTAATCTAAATAATATGATACAGTACATACTGTACATAGAGTAGAGACAGAAATATAGATAAATAGACAATTTGGAGGACAATGCCAAAATTTAAAAAACAAAAATTTGTCAAATTAACTCTTAAAACTTCAAAACATGATGACTGTTTTTTCCATGTACAACCTAATATTCATCTCCATGTGTTTATTTTCAATAAGCTCCCCATCCCACACATATAGATAAAAAAACAATATATGATGCAGTATAAATTAATTATATTGATTTCTGTACAATCTACAGGGTCTTGTTCCTTTTGCACAACTATAAGGACTGTTCCTACTGCCTCTGCCTCACCTAAATTGGGCCAAATCAGTGACCAAAACATCAGAGTTTGGTAATACATACTGTATGTTGACCATTTAAGAGCAAGGCCACTCTGGGAAAACAAACTCTTTTCAGTGATTTGTTTGTGGAATGAAGTTAGGAATTAGATCAGAATTGCTTTTGCAAGCCAACACATAATCACAGCTTAAGTAGTTTCAAAGTTTTTCCTTGGGAACATGGATTTCTTATGTATTTACAGC
Organism: Morone saxatilis; assembly: GCF_004916995.1. NCBI lineage: Eukaryota > Metazoa > Chordata > Actinopteri > Moronidae > Morone > Morone saxatilis. Next base: position 15,294,571 of record NW_023339696.1, on the reverse strand, counting down.
AATCATGCATTACTGCATCACTGAAATATTTTGACTTTGAATCAATGTTACAAATATTTACAAGTAAAATGTTTTTTGACATGGTACCTCCCTAAGGCAGAAACATTTGGTTGTTGTTGAGTATCCTGGTTCTCACTGAGCTATAGCCAGAACCCATTGCTCTTAAGAATTAGGTATGATGAAGTGAATGGTATAATGATTCATTATTAATACTGGGGCTTATACATTTCTTGTAGGTACATAGGCATGTAGCAGTGCTGATCTTCTAACAACTGTCCCCAGATGTTGCTTTTTGTGGGACATACACGTAACAAAACTGAGACTTTTAAATCAGTTCATGAACTGCTAAGAGTGACTTGAGTTGCATTCATCCTGAAAACTCACAGGAAGAAGAGAAGAGTTTTTCAATACGAGGGTATTCATTTTGTGTGTAGAAGAGCTGTCCAAACACTTCACACTGTAAGCCAGACAGAAAGCGTGGGAAAAACAGTACTGATATTCAGAGAAACTAATTGCGTAATCATAGAGCCATCATTTCTTTAAAATTATGATCATGATTGCAGTGTATCATATGTGTGGGGCAATAACTTGAAGTGAAGGTGCTTCGCTGTAGTTGGGAGCCTCTGGATAACGCTGAATAAGCATAACTAACAAGCTTTCGAGTTGTGCCATTCATTTCTGCAATATTGTGCAAAGTATTTGGTCTCCAGTGGTAATAAAACACAAGTTATTGCCTTACTTCTTTTCCGATCTCCCTACCTCAGTAATACATTATTTTACCCTAGCATTATTAGTAAGTGACTATTATTATTAGTGTCTGCAGCCCGGACATCGAGCTCGTCGCCGTCGGACTTCGTCCATGTTATCT
>NW_023339696.1:15262993-15293609 GCF_004916995.1 Morone saxatilis | reverse complement strand
CTTTGGTCAACTTTGGTTGTTTTTAAAGTGCTTAACAAATAAAGTTGGATTGGATTGGATTGGATATATTGTTAATTAGCCCAACATTACTGTTCTCTGTCTCACTGGAACACAATTTATTTTCTCATTTCCTTGTATTGTAAGTACTTTACCCCATATGTAAAAACTAATTATACTGTAATTTGTAGGGTATAATATAAGTTTTTTTTATTTAAGGGAACTGTTAGTTTAATTTTGTTTGGTTTATTTAGGCTGGTGTGAAAGTGTTGTCTGTAATGTGTAGCTTGTTTTATGGCAGAATAAAACCAAACCAAAGTCCTGCAATTAAACTCTAGCGCGGCGTAAACAACCAAGACCGCCTGAAAAGGAGGGTCTCAGTTGTGTGGTTCATTCGGGGTGTGAAAGCAAAATGGACCAACCACTGAATTTTATGATAGTATAAATGTGATTTTAGCAGCCCAACTACTGTTTAACCCTGTACAAAAAATCTTAAGATGCACCCAACAAACAGATGGTGGTGCTCTTTAAGAAAAGGGTTAAAAATCAGTAATTTACTGTTTAATCCATCTGGTTATTGTGAGCTGGTCCATGTATTTTGATAGTTCCTTATTAAAAAGAATGAAAAATAGGGACCACACAGTAAAAGACACATCTTTTGTTTCCTGTTTCTACCTGTTTATAATTTGTGAGCACCAGAGAATATACAGTAAATAAAGACACAGAAGGTGCACTGACTTTTTGTTTGTCTCTGGGCTTTTATTTCCATTTCCATGTAACACTGATGAGGCAGGATGACAATCACCAAAACTATACAATGAATGAGTTTCCAGTCAGCTCATATGACTCTGTGTTTACAGCTCTTGGTTTGAGTCGGTGTGAACACGAACCGTACCGGAAGTAAAAGGCAAAAATGAGTTACATGTGTGAAAGCACCCTTAATCTTCTCATACTTGTTGGAACATTTCAGACAGTGATGTGATTTGTTGTGAAGTTATAGAAATGTATCTTTCTTCAACACAAACCTGTGTCATGAATCAAACGCTGCTTAGTGACTGCGACTGCAAACTCATATGTTTTCACTCTATTTTTAAATGATTAATTATGAAGTTGTAAGAGAATGAAAAACAGCTGGCCAGTGCTGGGAAGCAGATGGATGTAAGACTCTAATGAGTGTGATAATCATCAAGCTAAAATGTCTATTAATAACACTCAATGCAGTGACATTGCTAAAAATTTCCCAAACTGTAGATTTTCAATGAAAGTAGATGATCTAATTACAATCTTCTTCTTCTTTTTTAAAAAAAAATATATTTTTGTGTGAATTGAAAACATCTTGAATTAATACAAACTACCTTGTGGTTTAAGACAAGAGATTAAACATTTAAATTGTTACTAAAGATGAGAAACAGCATTGTTCTAGACTTGGATGGGAATTTAAGAGCCTGCAGCAGACTTTGATCCAGTAGAGTGGCTTTGATTGTGGGACAAAACAGGTGTATAAGGCATTCATAAAATCCATTGTTTTGTTTCTGTGGCCAACAGACTTGCGAAATACGAAAATAATTTTGTGTATTTACAGACAATGTGACATGCTGAAAAATGTTTTTCCACATTCCAAATGCTCCAGCTACTCTCCCATATTTTTATGGTCCTGCTCACCATTATTCAATGAGCTGTCATAACATATTGTGCCTGACTGTACCAGTCCCATTTACTTTATCAACTCCATGTTTCCCCTGTCCCATGCTGTTTGACATGCATATTTCTTGATCCCACAAGTGAACATTATTAATCTAGAACATAGTGTTTCGATCCTCTCCAGCATGCGTTGTCCTGCTCAGTCACATCACACAACAACTGAGAGCATCCTGTGTCTCTGCTGCTTGACATCAGATCCTCTGTTGAATCAGATGCCTGCTCTTTAACAGCCTTCCTGGATCCACTGAAACACACGGAACTCGCCATTAGTGTAATCCCTTTTATCTCACTTCCTGTTTGTGTGTTTGTAGGACGGCATCTTACCACCATTGTAAGCCATGCATAGTAGGTTTTTGTATAAGCATTAGTTCCTCTTGGTCCCCTCTTTGGATTTGTAGCTTTTCTGTTTAGTTTCATGCTTTCTCATCACAGCTTTGTAATAAATAGTCACATACTTAACAAGTTGGAGTTGCTGGACATTGCTATAACTCTGGGTTGTTACAATGAAGAATAACAATAAAAACAATAATCACTATACATGTAAAACTAATAACTTATCATTAAAAATGTTTAAAGATAAGCTTCCGTGTCCCTTAGGACCCAGTGTGTTTGTTCTTGTCATTGTTATATATTGGTACAAATATTTCTGGAGAAAAACACTTATGCTGTTTCTCATAGAGACATCCCCTTAAAAATTCCCAACAGCTTGTTTTGATCAACTATGTATTTGTTACCAGGATATTATTTCCCCCACTCCTGATTATTCACAAAATAATATCAAAACCCAGCAGAACACTGGGTTTTGTGCGGGAGTATGATGAGTCCTTTGTGAGTACAGCAAAATGACCTAGCGAGGGTTAACATGAGCAGCACTGTGTTCCCTCCTCCTGACATTGACTGAGTACACACACACACTTTCCCCGCTGAGGCCAGCACACAGCCAGAGAGGAGGGACTGTTTGCAGCTCTGAAGGCCAGCTGTCGTTCGCTCAGAGCTGGGTCTTTTCTCTTACTTACTTCCCCGTTCTCCACTGGCCTCATCACTCCATGGGACTCCAGACCTGGCCGCCAAGCAAACCACCACTGTCCTCTATGGCCTGCCTTGATGTGGAGACCCCTTCCATCTGCAGGGGTAAATTCAAATCAGGTGCTTTTTCTTTTTGTGTCTAACCTACATGCATTTCATTGTTTTATTTGAGTATCTGCGTAAAATAAACTAAAGTTTTTTACTCTTGTTAATCTTGACTGATGCTGGCAGCAATCGAAGGGGGGTTGTAGTGACGTAGACGTAGCCCTAACAGGAAATGACAGGGCAACAGAAAAGCTCATCACAATGATTCATGCCAAGCATCATTCTTACAGGAGAGTCTATTGTCTTCTGATGGATAATAAATCAAACTGCGTGGGAGAGATTTAGGAGACAATACTCATCAGTTTATACTGTCTATGTTTATATTGGCACTCGGTTATGGTTTTCTGTCACATAATATAAGCATGAATTCATGCCTGTAATGTAAGTACACACAATGAGCTTAATTTAAATGGAGTGCAATACACAGATATGCTGCTGATCAAGATTCTGATCATTATTTTTAATCTTCCTTGTTTGCAGTCGTCAGCAGCATATTCCTTTTGATTAGACCAGGAGTTGTGTAGATTCTTCCAAAATAATCAATGTCACTAGTGTTTGGGTTCTACATTATGTTGAACTTATTGCAATGTCTATAAAGTGACTGTAATGAAAATATTTGTCAACCTCCAAAGTTCATAAGGGAACTAAGCTACAAGTTGAGATTCTGTATTTTTGCATCCTATAAAAGTGATAATGTACAAATATGCTTTTTACTATTGTAAGAAGATGCCTAACACTCAAATGACAAAAGTGTATAATACAAGGGCCATTATGCAAGAGTTACATTCACAACATTTTATTTAAATTATATGTCAGTAAGTTATTATTGATGACCTGACTGAATATAATTTCCCACACCAGTTTCTCAAACAGCATTTGAGAACACACTTACTCATCGGGAAGGAAACTAACATGTTTTTTCATCACTTTGAATTTGGCTTCCTCTTAGGCCCTTTTGCTTTGGGAAAAATAATATGCAATACCAACTGACTGCCCATATTAACATTTTAGCTCCATTTTATCTTCTATTCTCACTCAGTGCTCGTACATTTCTGTTTTGTTGAACTGATAAGTAATGGTGTGGTTTAATTTAAGAACATGTGATTGAAACTGTTTGATACTTACTGTTTTCCTTTGTGCATTTGAACAACCACCTCCATAAATGTTACTTACTCAGTTGTCAACTCAATAATTACATACTTACAATATAAGACCAAGTCCATCAATTAAATTGGACTCAGGTATACTTTTTTGCCCCATCTGAGTGCAAGTTGTAAAAAAATATATCTTTATTACTTTTTTGATAAACTATATAATCTGTATACATATGGTTTAGTCTACCTCTGGTTATAGATGCCTCGATCTTTACTAAAATAGGATTCTGTTTAGTGTCTATGGTATTTATAACAGTAAAATCAACATAACCCAATGTCAGACTCTTTCTAAACTAAATTCAACTTTGTCTGGACAAGAAGTATCTGTCACCACGCCAAACAGTTTTTTTATTTGTACTGTTGATAAAAAAAAGAAAAGCCAAATAAAATAAAAGGTCTGATGGGAGACCTCCAGGGATGATTTGCTGAGAACAACATGGGTCTGAGATTAGAGATTACATCAGTAGGCAGGGATTTCAGCAGAGCCTTCTTTCTGTGTTTCTCCAACAACCTCTGTTTATGCTCTGCTGGTGAGCTAGAGAGCGGAGCCAGTTTGCATCACGGAGAGGTTAGCCAGGGTTCAGGTTGAACACATGATGACACAAAATGAGGAGGACCCCAGGCATGAGGTGTACCCCCATACTGATGGTAAAATAAATCTCTGCATTCTCTTGTGGTGCTGGAAGGCAGCTTTTGGTGTTATTGATATGCAGTTATATGCACTCATAAATTTTTTTGCCTGTGGCATTTTGTCCAAGTCACAGTGGATATGAATATTGAGACAAAGCAATGGCAATTTTTTTACAATCTCCTGGTATGATCTGTCTCAGGCTGACCATAACCCCCCTGGCCTGGGTTTGTAATAGGAAACACAGCAGGCGGGGCAGGCACACTGTGTTCTCTGCTCCAGAGTTGATGGGCTGCTCTGAGACAAGACTCAGCCTCCCACCCTTTGCCTCAGCACTTGTCACTCTGTGTTCTCTTGCCCACCAGTGGAAGCCCGTGAGCGTCCCCTCAGCTCTGCATACAACTGGAGATCCCACCCCTTTAACTACCCAAAGATTTCATGGTTCCCAGGCCTTGTTCTCACAGCTGCCCAGTTTATTTTTGCTAGAGTGAGTCACAGAGGCCTGTTCAGACGCAGCGCCTTTCCCAGGAGAGCAGGTCTGTGTGTGTGTGTGTGTGTGTGTGTGTGTGTGTGTGTGTGTGTGTTTGTGTGTGAATGGGAGTAGCTGTTTCCCCTGAGCCACTGAGTAGTTCATGCTAAGCTGGCTTCACTACAGTGGTGACGATAAGGGTCTCATGTACCTCACACCGGCGCCTCATTCGTCACCATCACCCTTTACCCTCCTCTTCAAACTAGTGGTGTTATTCTACTGAAATAACATGTCCACGCTCACTTGTTTATAAATGTTTAAACTGGGATCTTACTACAGTTTATATTGATGGGAAAATAACACTGAAGACCATCCAAGTACTGTATGTGGGGCCTGCATGCTCAAGACTCAACAATTTCTGCTGAAGGACAGTCGTGTCTTTGATGTGTCACACTTTGCTTTCCACCCTAAGAAGTATTACTTTTTAAAACAATTTATGAAATTGACACGATTTACTTGGCTTTTTCTGGTGTCGTGACCATCTCCTTGCATATTATCATGACCGCAGCCCTAACATTAATCCCTCTTTTATCTGCTTGTACTCTGTACTGTAGTTACTTTGTTTGACTCCTCTGTGTATTTGCATCCCACACAGAGATATTGAGTCTCATTGGGAGGGATCTCAGCCAATCACATTGCACGGTTCAAGTCTAACTGTTGTAAAACTTGTGGTACTTTAAACAACCATAGTTAAAACCATACAGGAAGTGAATAGGATGTCTGTGGTGGTGAACCCGGTTTACCGTTGGGCCTTTGGGGTAGCATATTGATTGAGAAATAATAAGTACTTTGTTTTATTTGAAGTCTGGCAGGTTTCACGGTTAAAGCCAGAAATGGTTGTTAGTTGACTCAGCGGACTTGGCTTTGCATGGTAAACGTTCAACTCTGACCTTTGTGTCTCTGCACTCTCACAGTCCTCCAGCTCTGTCTGCAGCAGAGGAGAACTCGGGAGCAGCTTGTGGAGCAAGGCATCATGCCGCGTGAGTATTCATATCACTAACAAAAAGTTACAGTTTATGTGACCAGTATGTCTTGAACCCAGAGTTCCTTTATCTCGCTTCTACCTACTTACCTTTACTACCATGGCTTTTGGAGTGCATATTTGCGGTGCCATTAACAGTGCCATGTGACACAGGCAAGACCCATGTAAACATTATGTTTACTTGCATTTAAGGTGATTACATTGCATCTGTGTAATTGATGTTCAGGCTTACATTGGCAGTCTTTTGCTTTATTAGGAGAAGTTTTATTTTATGGAATTGTCTGAATGGTTTAATAACATTGTGTGTGTCTTCACATAAATCAATTGCTTTATTCTAGAAAGTGTGAATTGCATTGTCCTAATAGTCACTTAATTGTATTACCAACAATAAAAATGGCTCAAAGATTTAACAATAAGCAATCAAGCAGCACACCAGTATCATAAAGGAAAGAACTGGTTCCTACTTTATATCATCCATCCTTGTGACAAAAGTGGAGCAGACTCAGTCTCTGTGCTACATCTAATAAAAGATGAGCTGAATCTGTGACAGAATCATGCTGATAGCTGAAAAGGTAAAGAGAAAGAAAGACAGAGCTCTTCCTCTTTGTCCCACTCTCTCCTGAGAAGCCTCCTGCAGTCAGGCTTTCTTCAGCTCCTGTCTGGCTCCATGCAGGCACATGAGTCAGCGACTGAGCCTTCGGTGGAGGTCAGTCGTCCCCTGGCCAAGCGTGGCCTGCACACAAACCTCCCAGGCCATTCTCCACTAAAGTGCTCTGCTGCTCCCACACTTACTGGCTTATGGTTGGTATGCAGTGAGGTTTAGGTGATGAGCAGGAATGTTTTGCTTTGCTCCTCTGACACACTCCTCAGGGCGCCCCTTCGGCTGATGGGTCCTTAAACCAAACAGTGTTCGTCATAGCAGAGGTGACCAGTCAGTGAGTCGGACCTTGCATAAAGCAGGAGTTTATTCAGTTAGATCAAAAAGGAACCCTCTGCATGGATCAGTCTCTCTGCTTGAGTCAGTAAAACTGTCCCTTCCTGTTTAACTCCCATGAGCTCCTGCTTACTAATGTCACACTCTTGCAGAACAACAAAAACATGAATATAATGATTTAAAAATGGAGTTTGAATTCAGGCCAATTTATACTTTTCTTTCACCAAGTGTGTCAAACGTTTATGTTTATGTAACTATTTGCTGCTACACATCTAGCAATGTTCATTCTCTACAGGGATGTATATGTCTTGTACTTTTTAGGAAGCAACTTTGATAACTTTAAACTTCTTTTCAAGTCCAGTTTGTATGTGTTTGGTGAAAAAATAATAATAAGTGTATACAGTAGAAATATTGTGTAGTTCATATTGTTCTAGTGGTATTGTGGTTACATCATCCTTTTTGTTGTTTCAGAGATCAATGTGTTTTTTATTAATTAAAAGTACTCAAAAACAAAACAGCCAAAAGCAATTGGCCTTTTGGAAATATAAGGGAAAAGAAGGAGAAAACACCTTAAATCAATAATAATTTATTTTAAAATGGAAGGAACAGTTTCCTTGTGTGTGGAAATACAGTATATTGACCAAGAAAAGTTATGGATTTTGTTGATGGACCTTTTCACAGCTCTGAAAACACCTGCTGCCTTTCATGAGCAGATTCGCAACCTGGAGAGAGCCAGGGTAAGACATCAACTAATATCATCACACTGCAGGTCTTGATTTTATTCATCTAAATCTAGATTATGCCCCAAAAATATTCAGATTTTTTTTTTTTTTTTTTTTTAACAGACTGGAAACTTCTTAAAGCACAAACTCTGCAGCAGACCTGAGCGCTCGGAGCTGGTCCGTATGCACATCCTACAAGGTAATCATCCTCCTGTGTGTTTTTACTGGGAAATGGTGTCTAGATAACAGAGATGAACAGTGTGCTTATTCATCTAATCACACGTATTTCCTGTTTAAATTTGTTTTACATAGTTAGAACCAGATATATGTCTTTGAGGTTGACAGAAGTTTGTGATGTCTGGCTGAGTCTGTAATGAGTCACCCTGACAGAGCAGTTAAGAGGCTGACTGATGCTGGCTGGATTCACAGCTAATGATCCTTTGTGTATTTATCAGAAACGCAGGCTGAACCCTCTCTGCAGGCCACACAGATGAAGCTCAAGAGGGCCAGACTGGCTGATGATCTCAATGAGAAGATCGCCCAGCGTCCTGGACCCATGGAGCTGGTGGAGAAGAACATCCTGCCTGTTGACTCTGCTGCCGAAGAGGTCATCCATGGTAGATAATCATCAACACTGTTATATCTTCACTGTCAGAAGACCTAAACCATTCAAAAATTTTGTTTTAGACCTCTTTGGTGCCCCGTTCACCACTTAAAGTGACAGTCAAAAAGTTAACTAATTTATCCTTTAAATAAATAATAAGCTGTACTTGCTTATGTTTAATGCTGGCCCCACAGGCGATAAGGCAAACTACTCTAAGCCACCAGATATTTACAACTTTGATGAGGACAGCAGTGATGCCCTATCACCACAACTGCCTGCCAGCCAACAATCTCCCAGCTCCGCCTCTCCAAGGGAGTCTGGAGGGACTGAGGCCACTTCTACTTCCTCTAACTTAAACTCTCCCATACAGGTAGACCAATACCTTGAACCATTACAATTTATAAAACATAAACTGTCAATATCGGTGGACAAGCTAGCCTTCTTGGCAAGTTATCTCATATAGCAATTATTATACAATTCTTTCAACAAAGTGAATAAACTACTCATGTTTTAAGGATGGCTGGACACTGGTAGAATTTTTCACTTATTAGAAACATAATATTTTTGAACTTAATTTAACTTTACACACAGTGTACTAACCATGTATAATGTTTTTATCATTTGAAAAAATATTTTGTACACATTCTTTTATTTTCTGAGTGTTTATCAACCTGTTTTTGGTTATATTATCCCAGTTGAGGGGCTTTTCTTTCCTTGCGTGGCATGATGATTAACAGGCGTAGCGGCTTCACTGTTCTTACTGAACGGATCATGTGGTTTCTCTCTGTCTCTGCTTTTCTTAGCACTCCCCACCACCTAACTCACAGTCCACATCAGATGTAGTCAACCTCGTCTCCACCAGTGAGCAACTGAGCAACCAACAAGTATCTCCACTTCAGCCAATCACCACTGTTGTCCCCAGTATCACACAAGGGCCAGTTCTTGTGAAGGTGAGCTTCAGATATGTTTTAATGGCTTAGGTATTTCAAAGTCTTCACCTGTAAGTGTGTTTTTAAGGATGAGTTCATTTAAGTAGTTTATTCACTCACAATCGTGACATGAAATTGAGAGAGTGTGTTTTGCCATACTGAAAGTCACATCAGTTTTGAGGTGAACTGTCAGCTTTCAGCCAAGTCAAACACTGTTCAAAGAACAACAGGGTTTAAAGTCATATCACAAATCCTTGGGCTTAAATCGGTGCCAGCCACAGTTTGTCTTCAATTAGGGTCAAATGACAGGCTGGCCTTCCTCATTCAGGCTGTGTAAAATGTAAGCCAAAAATCAAAGGACAGGAGTGAAGCAATAACTTGTGCATTTATCATAATCCAGTTATCCTCCAAGCATAAGATAAACTCTCCCTCCCTTCGAATATGATAGGGGAATAAGCTTGACAAATTGAAGGGTGTGCTTGCTTAACTCAGCTTGAGTTTCTTGTTTTATAGCTAGAACTCGTTACTCTTATGCCAAGCCGTTTTCATGTGTATCCTGTAACTGCAGGTGGTAAAACAATAAGGGTCACATTTCCACTACCCGTTTCCTCATCCTGCAGTTCTCACAGGGTGTCGGAACAATGTTCCACCTTAACGCTTCAAGCTATAAAAATCCAGTATCAGTTCCAAGTCTTGCAATGTTGGTACTGGCAATGCTAACTGTATTCCCTGATAAACTGGACTGAGATCAGTCACAGGGATCAAATATCCTCCAGATGGTCCTCTCTGGTTTTACATGCCCCTGTTCTTTGTTGTGTTCTGTAGCAAAGCCTGCCCAAGCTTCCCGGCGATAAAAGCCGCAGCAAAAGGAGCAAAGAGCCCAAACCACGGGTGAAAAAGTTGAAGTACCATCAGTACATCCCCCCAGACCAGAAGCAGGAGCTCAATGAAGTGCCGATGGACTCAGCGTATGCCCGCCTCCTGCAGCAACAGCAGCAGTTCCTGCAGCTCCAGATCCTAAGCCAGCAGCAGTACAACTACCAGGCCGTCCCACCTGCCACACTTAAGTATGGCTTTATTCAGCAACACAAACACTCTTTTTATACAGCCCAAGACATGATTTGGCTTCCTACACAGAAGCTGCGAATTGGGAAAATGGATAATAGTTTAGAATCCCTTTCTAATGTGTACTCCCCTTTTCTTCTTGTCTTATTACAACAGACCACCAACTGAGGTACAAACCAGCTGTTCCAGTGTTGTTCTGAGTGGAAACCCTGTGTCTACCCCTGGGCAGCCTCGGCACACTCAGAAGAACCGCAAGCCAGCTCATTTGCCATCTAATCTGGACGAGATGAAGGTGACACATTGCTGCCTGCACACAGTCTGACTATATATGCACCTTCATGCTGCAGAGGAGAAGAAGCTAAATGTTGAGGTATTTGATAATAATCTTTCTTTACAGGTTGCAGAGCTGAAAATGGAACTAAAACTCAGATCTTTGCCTGTTTCTGGGACTAAGACAGATCTGATAGAGCGGCTAAAGTTGTATCAGGAGAACTCTAACATCCAGACTGCTGCTGCCATTGAGACACCAGCCGTCACGTCAGCCTCACAGTCTGAAAACATAAAGTTAACCCCGCCTGTGTCCCCTATAGCCTCCAAGGTGTCCAGTCTGGGCATAGAGGACAGTAGTATGGCAGACAGCCCCACCAAGCTCTCAGAAGCTCTGTCTCCAACTCACACTGCTCCCTGTGTGAACTCCCCACAGAGAGCTCCACAGGAGGAGTGTCCCACAGAGACACTGCCCTATGAGAAGGATTCTGAGAAGGACAAACGTCTCCATGAGAAGGAGCGTCAGATTGAGGAGCTGATGAGGAAACTGGAGCAGGAGCAGAGGCTGGTGGAGGAGCTGAAGATGCAGCTGGAGGTGGAGAAGAGGAGTCAGCAAGGAGATTCTCCACCTCAGCTCAGCCCTCTTGCTACCATCCAGGTCAAAGTGGAAAACAGGACCCCGTCAAACTGCTCAGCATCCTGTAGTTCTCCTGGTCTGCCAGTGTTGGTCAAACAAGAGGAAGTGGCAGATCAAAGCAACTTGGCTTCTCAAAATAAGTTCATCATCAGCCACCAAACTATCAAGCAGCCTGAAACCCTGCAGCCTATCCAGACTGGAGCTCAGATTCTCCAGCCTGCATCCCTTCCTGCCTCAGCAGCCACTATCCAGATCCCTGCCAACAGCATCAAATTACACACTACTGTTAGCAGCGCAGCCCCAGGCCTCATCCAGACCTCTGGACAGGTGCCACCGAAAATAGAGGCCTCAGCAGCAATACAACAGCAATGCAGCACTCAGCCAATGACAAAGGTAAGAAAACACACTTATGCTTGCACAAGCTGCCACGGTTCCTCTCTTTATTAGTCATCAGTATCAACTGAGGTTTTCTGCTAGTTTTGGATTTCTTTAAAATGTGCTAACTTGAGTTGCATGTGATCATCCATATGTGTAGTGTGTGCACCTGAAATAACTATTTTCTATGCAGTAAATAAAGATTAGGTTACCCATCATACATCTGGTGCAGTGTTTTTGATGGCACAATGTAATCACACATCAGAAGTTGATGCTCTATGATGGGCAATGCATCGTTTTTGTTGCCATAATAATAACAGTCCTCAGCTGGGTGGTGGAATCCTTCCCTATTCACATCAAAAGAAGGCTTGTGGAAACTTGGGTTACTTGAGCAGGTGCTGAGTGAAGGCTGACAGTAGTGCCCCGACTGCCCTCTGTCGTCCCTCTGCTCTGAGCCAAACAACCAGCCAGAATTAGCAACAGAAACCACAACTCAATGCTAACTGAGGAGAACACTCATGAGCTACAGCGCAGCGCTGTAAACAGTGCTCTCACTAGTGGGGCGAAAGGTGGTGATACTTCAACTGAAGACGGCCCAATACAAGTAACATTGCTAAAAAGCAAAGAGTGCAGACCAGTCTTCGTTTAGGTTGCACACAATTCCCAGCCTTTGTCCCTCAAAAGAACTTGGTTACTACAACAGAAGTGTTTATTGCAAAGATAGTGGTTGTTAGGATGCACTACTTTTCCATGCATTTAGGAGAGAGCACACTGATGGCATTAATACACTCATTAATCCTCCATGCTGACCTGTCTATATTTCTGTGCAGACTTGGAGGATGGATAGTACAGCACATAGCTTACTCAACACATTCCCAGCAAGTGGATGTCCTGTGGGAGCATCCTCTAGCCAAGCTGGTCCTAAAGGACCTGCTAATAAGGTAGAGGTTGATCCTTTGGTCTCTTCTACTGTGGTTTACTTACTAATTATGTAATGAGTCAATTGCATTTGAATGATGGTTTGTATCAGATGTATCCCGTTTTTCCTTTGGTGTAAAGGGACTGTTGTCTTTTCCTGTTAAACAGTCTCACTGTACCAGCCAGCCAACTGTCTTGCAGCAGCGAAAATTCACAAACCATGTGTCAAAGTGTAAAGACCCACCCCGCTACGAGGATGCAGTTAAACAGACACGCAGCATGCTAACAGATGTTCAGGTGACAAATAAATACACTGTTTTGTATAGTATATCCTTTAAATTGTTACAATAGTCAATCAAACATTGACTGGTATTTTTATTTCTCTGCAGGGTCCCACTGCAGCTAGCCAGCAGATGGATGACCTGTTTGATGTGTTAATCGAGAGTGGTGGTGAGAAATACTTTTCTTTTTTTAGGGGCACTGGTAAAATAAGACATTAAGTCCAAATAACTATTAGATTCTCACATTTTCTCTACATTGTTTTCAGAGATCTCCCCCTTCGTCAGACAGGATTCTTCCAGCCAAGACAAGCCTCACCCTGTGACAGCCAGTGTAACCACTCTTCCCATCAACACAGTTTTATCACGCCCTCCACCTGTGGTCCAAGTGGCCCAGCAGCCTTCTGCACCGCTCAACCCCTCGACCCAGCTGGAAACCCTCCTGGATGGCACACTGGGTGCTCACACTGAGCCACAAACACTTAAGCTGATGGAGGAGCTACATTCACCTATGGTTACGATGGAGGTGGACTTTAATGAAAACACACCACCCTCTGCTTTGAACCTGCATAGCAGCAATATGGACAATATGGACTGGCTGGACCTTACCCTGTGTGTGCCAACAGAGGGGGTCAACCCTTTGGAAATGTCAACGCCAGTGGGCGTCTTCTCTTCTGACTTCCTGGACTCACATGAACTGCACTTGAACTGGGACTAAGTGGAGTCAAGGTGAATTCTTACACCTATCAGACTGTTTCCGATACATTTTTTATGCAAGTGAGGATGTATTTTGTTTCATATGTGGACAAAAAAGACCTTTTGGAGATTTAGCTTTCTGGCCATATAAATCAGCTCAGTAATAATCTAATTGTGCAGTGCCAGTTTAAAAGTTGCTGCACTGCTTCCTTTGAGGTCTTTAAACCCTCTGATTGTATGGGGAGACTGACATAAAGTAGGACTGGTACTGGCAGATTAAGCTGACAGTGGAAATAGCTTTTAAATTTCTATCTTAAGTTATGCCACTTCTTTGTTATCAATCTGTTCTCATCTTACTGGCTTATTTTTGTCTTCTGAACTTAATGAATGTACAGTGTTGTATGGACCATGATAATGGCAGAAAGAGCAGGAAAATGTCCTTATCCTGGTTAAAAAACTATGGGACAAACACTGCATGCAGCTGGGGGCTGTTACTGTATGTAGTTCACTTGTCCCTGTCTTGGAATGATTAGCACTATCAAAACAGATTGTAAACACACAACTGCTAAATGTGTGTATGTACATTTTTAAGCATAAATCAGATGTTAAACTGAGTCACCATAGTGTCAATGGCCCACAAGTGGCCTAGCAGCACTGACCAAATCTTCATTCCTGCATCTGTACACTGTTTAAAACATACTGCACATTTTGTAAAACCAGTTTTACGAGCATAAAAAGGAGATTGTTCACTTGGCACAGCTATGGGGAACTAGTCACAAGAGCCACCTGCTGTGCTCTATCAAGACTATATCCAAATGGATGATTATAAATTTTTCTTACAACTCATTAGTTTCTTTAAAGACAGGAAGATTGGTTCTTAAAGGGTTAAAATGACTCATTAAAGGTCAGATGTTTTTTTTGTTTAAGTAGTTTAATCAAAAAGCACAAGCGTTGCAGGTTGTACCAGACCACAATCTGTGTGACACATCTTTCAGAAAAATAATCAGTATGAACCACTGCTCATTTGTGTTATTCACTCACTTCATATTGAAATGCATTACAGCTGATTTGTATTGTAGTGACATCTGCTGGCGACATCTGAATCTAATCAGCCTGAGCTAGCAAAGTTGGTAGTCTGACTGGTTCTCTGTTTTTTTCTTAGCAAACTGCAAAAAGATGACCTTTGGTATAAAGAAAATACATTTCCATGTCAAAGATGTTGTTGCGATGTTGCACATAATTAGGATGGTTTCTGGGCAGGTTGAGTATATTGATCACTACACTGAAAACAATGTCTAAACTGGTATTGGCTTCGAAACCGACTACCTGCCTCCTCATCCCCCTACCAGCTAAACTTTCTCTCAAGATCTCATATCTAAAACATACCATGCTGAATATTAATTTATCCGTCCCCACTGGCTTTAAGACTGCTATGGTTAAACTTCTGTTTGAGAAATCACACCTTGATCCAAGGTCTCAGCCAGCTCAGTAATTATCAGCCAGTCTCTATCTGTTCTTCTCAAAAGTATTAGAAAGTTGTGACTAAGCACCTTTCAGCCCACAGATTTAACTGTAACCTTTTTTTAACCTTTTCAAACTGCATTTACTAGTTGTAAATGATCTATTGCTTACTCTTACTATGGATTCAGATTCCACCTCTGTGCTCATATTACAGAATCTCAGTGGGGCTTTTGACACCACTGATTATTAAACACTCCTAGATGACTGGAAAATCAACCTCCCTGCTGATATCAGACAGTCTGACTCTCTTGAGGCCTATAAATCCAAACTTAAAACGTATCTTTTTGCCTTAACTTTCAGTAAGCTGCTTATTCTTTCATTACGTCAGGACTTGTGCCTGTCAGTCTCAATGAATCTATTAAACCTAATACTTCTAGTCCATGATTGTCCTGCCGACAGGAATAAAACTGTAAACTTTCTGAAAACCACTGCATCTCTCTAACCTTCTGTTTGTTGTCCCACAAGTCCAAGCTGTGTGCCTCTCTCTCTCTCTGTCTCTGTCTGTCTCTCTTTTCCCTCAGGCTTCACTGTGTTGGACCCTGGGATCCTGGGATTTCTCTCTATCTATTTGCATGTCCATCCTGGAAGAAGGATCCCCTCCGTTAAAGTAGTTTTTTTTCTTATCCAAATCAAGAGGTTGTTGTATACTGTACAGATTGTAAAGCCCTTTAAGCCAAATTGTGATTTGTGATACTGGGCTTTATAAATACAATTGGCTTGGCTTGTTTTTTTATGCCATATGTTACATTTTATATAAATGTAACAGAGGCTATTTTGGATTTCACAGTTGGCCTGTGACCATCCCTAGTATGCCATTTACCTTTAAGTGATTTTATATAAGGAAAGGCCTTCATTTTTGTAACCCTTAAAGATCCAGTGTGTAACATTTAGGAGAATCTATCGACATAAATAGAATATAATATTCATAGGTATGTTTTCCTTCCCATATAATCACCTGAGTATAGAAATTGTTTTTGTTACCCTAGAATGAGCCATTTTAACTACAGATGCTACGGGTTGCCTTCCATGGATTCCGCCATGTTGAAAGTTTCTACAGTAGCCCAGAACGGACAAACCAAACACTGGCTGTAGAGGGGATCTTTTTCAGTTTCCCAGCCACTGGAGTTTCTCCTACATACTTCCCAACCCATTCTCATACCCAGGTTGTCACATACAGACGCCAATGGTGTTCAGTTACTTGCAGTCTGCAAATTCACTGCTAGATGCCACTAAATCCTACACACTTGTCTTTTAAAAGGGAACTGAATGTGTTCTGTAACTTAACTTTTTTTATTCAGCGAAAGATCACTTTGAATACAGATACAGACATATATAATATACAGAATTAGAGAATTAGTCAACACCACATGTTCCTTCTGACATGTGCACCATTAAAACCAAAGTGATAGCATCTGAATATTTGATTGATAAACATTATTCCTCAACCACTGATATTCAGTGTCTCCTGTACAATAGAGAGTAAGCTAGGCTAGTAGTAAATGCGAACAAACTCTGCAAAGGAGCCATGCTGCTGGAATACTACTTCACCATTTGGTCTATGTGTGATGCTCTATTAGTCTGAGCTTCAAGTTCTCACCAGCTGCTTTTCACTCAGAGCTTTTTAATAGTTTGGATTGACGATCGACACTTAGGACATCTGTGTGTGGTAGATTTGAACCTATCGAGGCAGAAGGGAATGAGACAACAACCAGCCACGCAGCTGAAAAAGAAGGAACAGGAACATAATATAATGTCAACAAACCTGGAAGCATAAACCACTGTCTGCACATATAAAAACAGGTCCAACAAAGTCTGATTATATTTTAATGCAAATATTTCACCAGGGTGGAGGGAACGTTTTCATACCCAATCAAAGCTGTCATAAAACACACCAGCCAGGTCACACTGCTGACAGAGGTATAGGTCTCTGTCATGACGTACTCCCGACACTCTGGGCACTGCGTCCTGCATGGGCAATGTGGAAGTTCTTCCAAGTCCAGAATCACTGTAGGGGCTGTTAAGAAAAGTAAGAATCCATTATTAGTTTTCCCATCAAAAATTAATTTCTCATTATTTCTCTAAACCTTTCAAAAGGAAAATAAAAAAAAGGAAACACTTTAATAGCTATTAAAAATCTTCAATTAGTGTGAGTTACATAACCTGAACTATAGTAAATGAATGATGAACTGGATCAATGCAGAAAATGATTGCACTGATGGAGCTAAAAATTTTTTTTGATAAAGCACAGAAGTGGGTTGTAAAGCCTGTTCTGTGTGACTTTGTGAGGAGCTTATTTTTGACTTTATAGGGTGCAGGTCTTGCTATGTGCAGATAAAAGCCCCAAATTGAACAGTTGAACAAATGAGCATTCGTGCATTACTGACTCACCAGGGATAGTAGGTGGCGCCTCAACATAGAAAATGTTTGAGCCAGGAACAGGAGGCGGAGGTTCAACTTTCTGAATAGAGTCGAAACTAACTTCTAACAAAGTAGAAAAAATGTGTTTATAAAATCAAGGTATGATGGAGTAGTGATTTGCTGCAATAAATCTGGACTCACCTTTATTCTTTTCTTTGGTACTGAGGGTGTTATTATAGATTTTTTGGAGTTCAGCCTTCCTTTCTGTCAATTGTTTCAGTTTCTCATCAATGCTGGCAATCTCCTGCTGACTTGAGGCTGCCGCCTCTGGTAAAGAAATAACAAACTCACATATATGAGAGATGCACTAAGGACGGCTATTATTTTTATTTAGTTTTCACGCTCTCTTTCATGTGTCACCTGTTTGTCCAAATTCAGCACGATTCCTCAACTCCTGAAATATGCACTGGATTTTTTTCCTTTCCAGAAGTTGCTGTCTCTTAAGTGAAAGATGTTTCAACTCTGTAGATAGCTTCTTTAGCTCACTGTGTGACGAAGTCATGGTGGATGCTGAAAAGACATGGGGAATTGTTGGATTGTTTTTAGCCTGGGTTTGCTATTTTGTTTACTGTATTTTTATGCTTGTTTGTTGTGCATAATGTTTCATACGGTAAATTAAAGCAGTACTGTATATGTAGTATGGAAGCAGTGAAATTTAAAAAAATCAGAAAATAAGTTTTGTAGTGAGAATAGTAAATGTACCATCAAAGATATATAATTGTTATAATTTGAAACTTTAAAAACAATGTTTTGACTTTTATTTACAGCTAACGTTTACAGAAATGTTCTATGCCCAAAAATATGGATTGGATCATCAAATGTAACATTGTACGCAATTATCTTTCCTCACCTCTTAAGATATCATTACCAGACTTTTTAGGGTTTTTAGCATAATTTATTTGATATAAAAATGAACGTAATATTGTACAGTGGAGTTACATAGAATAGAATAGATATGATATATAACTCTCCAAATCCTTCAATCCATAACAGGCAAATCTATTTACAACTATCATTTGCATGTTTCTCTCCCATCTGAAATATGACCCAGCAGTATTTTTCAGGATAAAATAGGCAGTATTTAATAAATTTATATATTTTTTTTTATTAAAAAGACTGTTTTTGATGCTGAACTTTGATAAAAGAAAAAGTTATGTGTCTCCAACAAACTTGGTGAATTCCATCAAACTGTCCATTGTACATTTACTATATTGACTATCAAGCTCTATATTAAATTCATCAGAACTCCTGAATGGCATTTTAAGTTGGTTGATAATAAAACAAGCTACAGGTTGTGTACTAAATATTGAGTCACTTCTTGAACAATAAAGTAAAATCAACAATAAAGACTCAGTTGAAAAATATATATAAAACAAATTCTGGTTTGAACAGGCAAAAGTACCAAAAATCAATAATTTAGACCTGAAGATAATTGCTGGAATAATACACTTACATGACACAAATCTCAGGTCCAATGCTCATAACGGTAACTGCATAGTACTCACTGCATGAATCAAACATCTCAACTATTAACTTCATAGTACCATTCAATCTGTATTAAAGATAATATTATAAAGATATTGTATGTTTTACCTAATTTCCCCAGCTGCTCCCAGAGTATCCTGCGCAGGTGACATTTCATACTAAGTTAACAAGAGCATATAGTGTTCACTTCTACCAGGAAATATTCAAATCATCCAGTATACAACTGCCTTCTTTGGAAAGTTTTACATAATGCTCTGTTGAGTTACCAGCTCAGGTGAAACACAACTACACAGGAAGAAAATATTGTAATATATTTTAATATTTTTGAACTATAAAAAATACAAAATGGGCTTAACATCTTGTCTCCAGAAATCTTATTCACATTCAGTTTGTAAAGTGAGATTCTGGATAAATATTTAGAATGTGTACACAAATCAAGACTGAAACAAACAAAAAACAAAAACAAACGCTTAAAATAAAACAAGTCATACAATCATAAACATCATACTTGTGTGTAAAGTCATTTCAAGTCACACGAAAGGAAATGGTGTTTTTTCGTGACGTGACAAATGTTGGTTGTGATATTTCACTTTTTCCGGAGTCTCTTCATAAATGTCACTTCATCTCTGTTCCTGATCCCGTAGCTAAAGATATAAAGATTTTTTTTAAATCCAGAGAGCAAAGAAATAGTCAATCAGTGGGATGAAGACGCTCAAGCGAGATTTTTTCATACACTTACTCTTTAAGCCTCATCTTGTCATCTTCAAGCTTTTCCCCTTGAAAGACTAAATGATAAGTTCTCCAAACATATCTCCTACAAAAGAAACAAAGGAAACAGTGGGAATGTAACAAATATGTTTTTATTATTATTTAAGTATTATTTAACTGTGTTTGAGAGTGTGTTTACCAGCTGACATGTTTCACTCCTCCTTCACGTTGTTGTTTCAGCTCCATGAATCTGCAAATGGCCTTCTTCAGGTCAAGCACAGTGGCATTTTGCACCACCACAATGGCTTAAGAGGAGGAATGTTTTTTCAAATAATAATTAATACAAAAATAAAGAAAATGTTATAATTACACTGTGTTCCAAATGATTATGCAAATAAGATTTCAATTAAAAAAAAAACATTAGATTTTTTGTTTTTTAATAAAAGTTTTCAATTGTGCTCAGTTTCTCATTGGCTGCTCCCATGTCGTAGAATCACGCCATCAATCCTGACAGGTTGTCTTGCTTAGTCGTTGCCAGGTAGCTACATTAAAAGGAAACGTACTTAAGAATGGTTCTTCCAGTTATTAAAGCAACAGCAGGTTTCATGCAACCCATAGGCCCCCGGGGAAAAAAAACTCACAGCGTGACACGCTCACTTCAACCACGCACCCTCCCCGAAACACACTGGATACGTATTAGAATATTAAGAGAGACTCATCGTCATGACCAAGGTTTGTGTCTGATTCGAGCGCAAGACGAGGGTTGTTAGAATAAGGGCATGTTAGGAAGTTCTGTACCTCTCGATAAGAGCCGATGAAAAGCACGGATGAGTAGAAAAACACCCAGGAGTTTGAAGCGCGGGCCTATCTGGAGTCCCAAGGTCCTCTCACGCAGATCCTCCAGAGGCGCCTGGCGTGCATAAAGATGTATTTCCGGCCACCCTTAAACAAGCCACAAGGGAAGATTGCAGTGGGCTCAGAATACATGAGAGATAATTGTTATGACGTTTTATTCCTGATGTATGCCGGCACATTGGATGGTCAGATGGATGGAGGGAATGTTTTTTGGAGCTGGATCATGTGAAAGTAAGGTGTAGCCCTTTAAGGTGCTGAAGTGTCAAAATGACCTCGTGCAGAAATATGAGGAGTTACTAACTGCCCATTTTCTCACGGGTAAAAAAGACCGTGCTTCGAGTAAAATCCATTTTCATGAAGCCAGACGCACCCATCGCCATGCTGCACAATACATTGAGGCTTGGCGCTATGGCATTAAGGAGCAAAATCACCGTGTGCCAGCAACATCGCCTGACATCAACACTATTGAGAACTGTGGAGCATCTTTAAAAGGAAGCTTATGAGGGTGGGTGGCGTTGTTACCTCAAAACAGCAATCTGGAGCCAACTCTGGATCCTCAAAGGAAATACAGGCAGAAAAGTACATGCTTCAAGTTCAGGATGATAGAGGTTTAAGTTATCAAAGAACGTAGTCCTAATTAACCGATCTTTAAATATTTTTATTTAGGGCGCCCGATCGTAGAGCTGAGCGAAAATGACGGAGCGTATGAAGGCGGCGGTTGGATCCGGCTGTGGCCTTTGCTGCATGTCATCATCTTTCTCTCTCCTCAGCCCTTTCCTGCATCTTCGCTGCCTACCAATAAAGGCATTAAAAGGCAAAATCTACATAAAAAAAAAAAAGTGTTTTCATTAATACGTTGGATTTGAGAAAAATTATCCCTCTAATGCAAAATACAACAGAGTTCGTTTCATCTTTTGAAACTATTAAGTGGTGACTCTGTTTTGATTAATATTTGCGAATGTGAATTTGATCTGTTGCAAAAATGCATTGCATCATTGTTAATTGTGTTTAAATAAGATACAGAATAGGATATAAATTTGGGTTGAGGAATAAAAAATTATATTGACTATTTAGTAAGAAAAGGAACAAAAACAGTATATGCATAATATTTTGGAACACCGTGTATAAATAAATTAACAATAAAAGTTGTGTCTTGATGTTCACAAATTAAAGAAAATACATAGAATTATGTGTTCAGAAAATACATACTATTTTGTACTAAATGAACCAATAAAAATCTAAACCCTTACGCATTATTTCGCCATCTGCCTTTAAAACCTTCACTGTCATCGCCTGACCATACTCCAAAGCAATCTGAGAATTCACCTCCTCCAGCGTCACCTGAAGACAAAGATGATCAGGTTTAAGGAAAATGTACAGGACTTCTTCTCTATCAGTACAGATTCTTACAAACACATAAAACACATGTTCAGTCACTTTATTTATCAGATATACAAGCAGAGTTGAGATAGATAGATAGATAGATAGATAGATAGATAGATGTTCCTTTTAATTTGTGGTTTGTTTTTGCTCTGACATTCACTATGAAGAGTGGGAACTTAAATGTGTGAGCTTTAAATTGCAACTCCAGTGACGTTAAATATATCTCAAGAAAATATTAAGAATGGATCTAATGCATCACAACCAAGAGTGTGAATACAAGTGTGATTTAAATGTCATATTTCTCTATTTTAACACCTTTATTTCTACTAATAAACCAACTTATGTTTAGTTTTTTCATCACAGGACACTGCATATGAAGGGCATCAAGGACAAACCAACCTGGATAGGCAGATCACAGAGTAAAGGGTCCTGCACAAGCCGAGCAAGTCCCTCCTCGAAAATATCCAGGATCTCTGAGTGAGGAAGAGCGTCTTCATCTTCCTCCTCTGCGTCTGGAGCTGCCATCTCTGTCAGGTTCTCATTGTCAGGCTCTTCATCCTTTACAGACTGTCCTCCTCCTCCTCCTCCTCCTCCTGCTCCCACAGTGTCCTGACTCTGCTCCTCCATCATCGACACTGAAGTCATTCAACAATGGATAAATGTTCAAACTACTGCTGTTCTCTAACAAGTGAACGAACAGTAAAAAAGACTACTTTTGTTCTTTTCTTTCACGGCAATAAGCCATGAAGTAAACAAACCGTGTACTGTAAAAGTTATTTACCGGAAGGCAACCGTAGCTCTGTACAAATGGTTCCCCTTTGTGGACGTAAATTCAGACACCACTTTAGTCTTTTCTTCAACAGCCAAATAATGTTGTTAATTCAACCATATTCATGGGTGATACTATTTTGGCGTTAAATTAACTTACAACCCACTTTCTCTCTTTATATTTTGTTCCCCACCGAACGCTAAAAAGTGTGGCACCTGGTTTCATCAGCTCGCCTTCCGCTGCTCCGCATGCGCCAAACAGTTTCCAGCAGGGAAACTATTTATCTGTGTGAATAAAATAGTGTACATCATATAGAATTTGTCATTTAGTTTGTCACGAACATGCTTCTTTTTTGTCCAACCTGCGGAAATGTTTTAATTGTCGAGGAGGGACAGAAGTGCATGAGATTCGCCTGCAACACTTGTCCGTATGTACACAACATCACAAGAAAGGTGAGTTGTGTTTTGTTAATGTTTAAGTATCACATCTGCATCAGCACTGTTTGACTATTTCTTTGCTCTCCGTCTACAGGTAAATAACAGGAAGTATCCTAAGCTGAAAGAGGTGGATGATGTTCTTGGTGGCGCTGCAGCTTGGGAAAACGTGGACTCAACTCCTGGTAAGTGACATTAAAACAACCCATGGTACAGTATGTAGGCTTGACACATTAGAAGTGTTGTCTGTCATCTCAAAAATCCAGTATTGTCTCGGTTATATAAGTCAATGTCTGTGCTTTATATTATTATTGCACTGGTGCCCACTCGTGTCTTAACTGCTATGGAAAATAATACCCCCTTTTCATGTTTTGTACTTGAATATTATTATAAAATTTAATCTCAGATTTTATTATCAACAGAATAATAAGCAATTTGTTTATAAATGACAAAAAAAGAAATAGGACATGCAAAAGTGTGTATCTTTTTAGAGATACATGAGTAAATTCTTTAGATCATTATTTGGTTGTGCAGATAGGATATGTCACATGCTGAATTATCTGTCATGCTGTTGTTATCATAGTAAAAATGTTGTTAATATTACATATAATCTGTGATTCAGACATTTTTACATTCAGATTTTTATTTAGCAATTGCTGTTTTTTTATTTTAAGTAAGTCACATTACAAACTAATTTCATACTCTGAATTCAAACTATCATACACCCTAAAATCTGCTGAGATACATTATCATGAAATATTTTTATTTAAATTGAAGGTAGATTAAATATTAGTTGTTCTCTTAAAGCCTAAAATGTGAAATTCTGATCAAATATTTCTCAGTATCTCAAATCCTGATGCCAAAATTATTCTGCATGTCCCGTTTTAGGTTATCATAACTTTTTATATGCCTACATATGTGCTGTTTTTAGACTGGAACACATACAATAACACATAAGATCATTTCTCTATTTTTTCACAGAACCACATTAAGCCCTTTGAAACTGTTGAACTTCCCTTATCAAATCAAATTTCTCCAGTGTGTGTTTTACTTGGTAAAACTGTTTTGATTTTGAAGGAAATCTTTATTAGACTAAATAAATGCTGCTCGCACACACAGATCTGTATTTGTTTTTCTTGGAGAAGATTATTGTGTGAATTTCAGTCTAATCGGGTGAGCTTTCACAGCTGTATTGCTGCGTACATGTTTTCATGTTTTACGCAGTATAAAACCAAGTATGGGAACTCCAGGACTTATTGTGGTTCCAAACTGACACTTATTTCTGTTCACAGAAACCTGTCCCAAGTGTGGCCACCTACGGGCGTATTTCATGCAGATTCAGACGAGATCAGCTGATGAACCGATGACGACTTTCTACAAATGCTGCAACGCCCAGTGTGGACACCGATGGAGAGACTGAAACCTTTGCACTTTGAACATTTTCATGTATTTAATGCTGATGTGGCATGATCCCTCATTCCTTCTCCCTCCTTCTTGAGACATATTTATTACCAAAAGGCTCTGGTAGTCATGGACACTCTTCTGATGATTTCAAGTGTGTGTGTAAGTGTCACTGAAGAATCTTTAATTTCCGTTTTTGTCCTGGCAGAGGATATATTTACATACAGTGTGCACTTTTAAGGCATAGTTCATTTTCCAAATAACATTAAAATGAGTTTCAATGAAAAATCATGTTCTGATTTTTATTGATAAAATAGTACCTGTATACAACCGTCAAACAAATTTTGACTTACATAGTTATACATATCACAGACATTTAGAGAGCAATGCAGACCAGCATTATTCACAACAATGGCATACAGTACTTCGTATTAAAAGTTCAATGCAATCCTTCAACTCAATTTACGATCTTGCACAGCTTAGCTAGCCTCGCGGGAAAAGAAATCAAATGCACATAGAGTCCAGGAACTAGCGAGTAAGAATTATTCATTTTTGATGTGTGGCTCATGCAGACAGACTCTGCATTTGGTGAGTGAAGGTGAAAGGCAGTTCGGGCATGCTGTGGTGGAACTATGGCTGCTTCATTGTTAGTAGTAATCTCAATGGAATCACAATGTCACTTTGAAAGATGACTGATACAATCATTTATTTGAAGCTTATTCCTAGCAGAGAGTTCACTATTTAGTATTAGTCAAAAGATATCTTTATTATCTAACATGCATCTGAGCAATGCAGGTACTCTTTAAGGGCTGATGCCATATTAGGAGGGTTACAGTGTTATGTGATGATGGTGCCACCACTGTCATTTGTTTGCCAACATACATTTCTATTTTAAACTAGCTGTTTACTGTGGCGCCAGCAATCAATCATCCAACTGTATCGGTGGGAAGATAAACTAGTGTGGAGCGCTGCATCAGATTGACACACTGGCCAGAGAGAGGACAACTGAGATGTCATGCAGTGTGTGTCCATAAGTAACCGTAAAAGACTCTGCAAGCTCTACTTCGAGTCTACTATAGTCTGAATAAGTGCATGTATGGTGGCATTCACTCAGTCCCAGTAAAAGCCAAAATTATACACTGCTAATTTTTACTCATGAGCTGACACTTAAGTTTTTTTCCTTCAAGCCAAACTCTCCAAAAGACAGCTGATATTGATGGTTTTAAATGCATCAGAGGGGGAAATGTGAAATTCTAACTTAAAGTGCAAATCTTGGCTTCATTGTCAAAATTAAGTACATCAGAGGGCATCCATGTGTTTAAGAGCTCAACCACCTCAACATGTTGTGCCTTCTGACTAAAGCCCAGAAGAAAATACAGCCAGTAACATCAATCTTGGGCATTCCCAAACAAGCAAATAGTTTTTACCAAGCTGAAAATAGTGCGTTAGTTTGCTCACATTCAGAAAGGGATAATGATAAAAGGGAAAACTAGGTCTGTTAGAACAAAATTATCAGACATGGACAAAAATGTTCACAGTTCTCAATACTTACTTGCTAAAACAGTGGATAAAATACTTGAAATAAATAAGAAAATAAACAAGAAACCAAATCCAGCAAGTTTGACTTCAATACACTTGCTTCTCAGCAAGATTCACAGATGTTTTTTAAATAAAAAAAGTGATCATTTTCACAGCTTCCTCTAACTGAGGCTGTCTTTTAGCAGTAATGTGTGTAAAATCACAAAACCTTTTCT
Source organism: Morone saxatilis (assembly GCF_004916995.1). Taxonomy (NCBI): domain Eukaryota; kingdom Metazoa; phylum Chordata; class Actinopteri; family Moronidae; genus Morone; species Morone saxatilis. The sequence goes on along the minus strand of NW_023339696.1, from coordinate 15,267,334 downwards.
TCAGCTTTCCGTATAGGATTAGATGCTGCCTATCCATCTCGGTGGATGTTTTGGTGCCCTACATCTTCTGTAGTTCAGTGAGATTTGTACATTTCAAATGCTTGTTTATACATGAAAGAATTAAGCTGAAAGATATATACAGTAAATATTCTGTGAACTAATGAGAAAACTGCACTTACAATTTAAGAGGGCTACACAACACTTTGCAAAAATGGGGGGGTAAAGCCTGTCACTACCAGCAGGAGGAGCTGTGAGTTAATGTGTGTGCATGTACATGTCTGTAGAATACAGCTGTCGGTGGTTAGCATATACGCTTGTATGTGTAAATGTAGCCCTTACAGTAAGGGCAGGTGTGTGTCACATCCTTGAGGTCATCAATCAGGCAGGGAATCAAGCAACAGCCGAGATCACACCTAAAAGTGAGAAACAGACAGACAAAAATATTACGCTGTAAAAAGTGAGAGTTTCAATGGAAGAAAAAAGAAAACTTTTGTCTGAACATCTTTCACCATAGCTCCTGTGACAAAAGCAGTAAATCGCATTTTATTAGTCAGTGTATACCTTGTTTTAGGACAGGCAACGACTGCTTGTTTACCCTGATTTTAAAGAAGTGAAACCAACTAACTACAGCCATCTTACTGGAACAGAGTTCACAGACAGCCCAATATGCTAAATATGCAATACAACACAGACCAAATAAACGTTTTCAATGAATCAAGAATATATTGGTGAAACTCCAGATGTCTGCATATTCAGAGCGCATTATTTGTATGAGTGATTGCTTTGCATATAAACGGCACTGCTGAGAAAAGGCGTGTGAACTAACAGACAGTTAAACGTCTGACAGATTTTTGTATACATTTTAAAAGATTTCAAAAGATTAAAAAATGATCATTTTGTGTAATTGCCAGCTTGAAGTTCTGAATGCAGGTAGAGCTCAATAAAAATTAAGTCTTATCTTTAATTATATATCTAGAGACAAACAACAGAGTGCTGTCACATTTAGGTGTTACTCTCTTTAGTTGTATGTGTGTGACACATATTTACATAGCAACGGGTGTGAAACAGACAAAACCCATGACAAACTGTTAGATGACCTTAATCAATCTGCTATCAGACCCATTTTCTGACCGACTTCTAACCTGTGATCTACTTACCCTACAAAGAAGCAGAAGAGGCAGAAGAGTGTGTTCATGAGTCCGACATCGTGGGAGATGCGAGTGATGATTGCCTGCTGACAGTGCGGACAGACAGTCTGCACCGGTGAGGTCTGGAACATTTCCCCCTGCAGTACAGTCACAGTGGTGGCTGCTCCTGGAGGAGCCAGGACGGTCGCTGTGTGACCTCCCATATGGACAAAGTGACTGGGACCAGGACCCATCTGTCCTGGCATCGGGTGAGGAAAGTGACCGGGAGGAGGTGGGTAGTGGCCACCTATACAGGGGGAAATTACACTTAATATATTGCATTGTATATATGTTGAGCCACAACTACTTATCATGATATTTGGAATAAACAAATCAAAGTCTTGCACAACCCTAAAGCTCCAATAAGTGATGTTAACAATGAATCCAATGACTGACCTAACCCACTAAGAATTAACATCCATCACTGCAGCTCTATGTAGCTTTTAGTCATTTTACACTTTTTGTTTTGGTTTGCATACGGCATGTGATTGGCGTTTCATACGCCAATCACATGTATTGGCAGTGTGTCTGTGCTTTCGATGCTGGTGTGTTTGTTTAATGTATGCAGATGGTCTGCAGCACCTGGTGGTGGAGGCATTGGCATAGGCATGGGCCCTTCTCCAGGGACATGTGGGGGAAGGAAGCCTGGCTGTGCGGCCTCATAGGGTGGAGGACCGTAGTCTGGAGGCAAGGGCTGTCCCTGTATAGGAGCGGTCCTTACTGTTTCACACATAAAAAAGGAAGAAAATGGTGTTGAAGACAGGTGTACACAGGTTTGAGAATACATACTGAAAAATTTGATATTAATATAATATCACCATGGAGACTATAATAATATCAGTCTCCATGGTGAATGTTTACTCAAGCCACAATGATTAGAAGTTGCTGTACAGAGGCATACTATGGAGTTTTAAGATGGCACTTTGATAGTCATGAATTAAAGTTGCAATAAAGTATGTTTAAATAACAACAGTGTGTTGTTGAAAAATCAGACTCACAGAGTAAAACCTTTACTTGTACCACTGAATGACTCAAGCAATTGCTATCACGCAGCTGAGCAAAGAAAACAGCCTCCACTTGTTTAAATATTAATAACTACAAATACTGTGCCTGGGAGTACCTATTAACATTCACCACAATCCTGCATGTTTTATGTCATTACCAGGTTGTCCATTCTTCTCCTCAATGAGAGGGGCACTGGGACCTCCAGGGTATGGAGGAGGAGGGTCACTGGACATACTGGCCGAATGTCTGTATAGGGAAAGGGGTTGGACACGGAGCTCCCCTCACAACTCTCCTGTCGACTTTTATTCTGTGAGGGAAAAAAAAATTTACAGTTTGAGTCCCATGGCTCATTACTCTCTGACACAGACTTCTCCCAAGTTATAAAATGTCCCAGTAACACTCAGAGAGGCTAATTAAGTACTTTTTGTACCTGCTGATGTCAAACAAGTACTGTAAGTTTCAGAACTGATTAAAATATAGTGGAGTTTTTAGCAACTCATGTTCTTCTGTTGCACCGGTTGCTCGGCCTGATGTTATTGAGTAATCAAATAGCAATGTACAGCTTTTCAACTATGCTTTTGTGAAATGCTTTCCAACCAGTGCCACCCCACAGAAGGGTTGTTTTGATCTAATAACTCAACAGAATTAGAATTAAGGTCAAAACACTTGTATTGGGTCAGGTTAACCCACTATTACCTCAGTGCTTTATGCATACTGGGTCAGTTTTTTAACCCAGTGATTAGAAGTGCGTTGTAAAATTATCATGATGCACCCAGTCTGTTTTTGTGAAGGGTTGATGAATTTTTTGATGTAAAGAAAAATAGTATCATATTATATTCATTGTATTCAGTCATGACAGATATTGTGAGTAAAATCAGAGAGTAATGAGTGAGTACACTGATGATCATCGGCACAGTAAGGTAAGCATTAACAAAATCGACCTCCTTTACACGTCTGAATGAAAAGACGACACAAGTGAAAGCTCCTCAGTCCTTTCTCAGAGCTGAAGTTTCAGCAGAAAGCCTGATTTTCTCTCTGGCTAAATGATGCATGCTGTAGCTGAACGCAGTGCTCAACAAATATCTCAGAGAAACAACACTGGAATTTGTTTCCAGGGAAATCTGAACACAGCAAAAAAAAAAAAAAAAAGAGTGCTGTGTAATTGCATCCCCTCTTCTCATTTCTCAGTTTGTACATCCTCCTCGCGCCTTAGTTCCTTCTACCTGAGATCTGAGCAGAGGAGGCGAGGAAGAGGAGAGAGGAGGAGAGAGGAGTTGAACAACATGAGACATCCTGGGGATGATTTAAATATGTGAGAGAAACATGCAGGTTGTTACATTTGTGTATAAACATACACATGTTGAGTGTGTGTGTGTACTGTGTACTGTACTTTATACTACTTTACTGTACTGTACAAAGGGATTTAATAAGAGAACGCCTAAAACAACAAACATCTAATAAATACAACATGTATGAAACCCTGTGTTTAACTTCACTGAGACAGTGTCAGTTGTGTGTTGCTGCCTCTATGTGGACATTATATCATTAATCATATGTGCAATAGTCAATATATTCACAAAGAACTGGTTAACAAGACAAAACATTTACCTGCGACTGGGGAAAGAAAGATTCCACCTGAGGAATGGCAAATGGCAAATGTGGCACAACCTGTAGTGACAAAAATGTTCATGTCATTTTCTCACGGTACATCTGCAATGATGGGAACAATTAAATGGCTATAAATAGTAACCACTCTTTTGTGATCTGGTGTTCATTCAGTAACTGTCAGGAATAATAATGTGACTTTAGTGGCTGAGGTACGGCCCACTTTCTCCTGAGCTCCCTTAAATAAATCACAGCTGAGTGACACCGAAAAGGAAACTTATAAAACAAAAGTGAATCACCAGAGCAGTAGAAGTCTTGATGCCTGTTATAAAACTAACTTACCAACCTTCATCAGATCAACGCAAACCAACCAGCCAGCGGATGTTGTTGTTTGTTTAGTCAGATAATCCAGCTCAACGCTACTTGCACAACTAACCATGAATAACTCGGTTACGTAATGGAGGCTAGGGGCCAGCACTGACGTTAACTTACACTGGGGGCGCTTATTTACTACAATATCTCATTATTATTATTAGTAGTAGTA
>NW_023339696.1:15261004-15262987 GCF_004916995.1 Morone saxatilis | reverse complement strand
GGTCGAAGAGGATTTATCGCACCTGGCTCTTCTAAAATAAGTTGATAAACGACTGACTGCGAGTGTGTCTTTGTCCTCAGCTGGTTAGGTAACTTATAAGACAAGGATGCGTTTGTTCAGCTGAAGCAAAGTGTGTTTTGCTTTAGCTGTCGTTTGCTAAGCTAGCGTCGCCATTGTGTGCACAGAAACAACAGACTGAAAGAAAACGACTGACAGTCGCAAAGGAGCCGATCAAACAGCCCATATCTGTGTGAATCAGTGTCTGTGGTCGCAGCTGTGAGTGACTGATGCAGCTGTCAGTGTGCTGGAAGATAAATTACCTGGTTTTGTGAGAGACGCAGTCTGCCCGCGGTGTGTCTGAAGTTGTTTGACGTTGAGCAGCTTGACCCTCCTGATGAGAGACAACATCCGCTCAGACGGATTCATCCCATTTTAATTTTCACATTTTAACACAGGCCACGGAACAAATACAAGATGACGAGTGGGAAATGTTTATCACTGAATAATATTACCTTTTAAACTCAGATAATAATAATGATGAAAAACAACCAGAAATACAAAGACATGCACTTATTTTGAAACTACCTACCGGAAGCTTTAGTGTGATGTCGTGCCTTAACAAATAGCTAATTATTACAGTTAATACCAAATACTGACACTACTGTTAATTGCATCAATATACTAAACTCTGTAATAATCACACTGATGATGTGTTTGTACAAATTGACATTAATAAAGATTATTTCGATTGATATCAACACTGTTACCCTGTTGCATTTCCTCCCTATGAACGCCCATTATTATAAATACGTCTACTTCTACTTCTAGGAAGACACAGTTAACACTTCAGACAGTAATAATGCATTTTACATATTGATATAAAACAATCATTTCACAGTAATAGAGCTGTGGAGTTTTGTGGCGAAATCTACCTTTTACTAGAAGATACTATGTGGACATGACTGCCCTCCGGTGGCCACAGTGAGGAACTGCAACATTACATTAAACTGTTAAACTGTAAGTGTTAATACAAGTATTATTAACATACATTGGTATTAGTGTGATTATTATAAATAACAACAATATTTATTAATACCACTTTCGTGAAGAGACCAGTTTATCCTTCACCACAAGAGGAGATTATTATACAAACAACAGTCGCTGTCTGATTCTCATGTGGACTCATTGTGTTTGCTGCCATCTAGCGGCCACAATGAGGAACTGCATTATTAAATTGGTCAAAGCTGCGTCATGCAGCTATAAAACGAGGGGAACACTTCCGGTACGTACTTTCAAATTAATGTGCCCAAGCTCAAACGAAAAGAGACAGAAATGACTATGAAATTATCAATTTCGTTGTTCCCTTGTGGTGATAGTTAAAATCTACAGCGCCACATTCCTATTTATATAGGTATTTATTACTGTGGAGGAAAACAGTCGCACATTGGATTATTTGCCGTGTATACGTTTCTTCACGACTTCTACTTGGAATAACATGTAATAATCATACACGAGCAGTAAAACCTCAAGTTATAATCATTACCTGAACTCACTGTCACTTGGAAGCCATCGAAGTTTCCAGCATTTCTGCACAGTTCAACTCAGCAGCATGACGAGGGATCACTGCCCTCCTGTGGTCCCAGTGAGGAACTGTACTACAGTAAATCCTGCAGTATTGATCAAAATCACACTAATTAATAAGGGTGACCAGGAGTCGCACTTTACGTGGAACATTTTTATCCCTTGTCCCACTCTAGTTATCAAAAGTCAAATCACAGCAGGGCTTTTTTTTATCCAATGGCTGTGAGCAAAGCATGGAAAAGGAGAAAACCACAAAGAAAAGAAAATGCAGCAACAACAAAGAAACTTCTAACTGGTGAAGCTGGTGAAAGCCCGCCTTATTTACTAGCGAGGGAATTGAGAAAGCTGCATTCAGATAAAATATATTGATTAAATACTTCACATGCTAAATGTCTAAACTGT
>NW_023339696.1:15194842-15260981 GCF_004916995.1 Morone saxatilis | reverse complement strand
GAGTGCAAAGCTTGGAGATGGTAGGAGCTAAGGGGCAGAATAGAAATGTTTATATTTTAAGTTAGGTTGATATTATACACATTTTTTAGATTACCTATCAACTTTGGCAAAGTGTCCCACATTGTCCCACACAAACATAGTGTTTGTCCCACATTTGGTTTGTTGGGATCTGGTAATCCTACCATTAATGATTGTTACATATTGATATAAACAATATATTTTACATGACAATATTAATTATTATTATTATTTATATTATTTCTGGTAGCAGTAGTAATACTTATTATTATTATTATTATTATTATTATTGATATTAACCTTGTGTGTAAGGTGCGAATTTAGTATTTAATGATGCAGTGTTAGTTTGTGTCTGTTGAAGCATTTATTTTGAAAGTACATACCGGAAAACCTGAATGTCTGCAGTGACGCTCGCTTTATGATTCGATGTGTTGTAGTTACTCACCGTGGCCACAAGAGGGCAGTAAACACTCCTGATTCAGAGAAGGATAAAGTCGAACAGATTGTAGATCTAATAATTACCAGTGTTGATGTTACTGTTGTTATTTGTCTTAACCACACTAATAATGACGTGTACATAATAATAATAATATTTTTACTTAATGTGCCACAACCGTAATGCTGCAGTTCTCCCCTCTGACCACTGGAGGGCAGTAAACACTTGAAAGAGTCGTGTTTACTGTTCGATGCTGTACATAATTACCACTGACAGTATATTATTACAGACTCTAATAGTCTAGCAGTAACACGATTATGCGGTTATTTTATTAATTAATTGATGTATTATTTTCGGCGGGAGAATGAACATTTATTTAGTTATTTATTAATTACTGTCCATGTACTTTATGGGCCCACATATAGGGCTTCATAATTGTGTGACGAAATTATTAAGGAAACATTTTGCTTTTCCACTTTTATTATTATTATTTTATTATTTCATTATTTTTAACTGTTGTTGGGATTGTGTCGCTAATCTACTTTGTACCTCAAAAAAACACATTAAAAACCATCCGACGCCCTTGTGGCTGACCCCCGTCCCCGCCCCCCTCACCTCCTCCCCGCCGGGCAGTCCCATCAATTAAAGCGAACGCCGCGTATGAGACAGCCAATCAGGTTGACTCCCTGCTACGTCACCACAGCTCTGGAAAAAAAAAAACACAACAGCTCGTCTCAGTTTGTTTCCTGTTAGCATCAGCATTTAACAACGCAGCCGCGGTTAAACTGAACGTGTAACATGTTAAATTAACGAAGGCTCTTTCTGTTTCTGGTTGACGTTATCTTTGCTGTGGCGGTAAAAAAAAAATTAAAAAAAATAAAAAGCACGCTGAAGGATAATCGGAGCTGTTGACGCGCTGCGAGCTGCCGAGGCTGCGAGCTAACTGTAGCTAACACCCAGCAGAGGAAGATGGGCTCCATCCTCAGTCGCAGGATCGCTGGTGTTGAGGATATCGACATCCAGGCGAACTCTGCATATCGATTCCCACCGAAGTCTGGTAAAGTCATCGGCAGCGTGTCTTTGACTGAATTCCCATTTCCTCATAATGTTTTGTAGCGAACACATCGAGGCAGCGAGCAGAAACTGGCTTCTAGCTGTTTGTTCTTCTTTTCTGATGATCATCAGATAGATAGATAGATAGATAGATAGATAGATAGATGGATAGATAATGATTGCAAACATGTGAGTGCTCCAGATAGAAGAGATTTATTCAGATAATCTTGTAATATTTACTATCATGTATGTGTACACACAGATCAGTGCAAGTTGTTTGCACATTTCTGTACAGCTATTCACTAATTATATTAATATTTATTGTACATATTCTCCTTCTTTTTATATTTGTATATATTCGCTCCTTTTATTCTCTATTTTTTTATCTTTATTTATATTTTTTATGGTTAATTGTTATGCAGCAAACTTACCAAGGGCAAATTCCTTGTATGTGAAAACCGACTTGGCAATAAACCTGATTCTGATTTATTATTCTGTTTTAGCAGCTTCGGGATCATAATGCATGAAGCATTATGTTTCCAACACCAAAACTAAATGTGTTGATGTTTTATACACATTAAATTAAATTGATGGTACTAGAGGGAGACATGAGGTGTATGTCAACAAATGATTTAGTGTTTGTGTACAATTTTAAAGATATTTCAGATAAGTATGTCTTGCGTTTATTATTACACTTTAACGTTGTTATGAGGACATCGAACAAGCAATAAAAACACAATGTGGAGATGGTTAAATCACAATGAGAACAAATAATCTAACTGTTTAAAACCCATTAAAACCAGTTAATTTTTATTTATATTATTTATGTAACATATACAGGCACGATGGCTGATACTTTGATTGATAATGAAGTTACTGGGAATCTTATTTTCTTGTTCATGGGTGGTTAAATCCACTACACTGAAAAACAATCTTGTTTAGATGTATTCATGTGAATAGTCAAGCTGCAGTAACCGTTGTGTACAACAGTGGCATGGTGTTGGTGACTTGCTGATGTAACCTTAGTTTTATGTATTGATCCCATTTAGTAAACAACCTTCATTAACTGTTTTTCTTTAACTGAATTATAGACTTTAATTAAATTTAAAAAATGGCAAAAGAAGAGAGCCTTAAAACGTAATGTTAACACTACCTGTGTGAGGTTGTTTTGGGGTTTAAGTCTTGAAGTAAGTAGTTATTTGAAGTAACTGCATATACACTGAATTATTTGTTACACTGACACAGGCAGAGAGGTTCCTTCTAAAAGAAATATTAAAAAAGGACAGAAAATAATCAGTGTGTCACTATATTCTATTGCTGGCAGTGTCTTTATTATTATTCCCATTTTCTCTCGTCCTCAGGGAATTATTTTGCAAGCCACTTCTTCATGGGAGGAGAGAAATTCGACACACCGCATCCGGAGGGATACCTCTTTGGTGAAAACATGGACCTGAATTTTCTTGGAAATCGGCCAGTGCAGGTGAGAGCAGATGTTTCTTCATCCCAGTGGTTTTAATCATCTGAGAATTCAGCTATATTTTCCACAGCTGTAAAACTTGCATGCAGTTTTTACATTTCTTGTTAGTAAATGAGTGAAACCATGTTGCTAATTTCAAATATCATAATTCATAGTGTTGTTATTGTTTACTAGTTTCCATATGTGACGCCTGCACCCCACGAGCCTGTGAAAACTCTGAGGAGTCTGGTCAACATCAGAAAGGACTCCTTGCGTTTGGTCAGGTAAAGCTAGTGAGGCAATATTATGATACAGATCACAGTGAAAGTAAAGAACTGTTTTAAGGCAAAGAGTTTCCATTCAAAACTTCTGATTCTAGGTACAAAGAGGAATCTGACACACCGGTGGAGGAGGGTGGAAAACCAAAGGTTCAGTATGGTGTGGAGTTCACCTTCGATGCTGATGCTCGGGTGGCCATCACCCTCTACTGCCAAGCATTTGAGGAGTTCTCCAACGGGATGGCAGTGTAAGAGTCTGATCTAAAGACTGAATGAGATGAAGTTGTAGCTATTAGTAGCACAAAAATAATGACAGAATCAGAATCTTATCTAGTCTTTAGTTCATTTGTTTTAAATTGAATCCATCTATAAGAGGATCAGTTGTTCAGATTTTAACTACTTAAACAGATTCATGTAACTGACACAGCAAAATCATTTTACTGGGAAACAGTGTGCCAAAGAGATTTAAACTCAGTTTTATGGGTAGTGAGATTCAATCCTTAGAGCACAAAGACTAGAATAGATACGGTGGGTACCTAGCAACCACCAGTCACCATGGTTACTGCAGATAAGACTGAGAAGAAGATGAAAGTAATAGTTCAATCTGAAGTTTTTATGTTATGATGAGACTGAAAGATGATACATTTTTCGGAATTCAGAAGGATCAGACGTAACTACTGTTCTGCTGTGCTATTCAGGTTTTGTTATTTTCATTTTGTCAAGGGACGCTAATGAGTACTGACTACGTAAAGATGACAGCCGCCATTAGGCTTTCCTTACTGATAAATGTCTCAATGTCAACTTTCGCCGTTGCCCCAGTTAGAAAAAACAGGATTTGAGCAACCAGGAAGTCCAGGTTTTCTTTCCATCTTTCTGCACACTGACCATTTTTCTCTGAAATATGTTTTGTGTTGTGTGTTGTTTATGTGTTCAGGTACAGCCCAAAGAATCCCTCACTGGTCTCTGAAACTGTACACTACAAGCGAGGGGTGAGCCAGCAGTTCTCCATGCCATTTTTCAAAATAGATTTCAGCGAGTGGAAAGAGGAAGATGTAAGTATACGCAAAAAATTGTTCATGTATCCACTGGTACTTACATCAGTGCCTCAACACAATCTTTGACTGACTACTAACTCAAATATTTGCATCGTTTTTCTTAAAGTTGAACTTTGACCTTGACCGAGGAGTGTTTCCCATGGTGATCCAAGCTGTGGTTGATGAAGGGGATGGTAGGTTACTAGAAATGTTATCAGCCAGGACAACATATCTTTTCTACTAAAACTGGTTTACAAATGGAACTGGAAAATTTAGGAAATAGTGAAATATATGTAATATACAATAGTGGCTCACCAGTTATAAGGAATTGCACTAATACTGTTTTAGTTCAGTCAACATTAAACACGTTACTGTTCTTTCTTTCCAAGATTGCCTTGGACATGCTCACGTACTTTTGGCAGCCTTTGAAAGAGTAAGTATACATCTAAATAAAAGTAATTCATTTCACTCTGTATAAAACAAGTTTTATATGAGCTAAAACATGTTTTGTTTGTGTGTTGTTTTTTTTTTACCTCTAGCATGTTGATGGCAGTTTCTCCATCAAGCCTCTGAAGCAGAAGCAAATAGTAGGTTTATGAATGTTCTTATTTCAATATTATTATTATTATTATTTAGCAAATTATTAAGTGGAAGTGGATATCCACACTTTGCTTTAATGAATTTTTTTTTTTTTAATAACCCTAAATCCAAGTCAGTAAATTGTGAAGCGCTTGCTGTATGTGCTACAGTTAATGCAGGATGTTTTATGCAGACCATCAATGACCCTCATACTCATCTGCAGCTTTTGATAAATCTGTGCCGAGACCCTTGGGAGTCTGGCAGTAACGCAGATCCATACAGTAGAGGTTGAATGTAAACTTAGATTACAGGGAGCTCAAAGTAATATCACATAGACTATCTGATTTTTGTGTTTTTAACCTTTCTCTAAAAATGAAACATTACAGTGATTTAATTAAGTACATGCGAAGATAGATGTTTTTAATGTTTAAGACTGTAAATAACATTCAGCAGTGAAATATATGAATCAGTTTATTCTCAACCTTCTCAACATGAATGTCTCTGTATCTTTCTAGGTGGACCGTGTGAGCTACCTCTTACAGGAGATCTATGGGATTGAGAACAAAAACAACCAAGAAACCAAGGTTCCTGTGAAAATAATGCCGTAAACATGAATCTCCGTACTGAATGTTTTATTTGAGTGACGTTTGATTGAATTTGTTTTCTTTTTCCAGCCATCAGATGATGAAAACAGTGACAACAGCAACGAGTGTGTTGTCTGTCTGTCTGACCTGCGAGATACACTCATCCTGCCCTGCAGACATCTGTGTCTCTGCAACTCCTGCGCAGACACTCTGCGTTACCAGGCCAACAACTGTCCAATCTGCAGGCTGCGTAAGAAGTGTTACATTATTTTAATAAAGTTCCTTAAAGCCTTTATTAATCCTATTTGAAAAGTAGTTGAAGTTGAAAGTTGAAGTAATTATTTGTACATCGTTATGGTGTTTAATTTGACTCTGTGTTCCTCTTACTAGCCTTCAGAGCCTTGCTGCAGATCAGAGCTGTGAGGAAAAAACCTGGTGCTCTTTCCCCTGTGTCCTTCAGCCCTGTTCTGGCTCAGACTATGGACCATGACGAGCACTCAGTAAGTCTCATGCACATCTGTGTATCAGTTAAAATCTGCTAAAATTGGCCAAGATGTGCAGCAGCATCAAGGGGAAACTGGGCATGAATTGGGGCTGCGTAACATATTTTAGCTTTATTGCCATATGAAGTGCTACAGTAAAAACACTGTAATGGGGTGCAGCATTAGAACGGCTGAAATTCACAAATGTTAATTCAATTTAACACCTCCATCTAATAATCTGCCTGCAGTTGCTTCAGGGTTAAAGCCTTGTAGCTTTCAGGATGCTGTTAAAATCAAGGTACAGGCTGCTACTGGATGGCTTTGTTAGGCAGTGGCAGACAAGAGATGTACATAAATTGTTGCAATAGTCAAAGAAAGCTTTTTTTATAGTCCTCTTTATTCCAGTTCAATCAACTGTGCATTGTCACAACCAGTCCTCGTCTACGTCTCTTTGCAGAGCACAGACTCAGTTCCTCCCGGCTTTGAACCCATCTCACTGTTGGAGGCTCTTAATGGTCTGCGGTCAGTGTCTCCTGCCATCCCATCAGCCCCCCTTTATGATGAAATCAACTTCTCAGGGGGTGTGGGAGGTGACAGCAGACAGCTGAGCTCCCCAGAGCATTTAAGTGATGGGAGTCTGCAGAAAGGCAAAGTCAGCAAGTCACCTGACAGGTAATCTCACAAAGAGTATGTATACTATATATAGTATGTGTACACACACATTGCTGGAAGTAATCAAGTTAGGATAGGAAATGAGATAATATGCTTACATGTGTAACATCACTTCATGTTAGGCTTGGTCAGTAATCAGATTTACTCCTCACACCTACACCTGATTGATTGAATTAACTGATGTACTGTATCTCTCTCGTTTATTTTTTTTGCCTCCTACTCCAGCACCCTTAGGTCCCCATCCTCTCCCATCCAGGAGGAAGATGAGGAGAAGCTGTCCGAGATGTCTGATGCTCAGCCACACCCAATGCTGTCCAGCAGCCCCGCCCCCACAGACGTAAGCCACCAATTTACCACCTGACATTTAAACTTTGTCTCTGCTACTGCAAAAAAACAAGCGTTAACGTGACCTTCTTTCCTTCTTCTTCCAGGCCACAGCAACCGAGGACGTGGCAGAATCCCTGTCCCCAGATGATGGTGAGTGTTCTCATTTGGCACTAATTATGTGATACTTTGTTTTCTTTGAGAGTTCCATTCATTGACATTTATCCTCCCGGGTGATCCAGAGGACAGGATGCATTCTGAAGGGGACATCTTACAGGACTGCAGCAGTGAACACAGCAGCTTGACCAAAACAGAGAGCGACCCACCAGGTGACTTGTCTCTGCCAGGTGAGAAATTCTCTGCCAGGAGCGAAAGGAAAGGACATTTTTGAAGCCCTGTTCATACAGGAAAAAAGTGGAATATGTACTGTGTATATAATCTCTTTATGTATAAATCCATATATACTGTATTGACGTGTACTCTCATGACAGCTTAGAGCAAATCAGTTGACTGATCATTGACAGCAGCTCCTTCAATTTATAGAATTATCAACTACACATTGTCTGGTTCCTGCTTATTTTTGACTTCTTTCTAGTTCATGAATCTGTTCTGGTTCTCTAACATTTCTCCTCTTAAATCCAAGAATCAAGGCTGTGATTCCCTGAGCTTTGCATCTAATCTGTGTGCTTTTGTGCTTCTCTATTTCCTAACACTCCTTTTTCTGTTCCCTGCCGTCCTGTCCCTTCGTACCGCCTCACTTTGGGCAGCTCTTGGTCCTGATGCCTGCTCTATTGGTATGGAGGAATAACTGTGGTATGTAGGCTTTCCTGTCTGCTCTCCTTCTCTGTGAATGAGCTCTACTGCTCTCACCAAACCCTGTTCTCCATAAAAACATCTATTGTCATCTATAACAGCTAGAAAAAGAAAACATCCAGCAGGTATTATCAGGTGAATTTACTGTGATAGGCCATGTTTGCATTAAAAACCGGCTTATCTTATCAAGAATGAGTACAATTTCTAAAGTCTGACTGGAAAGTTCCCTTTGAGCCATGTTGCTTATCTGTTGCTTCCTCCTCTCCAGGGTCATCAGAGTCTACGGAAAGCCTGAAAAGTCAGAGCACAAACTGCTCCAGCCAACCTCTCCTGTGTCCTACAAGCAGCCTTCATATGGAGGATGAGCACCTCAACCCCTGACTCTGGTCCAGCCTTTTTCTTCCCATCCATCAGAACAGATTTATGCTTTACAAAGATCATCCAGTCCTTCTGTTCCTTTTACCTTCCTTTTTGTGATCAGAGCCAATGACAGCCCTGAAATGAAGTCCACCAGGACGAGGGTGGACTGTGTTTGTTCCATCAAAAGAAATTTGACTCCTGCAAAGATGACTGATGTTTTTAAAAAAGACATTGTTTCTCCAGCTTTGAAAACATTTCATTAACTGTCAGATGGTGTTCAGTTTTGTGTCTTGGCCAGACTTGTGGTCTAGTAATGTGGATTCCAGAGATATTTCACTACCTGTCATGGTGGTGCTTTTAAGCACACTTACTTTAAACTGTATCAATTGCTTAACACTAAATTCAGAAGAATTTATAAATACAGTTTGTGTTTAGATATTGTATTCATCAGTGAAATACATTAATGACTTAAGAACTTGTTTTCCAGTCAGGTTGATTTGAGTTATGAGCAGAAATTTTAAAACATATTACTTATGTATCTGTGTGTCCATTTGAAGTGATTTTGCACTCTGACAAAATCGTTTATAATCCATTCCTTATAACAAGAGTTTATGATGAGATTAGTTTAAGTTGTATGCAGTCTTAAAGATCTATGTGTCACTTTTTGATTATTTCAAATTATGTGATATCTATGTATCAAAACTGTACTAGAATCCTGTGTAGTTATTCCAAAATTGTATACTTGCATATTACATAAAAAAAAAAATCCTAATATTGAAGTAATGCAGCTAGACTCAGTTAAAATGCACATTGTTTAAGATAAATAAATAAGAGCTACAGATTCACATCCTAACAGCTGAACTCAAAGATAGCTAAAGCCTGCAACAAGCATAGATGCTACATGTATTCTGACTCAGTGTGGCACAGTAAGTGTGCTTGTCGTAGATGTGGTACATCTCTGTACAGTCTTTTTGTGGCAATGCCAGTGTCTGCTTATGTGACGTAGCTGCAAAAAAGGGTTCAGGTGTTTGTGGCTGCAACGCCTTTACTTTCCTTGGTCCTGTATGTGTAGCGCCATGCATATAGATCTATGTGCCTTGAATTGGTATGGCTGCCTGCTTGTTGCATTGGACATTAGTGTTCTTATAAATGCTACAATATACAAGTTTTCAGCCCGTAGACAGGATTTTTGATGCTGATGTACAGAACCCTTTTTTCTATTGCAAACTTCATGCTACTGGAAAAATGTATCTCGTTATTGTTATTGCAATATTAAATTGAATTGTTCATTTATTATTTTATGGCCATATATCAATTATGCATTTAATCTTAGTGTTTGGGTTCAAGTGCATTCCTGTAAGATACATTTGATTGGAAGGAACACATTCAATGCAATAAATTGACATTAAATAATATTAAAACATTGCATTTTAATAATTGGGCTAGCATTTGCATGTGAATTTGTAGAGGCTTAAATCTCTCACTGCTTTTAAGTAACATGTTTATTTTTTATTTTTCCCCCCTCATCTTCTGTGCCATTTCAACTTGACACCGTGCCTTCCTGTTCCTGTTTTGACCACTATTGACCTGGTATCCAGGATAACTCCACAGTAGGTGGTTTGTGGCTCTGTAAAATTAATACCTGTCTTTCCTTGTGTGTATAGCAGCATGTGTATAACAATAAAGAACAAAGATTCAGTACTTCAACTACCAGTTTTTTTCTGATCAATCACAATATTACTTTTAATATATATTAGCATATATAATATATATCAATATATTCTTTTTATTGTATAATCCTGCAAATTAGAATCTATTGCATGTGCTTTTTAGTGAAACTAATTTGGCTTAAAATGGAACTTAAATGTTGTCTAAATTTGCCTGAGAGTTGAAAAGAAAGGATATTACACAGTAATGTAAAAAGTATGGCGAGGGATCCCAGTGTACACATGTAGGACTGGAAAAATGCTACATTCTATCTCTAAGTCCCAGCATGTCCTTTTCAGGACTACACAGAACAGTTCAGACCACACAAAAATGTGGCCGGTTTATGATCAACGGCATTACAGACAGCCGAATTTTCCCTCAGGGGGATCAATAAAGGATTACTTTAAATTATTACTTTTTATAAATACGACACATTTGCAAACTGATTTTCAGTTAACTCAGTCATTACCCCCCAATAGCCATAAAGTAAATCTGTCAAGAATAAATTGTGGTGTTTCTGAAAGAAAAACACATCTCAAATATGAGTTCATATTCCTAACAGGAAAAATCTGGAAAAATCACATTAATAGTGCATAGATTCATCCTTTTGCATCTAATTTCAAATGCAAAGCTGCCAGACACTGCTGTAACCTGGCAAAATGAGTCCTCTATCAGTGCCCTCTGCTGGCAAAGTAGGAAACAAAACTGCGCCGTTAACATTGGTTGCACTGCAGTTTGCATCTAACCCATGGACTGCTGTAAAACCATGAAAACAGGTCCTCAGTTAATCTTCTACTTGAAAGGTGTTATGGTTTATGATTAATACATGATTAGGATTTCTGTTCGGCCTGTCAAAAAAGTGTAACAAAGAGTGCCGTTTGTGGTTTTATGCTGTAGTCAACTTGTAGGCCTATTGAAAATAAAGAACATTTGGTGACCCTCTGAGAAATTGTGAGAGTTTCACTTGGTTAATTTGAGAGCAGCGCTGCTGATAAATACACTACTCTGGTTCCAGAAGGCTGAAGGATAAAACAGTATGACCTGTATTGTCAACAAATTAATTAGGGCTGACACAGAGCCAAGTGGATGACTGCTGGCGCAAACACACACACACACACACACACACAAACACTAAGCTCATCTACAATCTTTGTCTCTAGACGGGCAAAAAATAGTCCGAATTTCTTGTTGATACTTAGCTATCTCTTCAAGTCATTCCTATGTTCCCCGGGTGTTCTCTAGTTCTAGGGATAGAGTTAGGGTTGGGGGTTAGAGAGTTCAATTATATATCTAGAATCTCATTGTTGTTTAATCAGTATCATTGAATTTAAGTATAAAATATAAAGTATAAAATAAAATAGGAGGATGTCCTTTTTATGATGTGATCTACTGTATAGTATTAGGTCTCATCTTGAAACAAGTACATGCTTTATTTTGAAAGAGTGTTACATGTTTCAGATTTCGAACATAATGACATTCCTCTGCAGTGTTGGTTAACTGTTGCTCTCTCTTCAGCTGGACCAACAGGTGCATGCCAGTGTAAAGTTTAATGAGGATTTGGTTACACTGTGGCCTCAAGCTTGCCTGTAAAAACATAATACACTGAGAAAGTGTGTGTGCAAGTGTATGTGTACACACACGCTGTAAACAAGATTACGGTGTATGACACTCAGCTAGAGACGGTCAGTGGGTGAGGTTTTCTAAAAAGTCAGGGTTTAATCTTCTATTAGCTCTCATATATTGCATTCACAGTCTCGAGAGCCAAAGTCCAGTTATTTTAATAGCTTGTCTGAAAAGCTAAAACATGTGTCTGGGATTCTCAAAACTTAACCTTGTCATTCAGTTGCGCTGTGACAGACTATTTTAAGAGACCATGAGGAATTATTTAGAGCTACCCCCTAATAGTCGACTAAATCATTAGTCGCCGAGTAGAGTCTTAGTCTACCCACTTTTTATTAGTCTGATAGGTGCGGGAAAACAAAAACAACAGGGGGACTGTTGATGTGCAACAGAACCGGAGAACAGCGGACCAACAGAGGCCAGCTGATTTATATTCAGATTCATAACTGCTTTGTCCGTCAGCATTTAACATGCGGCTGTTAAAATCTATACATTTAAATAATTAAATTAATATCACAAACGTGCTACAACTGGTCAACTATTGGCCTAAAATTATTTCAGACTGCTCCTACCTGTCACAGGCCAGGCCACACAGATTGACAGGTTGCAGGCCAGAAAAGGTAATTTCATCTCTGGACAACCGTGTTTGCCTCTAACGTCAGAGGATGTTCTTGTATTTGTGATTGGCCAGCTGTCCAGATTAGGTGGGAGATTTCCCATTCATCACTGTAGTGAAAGCCAAGTGGAAGCAGTGGGGTGAAACAATAATCCTTAAAACAATTCTATTTTGGTTTGATCTCTTGAGGGTAAATGCAACGATATTAGGGCTAAGCCTCAAGCCAGGCGATTGTGGTGTGAAGCCTGTTAGAGAGAAATAAATAAATAAGACTACTTCAAAAAGATCTTTTTTACTTTCACAATTTGCAGATGCTTGAGAAAGAAAATGTTAAACCAACTGTTTGGAAAAGTTAAACCAACCAAGAATACTGTTTTTAAACAACAAAACAGTTTTAAACAAAAACAGTTTTAAACTAATAAACAACCAAAATAAGGGTAAAAAAAAAGACAGGACTATATTTTCCTTTGGTGAGAATTTTTAATATAGAGATTCAGGATTAATTTGCCATTAAAAACAAATTTATAATGAACTTAAATCACTTCTTTGTCTGGGAAAGTCTGTGTACAGGTTTACCTGAGGGCAGTCAAAGCAAGTGCTCTCCCAATTAATTAGGCTGTGCTAAACCTCTTTGAGGCATGAAATCATCCCAACAGCAATCCACACAAATCTCCCCCCTCACTCAGTAAAGTTAAATTAGTCCACATGCCCTTGATTTCCAAAACCCTGCCCATGACCGCATCCAGTCACACCACGTCTCACTCATCCCCGCCCTGAGCACATACATATTCAATAAGTGCATGTGCCAACATATGATGTGCAATGTGAATCCTTATCTTTTTCACATCTCTCAACAGTTTATTGAAGGTGAGCAGTGATATTATTAATATGCTTGAAATAGCTATTCTCATCCCATTTGGCATAAAATCTCATCGTCACAAAAAAATATCACATATGTTCTTAAATAAGTTTTGGAAATTTACAAATGATTGCTGTCAACAACCTAAGATGGGGTTAATCCAGATGGACTAATTATAATATGCACAATGAAAAGCTGCAACTACAGAACTGTCTGTCTCTGAACTGGGCCGTTTTAAAAATATGCAAATCACAAAAGAAATACTTCAAGAATAAAATGTCTGTCATTTGAGAGCAGGGGATTTAGAGACTTTGGAGACACGTGCACAGACAGCTATCCTACTTTGAGACGACTACTTTGCAGTATGAGATCAGAGAAAAAGAAGAGGAGGAGGCGAGAGCAGGAGAGACACGAAGGTCAGCATCTTGCCTCCTGCAGTGAGTCAGTTACAGTCAGACGTGTAGGACAAACAGAGAACACGGCAAAAGTTTTGTTGGCAGGGTTTGACTTACTCTGACTGGCATAATTGATAGCATCAGTATAACATTTATACTGCAAAAGTCTGGAAAAGAAGAAATTAGATTAACAAAAGAGCTCTGACAAATAATCAGAACCTCCCGTCTTGTATTATTGAGGCATCATGCAGGTCAGTGGCTCACCGTTTCTCAAGCCCTTCTTTCTGAAGACACCTGTCAGAGTGGTCAACCCCCTGCGACAGAGACGACACACACTCCCAGCCAGCGAGTTCAGGAACCTCACGCCGCAGGATGCCATCAGTGTATTTGAAATTGAGAGAGAAGGTAAGTTTCTGCTGTTTACAAACAGAATATTTGTAAATATTTATAATATTTATAAATTACATCCTGTATGACTAACCCGATATGTATTTAAACACGATTTAAACACTTGACTGAAATTCTACGTGTATAAAGTGAATAAACAGTGATTTCTATTCTGTCATTGGGAAAGGTATACATGTATAATCGTAAATGTATCACAGTATTTGATGTACAATACATTTATACATTAAATACTGCGTTTG
This sequence comes from Morone saxatilis, assembly GCF_004916995.1. Classification (NCBI taxonomy): domain Eukaryota; kingdom Metazoa; phylum Chordata; class Actinopteri; family Moronidae; genus Morone; species Morone saxatilis. The sequence continues at coordinate 15,247,048 of NW_023339696.1, read as the reverse complement.
GATGTTCAATATCATCTTTGGGCCAGTTTTAATTTAAAAGACACATTTCTCTCATCCATCTTTCATGTAGTCTTTTTCTGATCATCATCATTACTCCCAGTACACGACCCACTGTATGAACTGGTTCCTCTTTTTATCCCCCAGCGTTTGTCTCTGTGTCCGGAGAGTGTCCACTTACCCTGGATGAAGTGCTTAACTTCCTGGGTCAATGCCCTGAGTTGTCACTGGGTTGGTTTGAGGAGGGACAGCTGGTAGCTTTCATCATTGGCTCTGGCTGGGACAAGGAGAGACTTTCACAGGTATGAAAACATAGTTACTGTAAAAAAAAAAAGAAAAAAGAAAGACATTTCCATGCAAATTACTTTTTGTGAAACTTACCTTGGCATCATTAATGATTCTATATAATATTTTTTCTCCAGGAGGCAATGACTCAGCATGTCCCAGACACCCCCACTGTGCACATCCATGTGCTGTCAGTGCACCGTCACTGTCGCCAGCAAGGCAAGGGCTCCATCCTGTTGTGGCGCTACTTGCAGTACCTGCACTGTATGCCGGGCCTCCGTCGAGCTTTGCTGATTTGCGAGGACTTCCTGGTGCCCTTCTATCTCAAGGCTGGCTTTAAGGAGAAAGGAGCATCAGCCATCTCTGTATCCAACATGCACTTCCAAGAGATGGAGTACATGCTCGGTGGGCAGGCATACGCACGGCGGAACAGTGGCTGCTAGTCCATTAGACCCTACCCCACCCTCACTTTCCACTTACTCACCTCTAACATGGACTACAGCTGACAGATGGACAGATAGAGGCGCAGAGCCAGTATGCACCAGTGGACTGGGTTCAGTATTGGTAACAAGGTCTTACTAGACCTCCTAGTGTCAGGACCTCGCAGTATCCCACTGAACAAGGAGTGAAGACTGTGTGAGGACAGAGGGGACCAAGAGTGGATTCATGCAAAAGAAGGAACCAGTTGATAATTTGTCTTATCAGACATTAAATTATATTCCTTCTGATACCAGTAGCATCTTGGCTTTGTGAGCTTAATGTTGTTTTTTCATTTATTGATTATTTGTCTAATCATTCACAATTTACTGTTTGTTATGTAATCGAGGCAGTTCATTGTATTAAATTAAAGTATCACACCTGGAATTGTAAATACTGTTCTATTTTGCTAAACCATATAAATCAAAAGGTGAATTAATTTGTGTCATTGCTGTAAAAGTGAGTTACTTAAGGATGTACATACTGATTATGCTGCCACTAAAACCGCTTCGATTGTTGACTGAAAATTTGTAGCAGAAACTTGTTTCTTTGTTGCATACTTTGAATAAACTATAAAACAATCTTCCACAGGCATTTTCTGGTAATTGAGAGAAAGTCATAGACCATTTTAATTTGTAGATTTTTTTACTGTTGTTTTCAGTTACATGTGAGTAGACAGGTAGCTAAAACACTACCATGTTCAAAACAATCATCACTTCTTGAGAAGCAATAAACAAATAAAAGAAAACATTCGAGTGCTCAGCATAATGTAACAAAAATATGGCAGTAGTTGGTACATTTATCAACAAGGCACCAAAGGTATCAATATTTGATTTTTGTCCCTGCTTCTGTATGAGGTTGCCTGAATAGTAATAAAACCTTTGTCTGGAGTGTGAATGTAAAAAAAAAAAAAAAAAAGTCCTCTCTGTACCAGCACTGGCTTCTCTACTTCCTGCCTCACATGTAAAGGCAGCTGGGAGCTTTGATGAGGTTCAGAAGTGCCATACCTTTGTTTCACTGGACAGTGAAGGAGTGACAATGACTGTCGGTGAACAGGGAGGTGATTAAAGGAAGTCCTTATGAAGTGTGGCATAGGTATTCATACAGACAGAGTAAAAAACACAAGTATACTGTCATTGTTCACAGAGAAGGGGATAGTCCCCCAGTCACACAGGGGCAGAGTGGACTTGCTGTCGGTCCACATCTTTTGACCTGATGCCATCCTGTAGTGTTCATACTATCCACACTTCAGTGGAGGTGTGCATTAAGATCGTACTTCTCGCAAAATTTGTCCGTGAAGGGGATGCAGGTGAGCAACTCACACCAGTCACACTTGATTGGGTAGACATAGAAGAGCACCACAAGGCCCGAAAAGAGCCCAACAAACACCAGCAGGAATACGATGATCTGACAGCGCTTGCGGTACAGGTCCATGCGGCCGAAGCTGATGTAGGGTAAGAAGGCGAAGGACAGAAAGAAGCCAGAGATGAAGCCACAAATGTGGGCAAAATTGTCGATCCAGGGCAACAGCCCAAAGGCAAAGAGGAAGAGCACCACACACAGCAGTTTGGTGAAGGCCCTCCAGGGCTGGGCAAGGATCTGCCAGCTCTGAAACAACTCGACGAACAGGCAGGCCAGGATCCCAAACTGAGAGCCAGCTGGCCCCACCTTAGACAAAGATAGCAGAGAGAGGGACGTAAGCCTACCAAAGTATGTTCACAGAAATTTATAGCACAACTATTTGCATTATTTTGTGTTTTTAATAAACCTGATGAGAAAGCTCTGACACATAATATGACTCAGAAATGCACTGTGATATTTCTGCATTGATATTTCCTGAGCAATATACTGGTGATCACCTCTGCTCTGTAGGGCAGGAAGATGGCTGAAGCCAAGTTGCCAGTTATGCCACTGAGGATGTAAATGATTGAGATGCGCAGCCAGCCTGCCAGCTTCTCCAGGTCCCTTAGGATGGTCATCTGGAAAGCCACCGACACCAGGCAGTGAAGGATCCTGGGAGGACAGAAATGGATTAAGCGCTCACGTGCGTGCAAGGTGATACAGTATGTGTATGTGGGTGAAAAGCTGCACCGGTGTTGGAGGATTAATTCCTCGGTGTAGAGGAGGCAAACCCCTCAACAGCCTGATGACTATGCACATCAACGAAATCAGTTTCTATCCCATTGAAGCTTAATGAGTTTGTGAGGGCACTTTGTTTAATTACCCAGACGACAGATAACAGAGAGCATAAGAAATGAAGCACTGCTCCTCTTAATGGCGAGGTCAGCTCTCTATGCTGACTGAAAGACTTTTCAGAAAAGACTATTCACAGGAATATCAAAGAACTTTAGCAAAATACTTTTTCGACGGCTGTTTATTGTTTGTGTTTTGATTTCATATTTGTATTTTATATATTAGCTGAATGTCTCTATATCTTTCAGTGTGTTTGGTTTGTTGTGACTAGAATATGGGTACACCAAGAGCTACTGACAACTGAAGTCAATTTCCTTCTATCAGTTGTGCCAAATATATGTGGCCAATAAAGCTGACTCTGATTCTGATCTTTTAATCATCCTGTTCCTCACTCACAAACAGTCCTTCAAAACACTGATCTAGAATATTAGGCTGAGGCAAAGCAAAGACTTTAAGCTCTTTTAATTTTTTTGTTTTGGCAGATCTTATCTACTATATTGTAAAAAAAAAACACTGTTTCTTTTGCTAGGCAAATCTTAAAATAAACAAAACTACTTTCCATGATCATGACAGCTACTGACTCACCCAGCATGTAGGAAAAGTGAAAGCCACAGCCTGTAAAACTGATCTGGGATCTCAGGGTTGAGGAAAGGCAACAGTCCACATACATCATCCATGCAGTGCACCTGGAGGAAGACATGGGAAAGAAAAAATATGAAAGATACCATTAATGTGACTTTCAAAAATCACAAAGACAGAATTTCCTACACGAAAACATTCAGTGAGCTCTCACTTAAATCTGTTTTGGTATTCAGGAAGTACAAAAAATAGTACACCACAATAAAAATAGCAACAGATGCAGCACAAATTAAGTTTTGCATTAAACAGACACTCTTCCTTTTTACCATTTGAGAATAATACGGTAGTGTATAATAAGGAGACAGTTGCTTACTTGAGAGCAGAGAGTAGCCTCCTCATGAAAGTAGCCCTTCATGAAGTCACAATATTCCCGGGATGTGATTTCACACCTTCAAAAAAAACAAGCAGTAATTACTAAATTAGTAAACTAGTCATACATCATGTGTCTTACTTGTGTTCGTCATAGGTTCATTCATAGGCTCTCCTTACCTCCCTTTGGTTCCAATGCAGCAGGGTCGGCCTGTGATGGTACAGTCTATATGAGGCAGGTTGGTGTGGTTCCCTGTGTTGTACCTGGTACAAATCTAAAAACCAGACCAGTTTTTTTATTTTTAGATGACCTGTTTTGGTGGATTTGTACCATTTCATAATCCATCCCAGAGTTTGATTCAAAACAGTGCAGTATTGACTCTAAAGTTTTACTGTGTTACTCTGTGACTCCCCTCACAGACTGGTATGTTTAAACTGTACATAATACAGTTCATGAGTTTATAATACAGCAGCAGCGTTAATTCCTCCAATTATTTTATGAAGGTCAGATCATATGTGAGTGATCACCTGTGATATACACTACAGGCCAAAAGTTTGGAAGCAAGATCAAATTTGTACAAAAAAAGGAAAGTTCATAGTTTCATTGGTATACTTTGCAACAAAATTTTAAGATTATTATGAGTATCAGTATTAAGAGTCACTTATCAGAATACATTTTTACTATGATTATCAGGTATTTGGATTTTTCTTGCTTAGACTTTGCTTTCTTCAAAGTAACCTAACCTAATAACAGCATGGCATATACAAGGCATTCCTTCCACAAGTTTTTTAAAGGTATGTGCCAGGAATTGCATTCCAAGCTTTCTTAACCCTTGTCCACCCCTTCAGGAAATGATGATATGTAAAATATTGTTTTATGCTCAAATTTGAGTAGGATCAAAAATGTATGTTATAATGGGAGACAATGGTGCAAAAAATGTCTAAAGGGTAAATGGTGGGACTTTTTCTTCTACACAGTGTGCTATAGCCCTATTATTAGATCCAAGGTTGGAATTTTTAAATTTCTTCAAGACCTTTTTTATAATCATAACTTCCAGTTTCTTTTCGTTTCTTCAGGGTGTAGTAAACTCCTTTGTTGGACACCAATACTGTGTTTCTTTACTAAGCTGTTTCTTTTTTAGCCATTTCTGTGGTAGTTTGTCAGAGATATGAATACAGTTGAGATTTACTGGGATTTTTGTATGCAAACTCTCAAAAGCCTAAGAGCTAAAGTGAATAATGCAAACTGTGATTTGTTTTTTACTTTTGCACTGAAGTTGTGACTCTTTTAAATCTTCCAAACTCTAAAACTAAGCCCTTTTTTTCTTTTGTTAACGTTTATTCAGCAATGGTCTGGTAACATCAATGTATACCTAAAGGTAAATTGAGGAAAAGTCTAAACATGCAGTAAATACATCCCAAAATCCAAATAATTCATACTGTTTTTTAAGAAAGGCACTGTAAACAGAAACTTGAAGTTGCTTCCAAATGTTTGGCCTGTATTCGCCTTGCTTCCAAACTTTTGGCCTGTAGTGTACATTTGAAAAATCTCTTTCCTCTGAGTCCCCTCTTTATGTCTAAATAGCAGACAGGGTTTTACTGTACTCACTGGCCACTTGGTGATGTCATCAGGCCATTCATGAGGTGATACTGAAGCAGGCTCAAGACATATCCTGTAATGAGACAAACAATATGCACACATTATCTTAACCAAGCAGCATCAGTCAATTTATACTGTGCAATTTGAAATGGAAGAACTATAGCTCACCTGGGATCCTGATGGCACACAGAGCCATACTGTCTGTCTTTACCATTTAACTGGGGAGTGCTGGAATGCCTCGGCCACTTTACCCACACAGCTAGAGTACTCTAGAAATAAAACCACAAACAGAGGGGCCTGGTTAATTCCCCACAGCTTATATTAGTTGTTGAATTATAAAGGTCAAGGAACACAAATAAGAATTGGGTTTGTTTACAGACCGAGCATTCCTCCTCTGAGGTTTGGACACAGCCGGAGCGATCGTTCCGCACACAGCAGGCAGAGTTGCGTTCGATAGCTCTCTTTTCCCTGATAAGATCATGCACCTGCTTGTCCTGCCGCATGCATGGAGAGAATTTGGCCCCCAAGTGGATCAGAGACTCCTAACAATGGACAGATAAAGGGGAAACAGTAGTATTTATTTAAAGACATTTACACCTGATTATTGCTTGTATTCTTTATTTTTTATTTTTTATTAACACTATCAAGAGGAGAGTGCTTACCGAACCCGGCCCGATCCAAAAGTTTTCCTGCTGTACAAACTTGACATTTTCATACACACCTTTGTTTCTTAAAACCTAAATCAGAAGACATTAGTTTAACAAAAAACAAGCAATATGAAATAAGCCGTAATGAAATGAAACTATTGTGAAGGTGTGTTAATAAAGATGCTCATCATAACAGAGCCATTACTCACAGAATCAACCGTCTCATGCTGGGAGAAGCCCACTGGAGCAATACCATAGATGCATACAGCCAGGATAGTGATCAGCAAATGGACAAAGGTGATCCAGTATGTAAAAAAAGGCCTAGAGGAGACAAATAGTAGGTTTGTTTTTTTAAAGAATAGCAGCACTAATCATTCATTAGTGAAGGAGACAGAGAGAAAGCCCTCATTAGTTAGACATGTGGAGAGGTGCAATACCTATGGTCATCCATGTCCTCTATCTGCCTCTTGACATAGCTGTCAATGCGCTTGCGGTAGGTGCGGTTTGTAAGCTTCCCAACCATGCCCAATCCATAAGGCCTCTTCTCTCGGGCAAAAAGCTTCTTGACAGGTACAACGATGCGCTGCCCACGCCTCTGACCAGTAACACTCACCACCTCCTGCCGCAAGGGCACCTTTGGTGGTCCTGGAGTTCCTTCTTTGGCTTTACGCCACCCTCGCTCCAGAGGTCTGGAAGAGTTAAGAGAGGAGATGAAAGGGACAGACAGAAGTGAAAAAAGGTGTGCTACATTTACCATTCTTCATCATGTCATTAATCTATTTGACACTTTAATTTTTAACACTTTCAGGGGTTATATATTTATTTATATTTTTGTTAGATTGGTTATCGAGCTAAGAAAATCTAATCTTTAATCTCTTTTTCTTATGTTTACTCATGCTAGTTGATTTGCTGATTTGACATTATGTGCAAATGTCAGAGTGAATCACTTTTACAGTAACACTGTAGGGTGTTAATCATTATTTTAAAAATTTTGGTATCAGCACAGCCTGAATGACTAACACTGTGTACAGCCCACAGTACAGAAACTTACAGCATGAGGTGACTTCTCTCTAGCTCTGTCTTATCTAGGGCACTGCCTGTCAGCTCCGTCTCATCCTTCTTGCTGCTGGGCTCTGCCTCTTTCATGGTCGCCTCAGACGGAGACTCAAACACCTCATCAGCGTACGTGGACAACTCCTCCTGCATCAGAATATCCTAGCAAGAACATAGTGGAAAGTAAATGATTTCAAAAGATAATAATGAGTATTATTATAAATCATATATAAACATGGTTACATAATAATGACAGCATAACAACATTGTTGTTTTTCCTGCCTTACTCTGGCAAAGAAAGATGTGTCCAGTTCATCAGGAAAGTCAACCATGTCCTCGTCCATGAAGCTAGCAGGGGTGAAGCTGCGTCTTTGGGCCCGTCTTAGAGTGCTCTCTCGTAATGAGCGCCCCTGAGAAACACACACATACACATAAACATATATGCATTTACGACAGTAATTTTTCAGCTAGTTACAAAGCACCAATAAAATTCAATACAAGTAAAGAAAGGAACATATAAACAACATGCGTTTTGTTCATTTATTTATTTCAATAAATTAATAAATCAAATTTCTATAACCAGCACTTTCCTTTTCATATCTCATCCCTTTTACTCACCTTGACCAGCGCTGCTGCGGCCCTAAAGCTCATCTTTGCCACAGATTCTCTCTTACGTCTTCGAGGCAGTCGGTTGAGACCTGAGCGGGAGCTGGTAAAAGAGCAAAGTGATGCGGCTCCAGGGGTGATGGGGGTCTGAGGCACACTGTAACCATCCACCTCTTCCACCATACGGAAGGCTCGTCCTCGTGCCAGTGGGTCCACAATCTAGAGACCAATAGGTTCAACAAATAGTAACAAAGAGCCAAACAATATCAATTATCAAGAGACAGCCATATTTTACCTCAGACATTCAACACATGCTGTAAATAAGATCAATTTAACACAAGAGAGGCTCCAAGTAAGGACAATTTTTAGTCATAATGCACCTGTGTGCCATGTGAACATCAGTTAAAGAATAATTTAAAAGCCTTAATTTTCTTCTTTTTTCAAGTTAAAGTACATAATTGTCCACTATCTGCACAGCATACTTTCATAAAATAAATATGGATTCAAAACAGCAATTTATTTAGCAAAGCAATCCATATATTCCTTTACCTTTTGCATGCCATGCTGTGAGGAGGGGACATAGAGAGGAGGCGGGGTTTCAGTGCTGGTGAGGGAGATGTTGTCTTGGCTGGGCAAATCCATCTCTCGGATCACCTGTGGTTTCAGCTTTCCGTAGCGCAGGCTGCAGTGGCGCAGGCTTTTCCTCTGCCATTTCTGTGTTGCATCACCGTCCTTACTGACCCCAAACCAGTCCGCTGTTCCCCTAATACCAAAAACACTGACCTTTCAGCTCTGGGTCAAAAAACTCACATATATGCTTCATTTCTTGCAGAGATATTAAATGCTATCTGGCATGGTAAAACTTGCCAAAGGCACTAAATGATGGGCCTCTTACTAGCCTTGTATATGGAGGAGTGGACTGCGAACATGTGTGGGACTGATAAGACTGCAATTTCCGGATATAAAAAAGGTGCCCTAGTGCAAGGAATAGGTACAGTAAAGGGAACAAGCCTGGGCATGTTTATGTCCAGACACAGAGTGAAAGACAGGTAGCTAGGCACACACACACTGAATGCATGGTGGAGAGTTAATGTTCAAAGAGAGAGAGAGAAATTTACTGGAGTTCTGATGCTGCAAATAAAATCGAACGTATTCAGATTTTCCTAATCCTAATTGACACGAGCAGAAAGCCCAAGTCCAATTCACAGAATGTGGGATTTGTCTGAGGTTTTAATTGTGTCCTACTCTCCACATTGGCCCATTCCAACAAACGTTAATGAATATACATGCAATCACGTTGTTGAAGTTGGAGCCTAATAAGTACCAGAGCAAACAATGTTACTGCACCCGGAGGGCAGGAAGTGGAAACATTCTTCAAAGGAAAGTACAGGCAAGCTAGCTGTTTCTACACTAATTACCAGCTGCAGAGTGAATGTTCAGTGAAGTTTGGTTAAAACTATTTCTCACTAGTTCAGCTCACTCTTTCTTTCAGTGAATATGTTTTGCTGGTTGACTCTAAAAATCTGTCAGTGACATGATTGCACAGCTAATACTCTAGCACATCTGTGTCTTTCTTTGCAGTAGTGGACATCCCCTTGTTAACCATGGTTTCTGTGAGTATGTTTAAACATACTCATGGCCAAGACTTATCTAATCAGTGTCCACTAAAGAAGCCATCAGATCTTGCATGTCAGCCTTAAACACTGGCTCACTAGCAAGTACTACTCAGAGGTGCTGTTTGACAGATGTGTAGGGAAATGTGTGACCCCTCCCAAAGCCCGGCTGGGTCATTACTGTAAGTCTGAATGAAGAGGAATTTGTAACAGGAAAATGCTTTTGGTTTCAGGTCCTCTTCTGACTCATTTGAAAAGAAGTCTTTGTGGTCGTGACACACAGCTGCAACAGTTGGTGACTGTGTGACTGAGTGAGAAACAACAATTCTTGTGACACGGAAACACTCTCTGTCAAAGTAAATAAAAATAAAAATTTTAAAGCAACATTGGCAAACATGTGTCAATCAGTCTGTCAGCTAAAAATACATCCAGTATACTCACTTATTTCCTCATAATAAATAAGTGAGCATACACACCCAACTCATGACCCCAACACTTGCAGTCAAGAGACATCCTGCCATACCTGAGCAGGGTTCTGGAGAGTGAATGGTGTTTCCTGGTGCTGCGGCGAGCAGCCCGCTGCCCCTTAATGGGCACTGTGTTAATCCGCTCAAAGTGCACCCTTCTGCTGCTGTGACCAGGCAGAGCAGGGCCGGAAGGTGGCAAGAAGGAACAGAAAGGAGAAGGACAGAGAAAAGACAACAGGCAGTGAGAAGGAAAAATGCAGCTGGACAGTGCTGTAGCCATCATGCAGAGAGAGCAAAGCAAACTGTTAGGTTAAGACTTGTTTTTATAGAGATATTTATAACATTAGGAAAGTTATTAGAGAGCATCAAGATATTAACTGAGAAACAGCCATGCAATTTTGAAAAAGGTAAAAAAAAGCAGGGGGACACAGGTTGCCAACATCCTCCATTTAGCTTATGAATCTAACAACAATATTTCCATGCTCCTCTGCAAAAGAGGTGTGAAGTTCTTCATATTATAATCTTTAAGCATGGTACAACCCACATACATGAAGGTGTCAGTATATAAATCCAGTGTATTGCTAACCGTCTTTACCTCTTTATGGTCTGAGTGATGGATGACTGGCGTTGTAAGACAGGCCGCCGGGTGTCAAAGAGGTCGCGGGGTGGGGACTGGAGATGAGAGGTCTCCACTGGCATGCTGATACTGCGCAGAAACCCCTGCCTCTTTACCGGCTACACAGGAAAGAATGCATAGGAAAAGTGTGAACAAAAATCATGACGAAAATGACAAAGGTGACAAAAAAGGAGAAGGAGATTCAGCGAGAAAGAACACCTGAACAAAAGTAGGAGGCTCGTCTAGTGACATCTGAGCCGTGGGAATGTCCAGTCTGAGCCAGGGAGGTTTCTTCCTCTGCAGGCTGCTGGTGCTCTCCCGCCGTGCTTCAGCCATGTTCTCTGTCCCACCCCAGGCCTGCCAGCTACACAGACAGAAGGAGGAGAAGATAATGTTATAATAGTCTCAATTATAATCTCTCAATGAATCACATGTAACTCCTATTAAAACACATTATCAATATTTAAGTATTGTTTGTAGCTATAAACATGATGGTCACAATGATTTTGTGCCAAAAATTTGTTTCACAAGAGGGTGCTAAGGCCCCTTATTTGATTCAAGCATGGGCGTTCACATATTTTTGTTCATTAGATAGTAAATGGGAAACCATTGGAGAACAGTGTACAGCTGTTTACCCCTTTCCCAAACCAGTTCACAGAGCCATTTTAAAAAAGCAATAAATATTTGTGCTGGAGAGTGAAGACGTTTGTAGTCTTAACAGGAATCCCTTAATTCTACAGTTAAAAATCAAACTTAATCCCTATTTGTGGTTAAAAGTTGCTCTGCTTCCAGCAGACATCTATCAGTGTCTAATGACTGTGTACACATTCCCATGACGAGGCCTGTGGGCCTAAGGAGGTGCACAATAAACCTAACCATCAGAAAGCCTTCCTGTAGCTGCAGCCTTATTATCACCAGCCCCTCATTTTATTGTCCCACCATCTAACCTCACTTCACTGGGCCTGGTGGTTCATTTTAATCTTAATTCCCAATATTCCCACGTAAAACTCAACCCCTTTACCCCCCCTGTTTTTCAACACTAAACAGCCATTGGCACACAAATGATCAAGCAATATCCCACAAAAATTTGTGTATGCATAGTTATGAATTCATAATCAAGTAATCTGTCACTCTGTAGACAAGAGGAATGTACAAAATAATGATAATGTTTAAACTTGCGAAAGAGGGTGTCTCCTCAGCTATAGAGCGGTTACAAAACCAAATGAATTTGAAAAATGCCTTTCCCGTCCTTAACTTATTTCTGTTTTAGAGTCTCATTTACTTAAAATGCCTTTCAAGATGGCATCATTACGCATTCAATCTTGTCTTGAACTTTGAGCAGTCACAGCAGGTCACGTCCTTACTTCTCCTGTTACTGATCCAGCTCCTTGAAAAAAAGTCCACAGCTTCTAGAGGCCACATCTGCTTCGCATTGACATTTTAACACACCACAGGCTTCTGTTTTAGCCCAAGTGATGATGGGAAGTGTTGTCAGTGGATCTTAGCAGAGACGGAAGTAAAACCTCAGACTGAGGGCAGCAGGGGTCATCACCAATGTATTAATATTTAAACACAGTCTAGCTCTCACTGTCAGATATTTCTCAATTCGCCAGTTCACAGAAGGACACTGGTATAGTTACTTTATCATATGATGACATTTGTGCTACAAGAGTCAGGAAAACTAGATGGGATGTTTATAAAACAGCAATTTGCATTGTAAGTTGTTACAGTGGGGTTTCATCTTTCATTCACTCATCAGTCTGGAAGGTTTTGGCCTGCATGTATTAGGCCTTTATATTGAATGTTGTCCGACCTCCAGTGACATTGTCTGGACTGTGATACCAGATAAGCAAGGCAGGCTGGACCAAAGCTGGCTAGTGCAGAGTCAGAGACCCCTGAGTGTGGGAAATAGACAGAAATAAGTGGATGAGAGGACAAGTAAACTGAGTGAAAGGACTTGACAACATGACTTCACTCTGTTTTTTTTATTATCACTAAAGAAAGACTGCCAAAGTCATCTGCCTTTAAATGCACTGATCATTACAGACTTCATTTCTCTCATTGACCTGCTACTAACATTAGAGAAATGCAAATCTGATACCAGTATCTCTGCTTGTGCACAACAGCCTTCTCTCTTGCCCCAGGCTGGAACACTCGACATTTAATTACTTTCGCTATTAGTTCAAAACAGCAGGGATCCTGATATAGAGCAGATCAGTGAAGGGAGGGGGCATCAGCTTCAGGGTGGCAGATTGGAACAGACTGGGACTGAACTGAAAGCAGACAACCTAATTTTCTTCCACGCTGTACATTGTTTGATTGCTTAAGCTTTGGCTTCTCTAAATGCTGTGATGATGCTGCTCTGCCTCCAGAGAATGAAGGACGGATGGATGGAAGCAAACTAAACACCTCTCATTGTTCCTGCACTGCGCTTCTTCCCCTCCTTTAGGCTTTTTGCCTGTCTTGCCTGTCTTTCCTGTTCCTACTGTCTCCTACCCTTCTTGTCCTTACTTGCATGTGGTCTCTGTGTGAGTGATTGCCATTTCCAGGCAATTCGATTTTTGTAATTTCTTTATGCCTGTTGTTTACTTGCTAGCCAGATTAAACCCCCACAAACAGACTTAAAAAACAGTCAAACTACTTCATGTAAATTAAGTGAGAGCATGGCTAAAATATCTGGCAGCTTAAAACGACAGTGAGACCTAGAGGCATTAAAAATCTGTATCTCATACAGCAGCAAAACCTATTCTGACCACGTCAAATACACTTAAATACATATAGATATAACTTTATGCATTAATTCAGCCATGCAGATATTATGATTGTTGTCCATTAGCCTGCTGATCAACGGGTTGTAAGAGCATTTGGTCAAAGCCCAAGGTAAACCTCCAACATTCGACAGCCAAGTGCCTTGAGTCTGTCTCCCTCTTTCTCTCGTCCTCCTCCAAAGTAAACATGGCAGCTGAACTGGCATAGGCCTGTGACTCGTGTCTCAGGAGGAGTTTAGCTGGAACAGTTGGCAATAGTCACTGCTTAGACGCAAGCATTGCTACGACAGCCAACAACTCATTTCTCACTGTGAGGGGGCTCTGAAAATGTCAGTCATTTCTCCACCGAGTAATAATTAGCAATCACTGCACAGAGAAGGTAGGAGTCAAAGCTGATCGCTGTCTCAGAAAGAGGGTCTTCATAGGCAGGAAGACCTTCAGAAGGAGAGATATCCTTGGGGAAAGGAGAGTAGATTGAATTCTGTGTTTAGCAATTATCCAGGCTGGAGGATTAGTCCTCCTTTGACAGTGTATGTTATCTGTTCATGGTCTAATTCGATGGTTAAAGAAAATCAGCTGTAAAGCAATGGCTTAGTGAGGCAAGACTATACTATTGAATACTTTAAACCAGACCAGCTGCTTAGCTAACGCACCACAATGTCTTATCTTACAGTCAAGGTGACTGTGGTTTTTTTCTGGTTGAGATGTTGTATGGCAACAATTTGAAGCGTGTAATAGTTTCCTACAGTGTTTACATTCCCAGCGCTGATTTGAGGCACACATTCTTTAGACCAGCATGATTTAATCTGGTTTCTCAAAAAAGACTTGTTTTGACTTCAAGATTCACATCTAAAGAGGGAAAACACCCACACCCATAACTTTACACTGCGCCTTGCAAGATTAGCTTCCTGCTGCCGTTTGGTCCTTGTGCGAATCTAACACTTCCTACTTAATCACAAACCCCTGACAACCCTGCATGGATTGTTTTTTATTCTGGGACTGACATTGCCTCTCCAGGCCACTTCTTTTCTCCATTAGGCAGGGGAAAACAGACAGGCGGACAAAACACAGAGGACAAACTGACGTCTCTCCAGGTGCAGAGACGTCCAGCAGGCCATAATGACTGGGGTTGACAGGCATAACCAGCACTCTCTTTCTCTGTCTGGGGAGCTTCAATTTATTGTATTATGTTCTGCATACAAACTGAAGCCCAATGGAGTTTTCCATGCCATTATTTAATATAATCACTTGGTAATAGTCTCCAGTCATGTGGAGAAAGGCACTGGCTTATGACAAAAGAGGCCGAGCTGTCACAGGTGAGGCTTAAAGTCAAACAGAAGACTGACTCAATGGATGGAACTCTAAGTGCCACCTTGAACACACTCAAGCCAGAGTAAAAAAAAAAAGGTGGGGAGGGGGTTGCTACTGCTTCAGTTGCTTGTTTTTCGTGCACAACATTCTTAGAGGCTTGCAAGAGGGCATTGGCCTCCTGTTTCACATTCAACATAAATAAAATAGTAATCTGGCCATGGCCTCTTTTATATTGGATTTGTCATCTTTTCAGTAGATTCTTTGTTTAGAATCTTCAGTCCCTATTCACTACTGTACATAAAGAGAAATAGACAAAGTATGTGTTTAATTTAAAAATCTCTATCTACAAAGTGCACATGACTGTACCATATCACATTTTTTCTAAAAAGAATTTATGAATTAAACATTTCTGAGATAGTCTTGTGAAATATTTGAATGTTTTTCAAATCGTCTAATCTCAGTGCATGCCATACCCACATTCCTCAAGACCTCTGGCTGAAACTGAACCAAGCTGAAATGGCTGAGAAGGAAACCACATGAAGTCTAACCATTATGGACGGGAGCTGGCTGGTTTCCGGGTACTGTGTGTACTAGGCTGCTATGTGCTACTCTACAGGAGGCAGGCTTGCTGCAGCCACACTTAGGGTGGCTGACAGAGCTGTGTCACTGATGATAACAGAGGCTCAGATGGTGGCCAGGTAAGGCCTTGCTTGCTCCCGGCAAGGATTATGGAGTCAGGGAGGACAGTAGACAGGAGGAACTGCCGCCTAGCATGCACGGGCAGGCGCCATGATGGATGACCTCATTAATCTGAGTAGTGAGAAGTCCGGATACCTCATTCTTGAGAGCTGCAGTGCTTCCTGGCCTCGGGCCTTTGTTCCTCCTTTTCCTCTTTCATCCTCTTTTTCTTCCTGCATGCTGCCTCTGCTTCTTTGTCCACTATAGGTGACCACTTGGGTTCAAGTTATTATTATTGTGTTACCTAAATATTTTTCCATTTATTAGCAAGCTTTTCAATATTGAGTTGCTACAATTCTGTGGAATGTAAGCAGATGCTAGATTGATTAACAGCCACCCTACTGGCATAAACAGGTTATGTTTGGTTTTCCCCATGCTCTAACAATTAGTCATTTACTATAAATGCACCTACTATCCATTGTTTCTCATGTTTCACTCCATGCTGGAGTCAATGCTTGACATTGTAAACAATGGAGGGAAACTAGGCTATTCAGGCACTCTCCCCAAGTTATTCTCTCACTAATATACCAAAAAACGTTCCTGGTAAAAGCTCTACTCAGTATAAGAAGACATACAAAGCAAATCATTTTCACAATTGAAATTCCATCTAGATCACTTAATGCTGTCATTGTGAAATCAACCTCAACATACAGCAGCTGTAGTTCCCTTAAATGGGGTTTCGTAATTATGAACAGAAACTCTACTGACTGGGTGGAGGCATGTGGGAAACAATAGGGAGAAGCAACAGATCTAGCAATTCACCCCGACAGACGATTAAAACATAAAGAATTTGCACTTAATAACACTGCAGGCATGTGTCTTGTGTAGTCCCTACAGGCATCTGAGGCCCATCTGCACATTAATTGCAGAACGATGCTTTTGATCTTTATATAGCACTTTGTGCTTCCGATCAGGATGAATTAAGAAGCGGACAAAACTACAAAGCTACTGATATTTTTTTTTAGTCAGGAGAACAGAAAGAGTACGGAAATAGGTACTAAAATAACCGTGTTGTACTGCAGAGCAGACATTAATGCCAGGTTACTTACCCAGTTTTGGAAGTTGATTTGGAGTTACATGTAAGATACAACCAAGGGAGTAAGCATTAGTGCATTTCTCTGAGGTGTCTCTTCATGTCTGGCTGCTCTGGCAATAGTGTAACTTAAACAGTGTGGTTTCCACACACAATTTGCTCCACAACAAAAATAAAATTGAGCTGTGGTTCACAGTACAGGCCTTAAGCCTCTCTCTATCTCACTTTCTTCCCATCTTACAGGAAAGGAAATACTCCAGAACAGCCACAGGCCAGAGAGTGAAGTGCAACTGAGCACCAGTAAAGCTGCAGTCATCTGAATTGACCCTAGTGACATGTGACAAGCTGTCACATCAAACCAGCCCTTATGACATTAAAAAACACACACAGCAGAAATATCTGTCGCAGCTGACCCTGAGATCAAGTGTCACAGCTAGCTGAGGGGCAGGCTTGATGGGAGGGTGGGGCTGCTGTGACTGGCAAGGTGGTTGAGGGTGGGCATGACTGACCCAGCCAAAAAGGGTGGAGCAGCTCATGCCTTTTCCCATGTTTTCCACAGATCTTTAACTGAGGCTGTCAGCACCTGGTGGGATTTTACAATGGAGACTTAACCTTTTAGTCTCAGTGGTTTCAGTCTGGAGTGACAGATTTGTATTGGGTCCATTGCCAGGCTCCCTCGCTGTCATAACAGTGTTTACTAAATGACAGGATCGAGTGCCAGTGATATGAATAGCTCATGAAAGTATAAATGGCCTCCTAACAGCAGGCTACATGCATGTGATGTATTTATAGAGCTCAATTGCAAATGTACGTCTGGATGAAACTGTAGACCCACATAAAAAACATCCTGCTCCAGATATCTGTGCAGTGGGCTGTTTTCTGTCAAAAGCAAACATGACTACACCTCTCAAAAGCTGTGCACATTAAACTAGTTTAATGGAACTGGATTTGTCTTTTTATGTCTGTACAAGAAACTACTATCACTAGAAGCAATATCTCTATTTACCATCGCTTCCAGACATCCTCTAAAGGTCTTAGAAAATTGCACTTGGTTATTTTATCAGCACAGGACCCAGCCTTTCTACGAGCAGTAATATCCTGCACAGGAAATCAATATGAAGGGGAGGCAAGACGTGTTAACAGAACACAGAAACCAAGATATACAATTACATTAATCTCAGTGTGTTTACGAACAGAATATCAGCCAACTGACTATCAGCTCTACTTAGCGCAAAGTTTTCTTCCTTTTTGCTATACAGGTGAAACATTATTACATGGGTGGCTAATTCAGCATTTAAATTATTTAGTCATTCTGCACAGGTGAATTATTTACTATATCCATCCTACTGGAGCTGCTGTGTATACAGCAGAAGCCCCTTGTCAAAAGCACCTCTCAGGATTGTTGATAGTCCTGTTTCTGCTCACAAAAGATAGTAAAGGCCTGTCTTCACTTCACTGGAAAAATAAGGCTCACTTAGGAAATCTCTGGCATGTCTCAGTCCAAAGCTGTGTTTGTGTCTCCAAACGTAAGGAAGAAGTTGACAGTAAAAACTACAGCAAAACATCCCTTAGTGGCCAAGGAAACTAGATATGGTTTTATACAACAACAGGAGAGTTGTGTATACTGCATGACCACTTCAGTTAGATCAGGTAACACCCAGTTGAATCAGCTTACAGTGAAACGGCCTTCACCACTTTGGGATAAAATAGTTGATAAGCAGTTTTAGGCTGGGACTCCAGCTGCCAGGCCTGAAACCTCTTGTTTACCATAGAAGCTTATCTTCAACTAACTGTATCTCCACCTGTAACCTACAAGGAAGCGCGGTGCCAACCAAAGGGTGGGAAAATCTAGCAGCTCCCAAAACCTACTGTAAAACTCCACACTGGCGCAAAGAGAGTATGGGCATGACAAACATGGACAGTTAATGAAATTCAACAAGACTGTGATACTCCAGAGGACCTGACCTCATCCCAGAGGCCAACAGACAGCTGTGGTAGAAGTTAAAACCATCAGCTACTGTGGCCAAATGGCTGCAGTAGCACATCTTGCTCTGATATGAACCGGCATGTCTAATGTATACCACTATTGTTTATTCTGTTCACAGGGTCGAGAGGGATGAGAAGCATTTAGATTAAGCCAAGATTCTGTCTGCATATTACAAGTAATGAATGACAAAAATGAAATAAATAGAATTGGATTCAAAATGTTTTTTCAAAAAGGCTTGTCGCATAATTTGTAATTTTACAGACAATGACACAGAGACTCATAAATCTGAATGCCTTTTCCAAAACATGGAAATACTTCTATTTACATATTGAGTTTCCAAATTAGACAAAGGCAGACAACTCAGACCACAACGTTGGTTTGATTTGACAGCCCTTGTCAAAGATGTAAATGTCAAATATCTCTATTTGCAGTACTTGCCACAGATAATCAGGATCAATAAGATGACCACCAGACTTTCTGNNCAGAAAGTCTGGTGGTCATCTTATCTTATTGACTATTGACTTTCTGACAAGGATGTAGTGTATTTCTCACCCCTTGACCTGCCCTGGTTTGACACAACATTTTAGCTTCATGGCTTCCAAAGAGAATACACTTTAGAGAATAAAGGGAAGTAAGCCATCTTCTGTGCAGCACCCAGTCCTAACAAATGTGTCCTGAGACTAGAAACAAGCACCTCATTGTCTATGGGAGGTTTGACATTCTCTCGTTAAGTGAGTAAGAGGAGAATCTCAGAAACAGCGTGCCCTAACAACATGTGATCCCCATCTAAATAGTTTCCAGCATGATATCAGCCTAAATCAAGCTTACAAAGGGCTGCATTGTATGGGTTGATGTGGACTGGACTGAACAACGGTCATTGTGCAGCCTGATCATAGTCAAAAAAGCAAGAGCAGGCTGAAGTTTTCAGTCCTCCATCAATGGAAATGGTGCACCAAGCAAATTCCCAGCTGACATAATTACTCAGGGTGAGGCACAAGACGAGGTAACTCCATTATAGTTTAGCAGAGACATCATATTGGCGTATATGGTTAATGGACAAAAGCTATATCCAAGGTAAGCTCATAAAAACAGACAAAATAGCACATAGTGCCATGTTACTATCACAACTGTTTAGGTTTATCTCTATGATCTAATCAATTAACAGGGTTAAAAATACTTCACAAAGGAGAGCCATCAGCTCTGTCATCTAACATCCTCAGTGGGAGACCACCAGCATAGAGGGAGGTCAGGTTACTGCTTATTTTACCAAGGAGTGCTGGAAGGAAGTGCAGAGCTGAGGAGGGGGAGACGTGCAAATGAAGGCAGGAAACACACTGCAGACCAGGCACATTCTCCATGTCCGGTCAACACAACCACGGAAACAACATACACTTGCTCACATGCACAGGAACACATCCACACTGCACATGTAAACATACACATCCCATCCCTGGCCATGATGAGGCACACATCACTGTACGCACAAAATAATAGGCCTTGTTTGAGTCCGCCCACTTCAGCATGGCGCAGAGCGGTCAGATGGTGAGATCTTAGTGTAGTGTGACATTGAAGCTGACGTGTATTTAAGACGAAGTGCGGCTTGTATCACTGGGACAATGGGATTTAGACCTATTAGCATGGATTCAAGTAGAAAAGAGAATGAAGGCTGTCTTCATGACACAGTCAGCCTCTAAGTTGGTGCTTAAAGGGGTTTCTGTAGACGTTAGGGAAGGATTGGTTTAACTGAATTCATATTGAATAGGTGTGCACAGCCTGAGTTAAAAGTCAAAGTGAAGGACAGAGAATATCAATTGAGGCCAGCAGCCTCCTCCTGCACCAAAACACATTTAGTGTCACATATCACTGTCACATAGAGCCAGAATTCCTGTTAGGAATGAAAGTACAAACTTGATTCTGTTACAGGTAGGAGGGTTTGATTTTATTACTGCAGAGGCAACAGCCACAAAGACCTATCTAGTCTTCAGGTTCCCCTCTGGATTGGAGGGAGGGGAAACTGTTTTTGTTCCACACATAACAACTAGGTCATTTTCATAAAGCTCCCATATTTGAATCTCTTTCATCTGTTATACAGGGAAATATGCAAATGAAAGGGAAGCATTAGAGCCATAGAGCCATCAGTTAAATGAGCCCTATGTGCAAGTCTATCTGGCATCACTTATAGAAGATAAAGTGGTTTGACCACCGTAAATGCTTATTCACAGCTACAGCATGTGCTCAAGTTCCCAGCACTGCATTTGGTGCACACACATCCCACATACATCAATACAATACACCTGCTATTGTGTAAAAAAGGAATACAATTTACTTTAAAAACAGTGTGTTCTGATATAGTCTCTGACATTTGAAAAATGAGAAATCTGTTTATGGTAACTAAGTTACTGTGGTGGGAAACAAATGTGGGTCACAGAACATTTTGGCAGAGGCTGTGAACAACGTAGATTGTGGAGCAATGACTCAGATAACTGTGAGGTGAGATTTGGGTCTCTGTGTCAAAACAAGTGAGAATCACTCATCAAGGCGGCAGCATTTCTATGACTCGTACTCAAAGCAGTTCAGAAAAACCTTTCAAATGATAAAGAACATTCACAAATCCCTGTGTTAATAGTCTGTACATTGTTTGAACAGTGAACGTCTACATTAGATGCACTAATTCAGACAAGCAGAACATTTCCCTAAACAAATGATTATTTTAGGGCCATGGATAAAATACCTGGATTTCTATTCAGTGTAATTTCACTTCTCCAGTGACACGCTCTGACGTCTTAAACCCAAAGCTAACCCTGCTGTGCCTCTTCTGCCAAAGTGCTATCAACATGAAGAGGATACAAAAACAGAATCTGTGGACCATTGCATTCATATCATTCAGGATGTTATTTACAGAGCAAATAGTTTTATACTGGAGTGAAAGAACAGATCAGTGATCAAAGTAAATAAAACCTCATTTCCAAGATTTTCAGTTCTCTGATATCCACCGACTGCGATGTTTTACCCAAGACTAATAATAATGTCATGCATTTACCAGCTACTAATCTAGACTCTGATATAGGCTACTCTAAGGAAGTGAGGGGACATCGAGGGGAACACCCAGAGGGGAAGCCTGGGTCTCTAAGCTGGGATCAGGGAGATATAAAAGTGAGGATGATGGGGAGGAAGGAGGAAGAATGACGACATGCAGCTGGGCCAAGAGATCTGTGGAAAACTCTGACAAAGGCACAGGAAAACTGGGATGGCTGGGTCAGGTCCTCTGGGACAGGCCCAGTGAGGAGGAGGCCTCCCTAGTCCTGATTTAACTGAAAAAAACACACAGACTCTTTGTCTATGGAAATAAAGTCAGTTTTCCCCACAAAGTCACAGAGCAAACATGTAGGGACACTTCCCTATTCTGCAAGCAAATGTGAGAGTGATAAATGATCAGGAAATTTAATATTGGTGAAGAGACAGAATGTCTAATTGAGACAAGATGAGAAAAGTGAAACTAACAAAGTGGGAGTACAAACCTTGTCAGCCTCCAGGAATACATTTTGATTTGTATTACTGTTCATGTTTTTTTTGCCTAGTTCTCAGTGAATATGCTTCACCACATATTAGGCTTCAAGCGTGATGCCTTCACTATAACTGGGCGTGATCAACTGGGCACCATAAATGAGAGGCTTTACATAATTTTCCCTGGCATGCGGCATTATAAGCTCTGTCAACTGGCAAATGGAAGGGAAAGTTGGCACGGGTGTGAAGAGAAGCAGAAGCAGTAGAAAAGGAAAGTTGAGAGTCACAGGATCAGGTACTTGTTCAAATTTGCCAATGGTGCCTGGCTTGATGCCACATCGATCCGTCTGACTGACAACCACTAAACACAGTCCAACAGATTAACTGAAATCTATTTGCATACAAAAAAGTACAACTTAATAATAAAACAGCTGTAGATGTGACATAGGCACACTTAGTGGTATTTCAAAGAAGTGCAAACAAAAGAAAGGCATTCAAACTAAGATCCACCTCTTCCGAAAAAAGACAAGTCACAGAGGAGTGCAAAACACACCCTAATTTCTGGGAAAGCTGCTGGAGTGAGTTTGGCGCATGGTATGTGATGTTGGTGGGACTGTTGGAATTGTCCAGATATAACTGTGTGTGTGCAGTTCCATTCAGGGAACAGTCAACTTGAGTTTAGCAGTCTGGTACACAATGAGGATTCACAGCCTCTGGGTATGACGACTGACTGTGCCAAAGATAGAGGGGCGGGGGGTGGAGTAAAGGGGGCTGGGGGAAGGCTATCCTATTTAAAACTGCACTCTCATTGCCACTATAACAGTGCTGGGATACTGTATCAGTTTGGGTGTTCCTTGAGTTGGTCCTCTGGCCTGACAATGATCTTAGAAGAAGTACACAAACACACACAACACAGTGCTGTCATTACAGCAGTTGAGGCCTGTGCTGCATGTGATGCACTACAATCTCCAGTGTGGATGAGCAACACACAAAAATATGAATATTAAGTTCTGGTCTGTTTAACTCTTCTCTAATAAGTCAAACTTAAGAAAGGTTTTAAAGGTTGTAAATATGTGTTTATGGATTAAATCATCTATTAAAAGGTCAGATAAGACATTAATATCAACAACTGTTGGGTTGCCAGATTGTGGAAAACCCCTTAAACTGGTGCATATGCTCGTCTGGCATAACTTGCACTGCCTTTTTGGGTAGCTTTAACAAACAAATAACAATAAAAAAGGGCTATAAACACTAATAAACAATAGTCTGCACAAAACTAAGTGTATTTCTAACAAGAAGACTGCACTGATGTTTCTGTTTACCATTTATTTGTACTACTGTTCATGCAAATTTGTGTAAACCTAATGTATTTCACACAGGTAAGACTACTCAATTGCAACATACCTGACATATAGATTTCTTTCTGGAGGCACCATGTAAAGAAAGACATTTATTAGTTTATCAGTTGACACGCCATATGAGAGCTCTTCACACTCAAAGAGGAAGATCAAAGTTCAAGGAGCCATTGCTGCTTGCCTACAAGTGCCAGTTCTCAGAGAAAAACACACAGCATTCCCACAGCCCTGAAAATGAGCTTTGTCTTGAGGTTAACCAGCCTCAGACACCATGTCAGTGAGAACACAAGCTACGGAACCGAAAACACCCTGTAACTACCAACCCCAAATTAGATGTTTTCATCTCTGCTGCAGCCTAATGTTGGCCTAAACCAAATAACTGTGAAAACAATTCATAGTAACCTGTACTTTCAATTTAGTCGTGCATCTGACTTTTCTCCAAACCTGTGCATCAAAGGTTTCTAGTAAATTCTGTGAATGCTGGTTCATGTATGGCTGTCAGGCTCCTGACAGATGAGGTGCTGAATGAGAGAAGGGCAGGGTGGCATGCTGGCAGACAGAGGCCTTGGAGGCTCAGAGGTAGACTTGAAATAGCCTTGCTGCTGCATTACAGCATTACATCACAACTGACTTCGCCATCATGGCTACCACCGCATCATGCCACTGCCAAGATGTCATGGGACAGGAACAATTGAATGCAAAGGCTGTGAGTCACACAACCGAGCCATCAACAGGGGAAGCACTCTGAGATCGTGCAATAGTCAGTGTACTGTATTACCAGGCAGACAAACAAGCAGCCATAGGATGATGATCTGTCCAAGCAACAAACATCATACTTCCTGTATAATTAAAAGCAATGCCAGTACATGTTTTGCTAACAACCCCTATTACAATTCAGAGACACAACTCAGTTTCTGTTTTTCCACAAATACATTATTTGACATAAAAGAAAAATTTTTGACAGAAAAATCCCTCTTTCTGCTCCTGACAACTTTGTCAAAACCATGACCACATCAAAGTCAAAATGTGTGAGCTGAGCGAGGATGGGATCAAACGCTGCTTGTGGGCTCTCTCACTATCATCCCCTGTAAAACCATACCTGACATGCTTTTTAAGCTAATGTCTGTTTGAACTCAGCTGCGGGAACAGTTGTAACCAATATATTTAGCAGGAATGTATGCATATTGTCTCTAAAGTAGCAGAACAAGTTGGTTAACATGTTTGACCTCTCCAGATACTGCTGCCATGCCCCACATTCACAAATCAACCAAGGAGACAGTCTTCACTGTAGTAGTTGTCACACAAAGCAGATGCCTG
The DNA here is from genome assembly GCF_004916995.1 of Morone saxatilis. Classification (NCBI taxonomy): domain Eukaryota; kingdom Metazoa; phylum Chordata; class Actinopteri; family Moronidae; genus Morone; species Morone saxatilis. The sequence goes on along the minus strand of NW_023339696.1, from coordinate 15,222,533 downwards.
CGGCGATGACAGGTACATGTCAATCTCAGAAAAATATTTCATTCAGATCAAGTCATTAAGCTTTCACAAACAATAGTAGGCCAATCATTACTAACATAGGATGAGCAGACAAGCACTGCCACATTAATGTATTTTAAATTTGAGTCAAGGCCCTTAAAGTTTCCAAAGATACTAAATATCTTGAGCTCAGTTTTTGCAAAGTGGGTATAAAATGAGGCACAGAACTTCTATAATGATTCCCTGCGTTGTATAAAGCCATTACATAGCATGTGATACTAGTATACAGTGGGGCTTTTTTAAAAGCTGCTTAGGAAACTTTAGATCAGAGTCAGGTCAGGGTTTAACAAAATGTAAACATGTAAAATGAAAAGCATTCCGAATTATCAAATTATTCTAAACAATACAAATTGATATAATTTGACTGAAAAAACATATGTCCAATAATTATAACAGATCAAGAGATACATATATTTAGAATTAATACAGCAAATAATAATACAGTGTTATATACTACCATACTGTAGTGCTGGGTGATATACTGCATAAACTGCTATGCCGGTTTAAATTTCCTGTATATGAAGGTTTTATTTATCACCAAACTTTTGCATAGCTGCAACAACCTCAGTAACTCATTTGTTTCTTCTGCAATAAAACATTTGAGAAATAACTATTTTAATACTCAAATAATTATTTATAGTAAGTATACATTAAAAAATCAAAGTATTTTATGACCCAGCACTACTATTTAGTAGAATGTCCTTAAAACAAAAACAGAGTAATTTTCTACCTGGTCAATATATAATGTAAAGTTCAAGTTGCCTGGTAAACAGGATTCTCAAGCGAACAAATTTTCAGCTCGTAATACAGATGTGTTTGTTGCCAGTGAAACAGCCTGGGGTTATTTAGAGAAGCATATGTTCTGCACACATGGGACTGTTCAGCACAGTAACGCTCATTTCATCTGAACTCAGAGAGCTCTATACAGACACTGAAGAAAATGACCAACAATCACGGAAAGAGTAAACCCATATTCAGAAACAGACAGGCTTCAGCTGGCTTCTTCTGGAAAATGTTGAAGCCCTACTGAGGACTGCGTCATCTCATCAGCAGAGCATCAAATCTACAAAGAGAGCCGATTCTGTCCCCTGCTTGTAGATGCATCATCTTGAAGTGATGAGGCACGTGTGTAAAACATCTCTATGGTGCTATTGCACAATGATGCATGCACTGAGGTGTATGGGTAAAAAATGTCTACTGAAGAATGGCAGTGAATAAAGGTATTACATAACCACTGAGCGTGAAATCCTGCCCTGTAGCTCTTTTGAAGGCAACCCCATGAAGCAGTTGTACAGGACTGTGCACTTGGCCAGACTGACAGACAGACAGATACCGCGCCATGAGTCATGCAGGCATGACTACAGTGTGGCCCCCTCAGCAGTCCCCTGAAAAACTCACATACCAGCCAGTCAACACAGGCCAGCCTGGATGGTCCACCTGCCTCAGCGGAGCTACTCCCAGCTCCCTCCCTGTATCACGTACCCACATGCACCCATATAAACATCCAAACACACACACACACACACACAGGGAATATTCTATCTGGGGTCCAGCTGGAGTAGATACAGAGGATGAGCATGACTGCCACTATCACACATCAGGGCCTTGCTTTATTGGTGTGATTACATCACCCCAAGCCATGATCGCCCCTCCTTCCATGTGATAAGGTTTCAGGAACACTAGGCACACAAACCAGGCCATGTGCTCCTATGTCCTGTCTGCCAAAATAACTCAGCAGTTTCTAATACAGTAAGTCTATGGTTTCACTTGAGTCTGCCCAGGTATTGTAAGACACTGGAGCGCGTAACCTTTTCTATGTCAACAAGTTTTCAGTTTGTTAATATGTGCGCTGCTGTCCTGGAGCTTTCAACCTCTGATGAGTCAAATCTAGACATTTAGGTGATCCCTCCATGCGTATGATTTTGTGAAATTTGTGCCCTTTTGTGACTGTCTGCTGTGAGTCACTTTGAGTCACTGTGTGTTAGCACTTCATGAAACACACAATTGAGAAGAAAACAAAGATCTAAGGAATAAATAATACTCTCAGGTTCAAAAGGGTAGAGCACAGGGAGATGATATGAGAAGCCAACTCTGTTCGCTGCTCTTTTCATCCACATTCCCATTGTGAATTATTTAACATTTGTGTGTAGACATCTGTATTTCAGCACTGCAAATGGATGATGCTGCTATTTGTTGATTCACAGAATCATGCATAAACATTCATGATTGTCTTTGAGGAAGATGATGGTGATGCTGATGACTGGAGAAGGTGAAAGAGGAGGGAGGAGGAGTGGGATGACAAAGATGAGTGAGGTCATGGTGTGACTGTATGCCTGATGTGTTGCATGATTATTCAACAACATGGTAATTTAGGTTCATTCCTTCATCCACAATTACAATCAGGCAAAGCTATTTCCCACCAGCCTCCAGTCACATGAGATAATGTTACATCAAGCCATTGGTTCGCGTGGTTCAAATGAAAGTAATCTCTCCTGAATTTGTCCAAGTTAAATAAAAAAAAGGAATTTAGCCTCTAAGCCTGCGTCTCATTTTGGACACGAGGCTCATTTCAAACCTCATTAATTCCACTTCAGCATCTCTTGAATGTGAAGGGTATTTCACACTTTTTTAAAAAGGTGATTAGGCCTAAAGGTACAATTATATCACGATCACCTTAAATAGCCTACGTTCACATTGGAAACTGCACTAAAGGCAGCGTGAACCACTGTAACCTAAATGATGTTCACTATGTGAAAGATTCCCATGTCGACAAATTGACCAGTAATTCAATCGACAAGTGAGCTCGTGTGCCCTCCTCGATCACGATTCGTGAGCGCTTCCTTCGGCTGCTGCCTTCCGTATAGGCGACAACAGGAGACAGTCGTGAAATAATGACACAACTTACCCTTATAACAAGCAGTTCAGATGATCTCCAGCAGTGAAAAAAAAATCTGGTTTTACAGATTTTTTTCCACACGAAGCAGATGAGTGATTTGTCACATCATCCTGATAGCGGCGCAAGAATAAACGCGCTTTTTCCACACCGCAGATGTTTTTAAGCCGAGCCCGGTGCCGTAGTGTAAAATCTGGTCACTCTTGATCACACCAGCAGCAGAAGCAGCAGTCCTGGGTGATGTGGCCGAAATGTGGCTGCCCGACCGGTTCCCTGCTTCCCACCTACGGATACAGCATTCCCACACTGCTCCATGGATCGACCCGGGGTAAGTTTTCTTCTGCCGGTTGTAGCCTAATTCAGTTTGGCGGAGAGTCAGCCCCGCCCTGGACTGGAGACGGTCTGTGGAGAAGGCAAGCCCGTCAAGATCACTAACCAATCAGTGTACACAGGGAGGCGCTGCTTCTCCCGGTCACGGCGGTGACTAAGCAATATCCTCAGCCAGAGTGGGGTCCGGGGACTAAAATCGGGGTTTAACTCTCTCTATCCACAGTGATTCATTCCACATTCTCCGTGGGGGCCCCTAAATTTCATGGATGCTTAACAATGTTTTATAATAATCATTTCATAATCATTTCGGGAGAATAATAATCTTTATTGTTTATTATTGTTTATTTATCTTCATTTGCCTTTTTCTTCACAGAAAATTATGGTGTAAATAATGCATCAGGGATTTTTCTGAAGTGCAGCTAATTTTGTTTCCTGGAGGTTCAGACAGGCGTTGTCATTAGCAATGACTGGCTGTCATACTACAATCTACAGTGCACATCAGATGGGTTCATTATGGGCTTGCATATTCAATTTAGAGATTTTGTCATACCAAAACTCCAAGTGATGGATTTTCTTATAACTCCTGAGCATCATGTAAACTGTAACCCCTCAAAATGAATAAATAAATACATTGTGTAAGTAGGTCAGAGGACAACAAATGTATTATGTAAACCTACTCATACACTCCTTCCATTTTTGGTGCATTTTTAAGCAAACCATGCCACATGACACAATGATGATCATGACATCACATGATATCATTGGGAAACCACCCATGAACCCTGTGCTCACAGTACATTTCATTGGAATTATAAAGTCCTGCTTCATTACTGAGCCAATGAAAACTCTGATTGTCTATTAACTACTATAGAAATCCTACACATTTTCTTCAAATCAATGAGCATCCACATACTGCATATTACACCAGTGTCATGAGCCCTCAGTCTAGGTCTGCTGATGTTAATATGGCCTATTAATTAAACCAAGCCTGAACACCGTCTGAGTACACATACTATCACTGCCCAGTTTTCTTAGTCAAAAACTGTCAACACAAAAACATAGAGCAATGAATAGTAAAGGATGTTATTGTAGATGTTAAGATATGTTCATAAGACATAGACACAGTAACAGGAACACAAAACAATATACAAAGTACAATACAAGGCAATGAGGCAATCCAAGCTACACTACAAATATTCAGTATCTGCCAAACAAATCCAATAATAAGAAGTAAGTAAAACGTACAAATAATTGTTTGTACGTATTATAATTGTTTATTTTTCCCTTCATATTACAGCTGCACGTCATACTGAGGGTATGGTAATAGTAAAGTAATTTCAATCAGAACAGCGGAATATCTTTAAGAAAATAGAGCAAGGCTCTAGTTGTACAGATAGACAGACAGACAGATGCAGAGGGAAGAATGAATCCACCATAAATGCACACAAAAATGAGATTTAAATGTGTGTCATGCCATTATGTTTACATCATTTTTGCTGAGATTCCTGCCATACTTGGCTCATGGGATTCTGCAGCCATGTCTTAATCATTCATTCACACACAGACCTCTTGGGCATTTCCAAGTGTGAGACCATTTACAGAAACTGAGTCCAAGGCATTTTCACAGCAATTATCTGTGAGACTGAATATCTATACATTTGAATGTATTCAGTACATTCATTAATTTAATTAATACATTTATTAACAAGACTGCAGCAATAGGCAACTTCAAAATCACTTTACTTTGTACTATAAAATAGAAGATTTTTATTAGAGAAAATGGAGCCCTTTTACTGCATCAGGTAATACATGCTGCTGCTCTATCTAATGAAAATACCATTTCAGTGCATTCCATCATGGTTTCAGTGAAAGCTCAGATCCATCTGGGAATATTCTCCAGGAGAGAGATGGATGTTAGGAAGCAGAGGGTTTCGGAGGTGCTGACAAGGGGCACCAAGCACGTAGTTCTCCTCAGGTGAGGTTTCAGGGCACAAGTGGCTTAGGTTCCTGGAAAAGTCTCCTTCATAGTTGCTTTAATGTACTTCTCGATTAAGACATTCTCCATTGAATATGGCAACCAGTGCTTTCCTGCTATTAAAATAAAGAATAGCATAATATGATCCAATTTTCATGCTGACAGAGCAGATGCTTTGTTTGTGTTACTTTAACATGGAATCATAAGAGTGCCTGACTTTTATACTCAATACAGATGTACTGGAAATATCAGACCAGTAATGTTTTTTTTTTCAATGAAAGAAGTATTAAGACTCAAATAAAAGTAGCAATACAACACTATAAAAATACTCCCTTACAAGTCCTGCAGTCCAGATTAAAAGTACAGTAATAACGGCAAAATCCTGGTGCATCAGCGCTGAACCAGTTCAAACATTTTTATACTGTTCAACAGTTTAATTAAAAGAAAAAAGTAAAGTGAAGTAAATGTAAAAAGTAGCCTATAAAATGGAAATACTCAAGTAAAGTACAACTATGTCAAAACTGTTCTTAGGTACTGTACAGCACCTACTGTTTTTTTCAGTAAATGATTGTTAATCTTGTGCTTCCCTCCTTGTTCAGCAACTTTACATTTGTTGTCTATACTTCCATTACAACTAACACAATTCTAGCCACAGGAAATATAATAAGTGTCTTGAGTGTGGTTTCGAAATGCTTTTAACACCTCTTACACAGCTCAACACCCTCAGCAGCCCTCCTCCTGTTCAGTAAGTAAAATGTATCACCCTGTTCCTTTTTTTTAATCAATTGCTACATCAAGACTGAATTAAGTCAGATAAAATGTGAGGGTAAGCCAAAATATATGGAAGACATACAGCAAACATGTCTCATAACTAGACGTGTATGTATTTGACAGAATGTAAAGCAAGAGCTTATTCTCTCTCCGTCTTGCACCCATGGGTCTCGTCCCTGCCAACATGACTGATAGCCACACTGCAAATCAAGCTGATTCAAAGACATGCTCCTAAATTAGGCAAAATATAGTATTTCCACCACAGGAATGAGTTTATTGGACTTCATCAACTCTTTTACGTGTACTTAGCTCTGTAAGGACTGTTCAGTGGCCTACCGGGAGTCTCTGATTGATATACCATGAAGTTGTTGTAATTAATGGTGAAGTTTCCCCTGGGATAGAGCAAGTTGAAGCTGGGGCAAAGGCAGCAATTAGGAAGAGACGCAGGACCTGTAGGAGCACTCAAGGCCCCCTGAAGCCCCATCAGTCAAACACAGATAAAAGGGTTGAGTGCAAGGGTAATGTTTAACCAAAAGGACGTTGTCAGACGGTCCATAAACGGTTTCCTCTTTCTTCAACCAAGCAGAGAAGTGAAGGAGAGACTATCTCAGGGAGGCTTTAGCTCGTACATAGGTGACATGATTTACAACACCAAAGAACTATATTCAAAAGAGTCCAAATACTGTTTACAAGAATGTGACTTTTTGAAGATGTTTTAAGTTTATTGATTTAAGAAATGTCAGTCTATTCATTTAGAATCAATGGCATTTTAGAGCTTTGTTTTGCCTAGGAAGTTTACTTATGTTTTGTTTGTAAATAGCACTGATCACACAATCAGTAACTGGATAAATCTGAAATCGACTGAATGCTGGTTTGCATTCAATAATAGATCACATACTGTGCATTACTTGCTACAGCAGAAGGAAGGTGTTAAAGAAATCGAACAGAGCAGAAACACTTCCACTGTGTGGTCATGTTGAGCAGATTTATACTCTTGTTTTTGTGATAAGATCAGTAAGATCCTGTAGACAGCCCTCCCTCCTCACCTGCCTGCCTGACTCAACTCTCTCTGAGAATGCCACAGGTGTGAGCCAAGACAAGGAAACCGTTATCAGTGTACACCGCAAAAGGTCAGGGGGCTGGAGATTTTAGTACAGGCTCAATCAATAAACCAAACAGCTGGAAGGCTGAGTTTTTGTCTTTTAATTATCTACTAAAACAGCCCTCACACTGTTATTGATGCTCTCATTTATGCTTTGAAATTAAATATAGAATAAAAACTACGGTTGGTTTATTTATTGTACTTATTGTTTAAAAAGTAGATTGAGTGGTTTCTGTTTCTCACAGTGCCTCTTCTGAATAGAGACCAAAGTATCTGAACACAACTGTCTACTTAACTAATGCATCACTCCTATTCTATAATGCAGAACAAAAAGTAATTAATGTGGTCTAGACAAATACAAAAAAAAACAGAGACATATAGTGGACACATGCATGCATGGTATTCCCTAAACTGTGTTTATTCCAGTGGATCTGTTAAAACCTGTGAGCATGAGATCCCAGATGTGGAAAAAGACAACCCTGTTTCTCTGTTGTGCAGGTGTGTGAACTGAGTCTCACATGGAGTAATCCTCCTGCTTCCCCTTCCCACCTGTGCAGCACACACCACACGGCTGCAGCATACAAGAAAAGAGACTCATGAATCATTAATTGTCATCAATTAATAATGAATCACATCAAACACACAAGATGCAGATGATACCAGCCTCTGCCATTCATTGGCTTGGTGCAAAGGACTTGTCACAAAAATGAAAGCTGTTTAATGTTACTGGAAGGGTTTTGTGGAAGGTTTTCAGTGGGTAACTTCAACAAACATAGCCATGGAGGCTGTGTTTGTTGAAGTTACTGATCTTTATATTAATGTATTTTTAAACTTGCATCATTCAATGAACCAGCTTTTTTGGACATGTTGTCCATAGAAGAAAAGATAAAAGAAGATAATGATATAAGATATAAAAAGAATGCAGCAGTTCATGGTGAAAAGGCCTCTGAAAGACCATTTGGACTATCATATGACAATAAGACTCATATATAGACTCATATAAAACAATAAGACTCTCTACTGCCACACCTTGTAATGGAATGAGGACTGCAAACACTAAAATATGTTATAAATATGATGATGTCATGTAAGCAATACAAATTTAAAGAGTGTAAAACAAGGGGTTATCTCCGCAGCTCAAAAGCTATGACACATTGCCACTAATAGTTTGCTGCATGTGTTTATTTACAACATCTAAGAGGTTCTTTTTTAAATCATGACTCTCATATAAAAGAGATGCCACAACGAAGTCTCACACAGTTATGATTGCAATACAGAACCTACTGCAGAAACACTATCACTACTACTCTATTTGTTAATATGCCGAATGTGACAGTTTAGATGACATTCATGCCACACTGATGCAGGTAACTATTAGTTTGAAAACAGTAAAGGGTTTGTCACCAAGAAAGAAATCATCAAAGATGAGTAAACAAGTAATGATTTTTTAAAAATAAATACATTTATGACATTTTCTGTTTTCAAATTTAATTTACTAAGAGGAAGCATTTGACTTTTGCACTAGAATTGAAATCTAAGATATCATAAACATGGAAGGATAAAATGGCGATATTATTTTGGTCGGTCCATTTTAGTCATGTGTTTGATGAAATGTTTTCATACAGCCAGATATAAACCAAAGATAGCAATGCCAGTCTGTCTCGGAATTGAAACTATATACAGAACACAAATATATATTTACAGATGTACTCACTCACTAATTAAAAAAATCTTAACTTCAACCAGAAACAAATATTAGGAGTTACTTCCTTTCCAAACTCTGCACAATGAATTTTATACCCAGCAGATCAACCCTTATTCTTCACAGGATTCTCTGACTCATGGTGTAGTAAGATATTTTCAGTCTGCCTACATTCTGCTCATCCATCTGCACACACAGATGAGTCTCTGGCGTCCCAGCTCAGCGTCACTATCACTGCAGTGAGTGCTAGAGTTGAAAGTGATCCAGAACGCTATAGCCAAGCTGTGGCTGCTAAGATTATCAGTGGCAGCAACAATGAAAGCTGCCAAGCCCAGACCTCACCATCACTGCTGACAGGCAGTGGAAACACAGTTAAAGCAAACAATGGTCCTCACTGGTCCACCAGCCATGACAAAGTCAACAACCCATGCCAGGACTGTTCTACTGAACATGCTCAGCAGATTTCTGTCTGGATCATATCCTGGCTCAATAAGTCAACCCAGGTCTTTATGTGCATAGTTACTGCACAACTGGTTCCATTAGAAATACAACTGCTCTGATCCTGCTGTAGCCTGGTGCAATTGAATTGTGAATAAGCAATAACTCAACTCTGTTTAAAAAAGAATATTAATTTTGTCTTATGATTTAGGAATTTTAATCTGAAAAGCATGCAATAAGAGAGGGCAATGACATCCAATAACTAGCCATGCAAATATTTGAAATGGGAATTTTTATGGCACTTTTTATGTAGCTGCAGTATATCAACTTACCCTCAATCCAGTTATGTGTGCCCTTCACCTATTTCTGCAATCCCCCCCCACACACACACACAAGGCAGCACTTCACACGCATGCTGCACTTTCTGGCACCTTTCCAAAGATCTGACTGACCAAAGGAGAGAGGCCTCTGTGGGGGGGATTCTCTTTTTTTTTGCTATCTGTGTTTCTGCACCTCTTCAAGATGTATGAATAAAGACTGCTACTAAATGTAATACTTTACAAAGCAAAACATGACACAAGAAATCAGCAAAATATTTAAGAGAATTAAAAGTGGAAATGAGATGTAATTTGTGTGTGTGCTGTTAGTGGACCTTCTAATTCTTATAGGGTTAAACTTTAATGACTAGTTTTTCCAGACATGATTACTGTAGAGGAGGTGAACTAGAAGATAAGCTCAAGAGACTCTGTAGAAGAACCCTGCTAAAGTTGAGTCCAGCAGGGATAAGAACACGATTGCTGAACATCAGAATCAAGAAAATGCCCATACTGTGAAGACAGGCAACCTGCTGCAGCAGAAACTGACTGTATAAATGAAGAGGGCCATCATGTTTGTTTTCTGCAATGTGGGGAATGAAGCCATCTCCCAGCAGACCCAGTCTGCACAAGCTGCAAAAATTGACAAGGTCAGTCTTCAGCTCAAAGTCTCAAATGCAGCTCAAAATGGCTGGAAAACAGATGCAGATTACTTGCAGATACATTTTTAGGTGTACAGAAAGTAAAATCTCAAAACCATATTTATTTTTATTTATTTATTATTGCTTTAATTATTTGAATGACAAAAGAAATCAATATATTTCAATCATAACATCACATACTCTATTCTAAATATATATCCATTCACCCTCTGTGCATTTACCCATCTATACATCCATCCTTATATCAGACAATGCATGCAGTCAAGAGCTTTAGGCTCAGCTGAGCTTCCAGTACTGCAAACTTGTACTTTCCTGATAACGTTGTAGCGTGTGGCACCATGTCACATACTGTTAGTCTTATAGAAAGCCACATGGACCCACAGTGCCTGGGGCCAAACTGGCGCCATCCACTTCCTGGGCACAGGCAATCATGATCATTCCAGCTCTATTTATAACCTCTTATTATGGTGGACTGTTTTCAAATGAGGCTGAAAAGATAAGACAGCAATGGGAAAAGGCCACACTGTCCAGAGGGGGTTTACCCATAGACATATATGTAAAATGTGGCTGTTATGTGTAGCAGGAAGAAAATGTTTGCAATTTTGTAGGGAAATAAACTAAAATAGAAATTTTTTTCTCACAGCCTGGGACAGACAACCCGAGGAGGAAACATTAAATCCCAACATAATACTCAGTGAGTATTATGCGGTCCCTTTAAGAGATCCAAAACAGTCATTTACTTCCTGTATGTTAGCACTAGCGTTAATCTACTAGCTAGAGTCAAGTGAATGCCTTGTAAATATAGCGTTAAATAAAAGTGTTGCTGACATTATGAAGGAGACTGTGACGGTGTCATAAAGGTGTTTTTAATTTTGACCACGTGTTTCGCGGTAACGTTATGGCAGGAAGAAAAAGAAAGATGGTAGCAGCAGCGTCTGAACAAACTGTAAATAAACACAAAAGCAGGACTGATTTGAAACTGAATGCTGAGACGGAGCGAAGCCATTATTTCACCAAGAATAGTCAGCAACATAGACTGGGAGAAGAGTTTTTCAACCAATCCTGCCTCAGTTTGTCTAAAGCATTCCTAGGCAAGGTAATGGTGCCATTTCACATTAATTTCACATCCATGTATGCTGTGGGAATGATTTCTGAAAGCCAGCTCTGTAGAGGGGATATGCTCGAAATAAAATGTATGTCAGTAATGTTAGAGCTCAAATTTCCGATAACGATAATAGTATTCACGAAAGCTTTTGTCCAGTCTGTCAACACCTTTATCTGTAAAAGCTACAAGGATTTGAGACAGCCTTATCTGAAAGTCTTGCCCCTTTACATTTTATGCAAGAATTTCATTAAGTAACCTGTTACTTAAGTCTACTCGATCCTTCATTGTAACACTTAGTATTTCAGTTTATTACACTCAGCTACAGACTTACTTCAACCTACATGGTTTGCTAAATCCAAAATCACAATAAAATGCATCTAGACTACTCGCCTTAAATGTAGAGCTGCAGCTAAAGATTATTGTCATTAATAACCAGTTAATCGTATGGTCTATTAAGTAAAATGTGAAATAATACTATTACAAGTTTCCAGAGTCCATGGTTCAATTGTTTGGTCTGGGTCCATAATCAAAACAATATCACAGAAGACTTGAAATGTTAATTTTTGCCATTTTGGCATTATCGATTATTAAAATTGTCTGTTGATTGACTACGAAATGAATTGGTTTATCATAATAAAACATAATCAGTCTTGTTCTTTGTCCCTGCAGGTGTTGGTCCGCAGGTGTGCAGATGGCACGGAGCTGCGAGGGAGAATAGTGGAAACTGAAGCGTACCTTGGTGGGGAGGACAAGGCCTCACACTCAGCAGGGGGAAAACGCACTGAGAGGAACACAGCCATGTTCATGAAGCCTGGCACAATCTATGTGTATCCCATCTATGGCATCTACCTCTGTATGAACGTGTCTAGTGAAGGTAAAAGTATTACTCACCCAAGGTATTTATTATGATTGCCATTTTGCCTGCTGATGCATGCAAACAGAAAAATCCCTCCTCCAAGTATTTGTCATTAATACAACATTTAATCTATACAGTGGTGTTTTCTATTGTCACTGAGTAAAGGGCAAAAGGAAGGAGACAGAGTGGAGCCTTGCTGACTGATGCATATTGTATGCTGTTTTTCACAGGGGAGGGTGCTGCCGTGCTGCTGCGCTCCCTTGAGCCCCTGCAGGGTCAGCCTGTCATGAGGCAGCTGAGGGCAGCTAGACGCAAGGAGGGAGCCCGACAACTGAAGGACAAAGAGCTCTGCAATGGGCCTTCGAAGCTGTGCCAGGCTCTAGATATACCCCGCTGTTTTGACCGTCGAGACCTAGCTTCAGACCCAGAGGTGTGGCTAGAGAGAGACCACAAGACAAATCCGGCAGAACCCCACAATATTGTATCAGCACCGCGCATTGGAATAGAGTCTCATGGGGAATGGGCCAAGAAGCCATGGCGGTTTTATCTTCGTGGGCACCCCTGTGTTAGTGTGGTGAATAAAGAGGCAGAAAGACAGACTCTGTCTGGAAATGTAATGAACGATTTAGGTCCCTCAGATGTGCAGTCCGACACAGGACAGCACAATGTCAAAAGGACTTAACAGGAATATTCCTGCAACTAATCTGCCATCTGTTCCCTTTGTGGACTTCACTGTTTAGGCAGTATAAAACTTTTCTGTTTGCTTTGCAAAGTTTACACTAATTCTTATGGATATGAAATTAATATTTTTTAAGTAATTCCATTAATAATGTTGTTCTTGGAAAGTCAAGATGGTAGAATAACCTCTGTGATTGGCTGAAAGTCTAAATTCTAATCAGCATAAATTATACATGTTTCTCATCCATTTGTAAGCTGCTACTTATGTTGACAGTGTGTTTAGGATACTGATGCAAAGTTGTACTGGAAAGTAATGGAACTTAAGTCAGTTAGAGTAAGACTCAATTTTCAGTGCTTATCAAAAAATCAGTTCTGAAATCTACCATTACTCACTTATGAGTTGTTTTTTTTGTTTAGGTCTTCTATCTGTGTTTTTTTAATAAACATTCATACTTGAAAAACTTTCTTTTGAGTGACTCAGTGATTTCACAGATGTTTGGAACGCTTTGCTTCCACCAAAGCAAAAACCGCCTGTCTGATGTTTAGTCTTCCCTTTCTTGCCGTCTTTCTCTTCCCACCTCTGGGATTCCTGAGGAGAGGTAGCTGGAGGTCTGGAATGATCATTACTCTGTGTGCCCCTCTGTGGTCAGTACAGATGATCTAACACATCTGGGACAGGGGAAGATGAAGTTAAACCCCCACTGCACCAATCTTTGCAATATACAGAGCGAACACTTCAGGCATGTACAAAATAATTTAATATTGTAAACAAACATTGGCTTGTCAAAGAAAAAAAACATTTTGTAAATCTGTACACATAGATGCAATCATTGCATCAGTTCATTTAAAAAGAACATTGTTGAGCAATAGCACTTAGCTGTGAGCACAGCAAGCTATTAACTGCTCTCAAACTGACATCTTTTCCAGTTGGTGAGAGCTGATAGTGTCTCTGTGCCACTACTCCGTGGGTGACTGAAAGATTGAAATAATGGGATCCTCATGGTTGGTCACCACTAGGACACTGCGGAACTTGTCAAACAGTGTCTTGAGCTGCGAGCGCCTCATGTTCTCATTATACATAATCTCTTCCAGGTGGTGATGTCCCCGGAAATAGTGAAGCAGCCTGGAAGAAGTCAACATAACAGGAAGAAAAATGGGTTGAGAGCTAGAGTTTCACAGAATCATTAGGGTGGTCATTAGCTGTGTAAACCAACCATCAGGCAGGTCTTTTGCAACTCTGATAACATTTTTCATTAATGTTCATTAGGTAACACACAACACTGATTACCAGATACGCTTTCTATTTATTTTCTATTTTCAATGTGTGCAACTAACAGCTGGCAACATCTTGTCTCCAAGAAGTCTCCAGATAACTTTTCAATTACATTTCCCAATATTCTGTGAATGCAATTAAAATGACTTCATTTTCCAAACCAATGCACAAATATCTTCTTATTTCCTAAGAGACTTGATTTATAACATCATGAGGCACTAAAATGTATCGCAGCTGTTAAGTCGCCTTTAGAGATTTTTGTTAATTTCAAGTCACACTTTGTCATGCCATCATCTCACTTGAAAATGCAGCAAAACCATAAACAAGCTTTAGTCATATTTTTTGCATCCCACAAACTTATTTTTTGTTTGGGTTGTGTGTGTATGTGCATGTTTTTTTCATGAACTTTATTTTTTAAAAATAGTTTACGAAATGATGCACAGGCCAGTTTATTCTGCATCATTTCAATATAGAGCTAGGAAACATTTAATGCACTAACAAAAAAAATCTGAATATGCACTAAGCTTCTGTTTTACGCAAGCTTGATTACCTGGCAAACATCCGTAGATCCTCTGGATTTTGTGCAGCGGGGATGTTAAGAATAACCTGCCTCTCATGCTCGGACAGGCTGGCAAGCAGCGTCTCTGTCATCCTCTTGTTAAGCGGAGAGTCCCCACCAGGCAATAGCTCTGCACTGGAGTTGTCCATACTGGGACTGGTGAGGGTCATGTCATCACTACTGGCTATACACAGGAAGCAGACAGATGATCACAGATTATCTTTTATCCTGTTCTACCTCTAAGAGTTGGGCAGAGGAGAGAGCTGAGTGACAACGTACTTGGCGAACCAAAGCTGAGTGCGCTAGGGGTGCTGAGACTACGGCCTCCAACTCGGGCAGCCAGTGGTGGGTCTTCATCCTTCAACCCGGGTTCATCCTCGCTGGGCGGTACCAACAGGCAGACATAAGTGTGCAGCTGGATCAACAGGCGGCGCTGGAGCATCCACACTACCATCTGGATCAACTGGGCCTGGTGAGGAGCAGAGCAGTAAACTCATCACAACTAAGCACAGAATAAACAACCAGGCCAAATATGTTTTAAATCAACTGTGGGAAGCATACAAGCTCAAAATAGAGCCAAGAGAAAGAGCCACAGCTCTGATCTTGTTCTCATGAAAAATTGAGGAAGCTGACGGTAGAGCTGATGTCCCTTTTGCCATTTATAATTCATCACCAACCCTCAAACAGCTCTGCCAAAACAAAACGGACCGAAGGGGAACACCAGATGGTTCTGCTCTTACAATACAGTATCTAAATTTACAGTAATAGCCCTACTTATACTAGTGATTTACCACAAAACCATAATTTCACTTTTGATTACTTTTAATTTGTACAAAAATGTCTTGTAATGCCACAGTCAATTATTCTTCCTTGTAAAAATTATATATATTAAAAGAAAACTCTTTTTCAAAAATAGAAAATAATTTCACCAATATAAAAAAACACAAGAAAATAAAGTGGACAAAAAAAAAAAAAATTGTACTTGTACAATAGTCCTACCTCCTGTGCAGGAGCTTCTAGAGGATTTCTGAACTCAGCCAGTGAGACAGGGAGTGAGAACTTGGCTAACATGGAGGGCAGATCATGACCAGGAAACTGCTGGGCAAACTGATCAGCCAATGGTGAATATCTATCCAGAGAGAGATGGGACACATTATTTGACAACCGAGAACTTTTCCAGCTTTTTTGAAGTTATTTTCCACAATGTCGTAAACGAAGGGCTATGAAAAGCTCTGCCAATGGCCCGATCCAATCCAAGAAATTTTAGGAATGAACTCTGAACAAGTACAGGCTTTGGAAATCTGAATGTAATATTTTTTTACCTACTGTATATGAAGCAATGACATGGATGGGTGCTCTGCAATATTATGGCTCATTAGCTCTATAGTTAACAGTACAGCCAAATGGCTCATGTCATATCAGGAATACTCACAGGCAGATGTTGGCATGAGGAGACAGCATGTAGACGTTGTTCTCACACAGTGGATAGATGATGATCGCTTTGCCCCAGTAAACCAAGTGAGCAGCAATTTGAAATATCTAAGAGGAAAATATATTGGAAATAATATAAATTATGTGAAACAAAACTAATTAAACAATAAAGTATTTTGGAATTGAAAATCAACTGTAGAAGGAAGATATAAGAGCATCCTATACTAGTCAGACCTGTGTAGTCTCAGAATGCTGCTTTGCTTTGAATGTACAAATATTGTCCACTAGATGGCAGTGAGACCCCATTAACGCAGTAACCTCTGAATACACTTTTACTTACCTAATTTATGTTTGTGTACTGTATTTAAATTACAAGTCCTTCAAAATACAATACAATCACCAAACTCTTGTCTCATCTCTAGTGATGGCTGAAATTAGCTTAATCATTATATCCACTTGTGAATTAATTTGTTTAATAATGAAAAAGTACTTTAAATTTGCCTTTCAAGTTCAAAGAATGGCATCAGGTGTTGTAAAGTGCAGTGGTGATTCAGGCGATGTGACTGTTCTGCACCTGAAGTAAGGCCAGGTCAGCATCCTGTGCGAGTTGCTGCAGGTTTTTCACCGCTGAGCAGGTTTTGATGAGGCGCACCATCGCAGGCGAGCAGTCCAGAGGAAGCTGGCTCAGCAGTGCCTTCTCACTTTCCAGTAGCAGTAGGGAATGATAGGGTCTGGAGGATCAAATAACATATGTTTCAGCCTCTGAATCAACAAAACTCATCTTTAGAGATCAAAACTGCCTCCACAATAGACACCAGAAGAATCAGCCCTAGTACTACCCTGTAAAACCTGTAAACCATCTATACATGTATCCATGTACAGAACTGTGTGTCTCTGAGGACACAAACCACTCTGATTAATAAAAAATAATTATCAACACAGCTGTTACAATTTCATGACTTACATGACCCTTTGCATATTTTGTTCATCTTCAAAAGACAGAATTTAAAGGAGAGGTAGGGGTTGATCGCAACTCTTATGTAGGTATACTGAAGTGACAATAGGTGGCAGTATGGCCCACAGAAAACATTTCATGGTTTCTTGATGTTTTAAATAGTGACTCAGTACTGAAGTTTACAAAATACACAGCCCTTAATCAGCAGTTAAAGACATAATACTCACAATATAATACTGTTAAAGACTGTCTGTTTTTAGGCTTCTTGTTAACCTGTGGGTCAACAATGAACCTAACAACACAGATTGAATAGCACTGTGACAATCCTGTGCTACTTAATAGTCATGTATACTGTATGCCTATGCAGGCTGGTTGAGTAAATAAAAGCGTATGTGTGTTATTTTTCCTCAACCAGGTGGATGATATATGACATTCTACCTACCATTTGCAGTTTTGCATGACTTGCCAAGTCAGATTAACACATTAACACATTAACACTATGCTGCTTTTAGATTCCATTCACAATTAAGGGAAGTATAAATGAACACTATAAATCAGGGTAAATAAGAGGTGGTCAAAATTTTCTTTTATTCCCAAGAGATGTTGTATTTGTGGGCAGAAAAGAAGGAAACTATATTAACTAATAGTAAATGTTATACATTTCTTACATAGTAAATTAAGATTTATAAGCAATTTTATATTATTTTATGTAATATTTATATGTAATATCTTAATATAATTTTAAATACTGTATACTATTTTAAAATGGTAATTTTACCATTTTATATCTGTAATAACACTTGAGATAACACTCCCTTCATGTGTTTATGCTTTGAGAAGGCTGCCAAGTATCTTTCACAGTCACTGCTGATTGGGGTGTTGCCAAAAGTGTAAATTTAAAAGTTTCAACCCACATAGAACAGTCTGTTCTGTGTGATTTACGGTAAACAAGTTACTATTGTGGTATACTGCAAGTCAAACAAAATGTTATATTTAACACATACATATATATATATATATATACCGTACACATAAAGGTAAAAACACACCTTATAGCCTTAAGGCTGCGCTCTAATGCCTCTGGGGGGATATAGTTGCCACCAATCCTGTGGATCTTGTGTGGTAAACAGAAGCTCACTTCAAGCCAGTTGTTAATATGTAGTCGCACCACACCAGTTGTACAAAGGCTGAAAAAACATAAATGTTTAACTGTATGAACAATATGCATTCTGCATGATAAGAAAGATATGTAAATAACAAAACAAAAAAAACAATATATAATGTGTTTAGTCACATACCTGTCATAACCCTCCTTCAGGTCTCTAGCCAGCTTACATTTGGGAAGAATTTGTCTAAATGGTGACTGGGGGCTTCCATCCGCTTAAATCAGGAAAAATATACAAGAATTTACTTTCAAAACAAAACTATAATACATCATTACAATGTTAGTGTACTGACAAACTCAATAATATGTTCAAGAATAAATATGTCATTGTGTACAATGGATTCTATGGAATCCTATAGACTGACTGAGACAGAGCAGTAAATTGCTGTCAACTGTGAGGTGCAACAAATTTCTTTCTTACTCTCAGTCATGGTAGTAATCTCATCCTGGACGGCCAGCATCAGTTTGGCCTCTCTGGTCAGGTACTGGCAGCGCCGCTCCTCATGCTGCAGAGCTATTGCAATGCGGCGGGACAGGTTGTGCATGCAGCTGATGACGGACGGGTCAGCATTCGCCTGTATGGGCAAAAGAGGAACGGGAGCCACTTTTTAAACTGTGTAACTTTGACAGAAATAGGCTAGTAATACATATACAACTCAGTTATTACCCATTACACTGCATTTACACCATCAGTGTTTGTCGTGACAATTTGTCGTTCAGTTAATGTTCATGTCATTACTGGCCTGTTAACCGGTAAACTATCTAACATATATGGCCTTTAATATTTAAATTATTTTTGAGCCCCTTTATTTAACTATATATTTCAGAGTTCATCAGTTTTACCTGAAAAATCTTCTGAAAAAAATCTTCACTTCCTATGGTGTAATCCAATCGAATAAACCTGTAATAAATCCAATCACTGTAAAGTATATTGTTCAGTTTTTATTGAGTTTGTGGTTTTGCCTCATCTCAGTGGTATTTCTGAAGCTTAATGGTGGTGTTACTTTGTACTGAGAGGAGTTTCTAATATTCTGTTTTACTCAGGTATGTTAATAAGGGTGGTCATTGGCATCATCCCATGGCATTGTTAACTAGATCAATTGCTTTAATTTTCTTGCAAAGTAGATATAAAAACAAAAATACAAAGCGTATCTGTATAAATGAACATGTAGAATAACATACATAATTTACTGGTGAACAAATGTGAATTGTGAATTCATTAAAAATGGAATGGTTAAATCTTGTGAAATTAATTGTAAAATACACAAAAATTACCCAATTGCATATACACTGACATACTAAAATAACCAAATGGAACTGTTATTCTTGTCAAAAAAATGTCTGCAGTAAAGATAACACAGTTACTGGGCAGATATCATTGACAAAACATGACTGAGCATTTTTTGCCTCATCTCAGCTATACTGGGACTTACTGGGTACAGTGACTCAGCATGGGCAGGAACAGGCTGTGCCTAGTTGACCAGCATGATTAAGCATAGTAAAATGGCCCTTCCCCCTCTGAGTTCCTATGCTCTCACAGATAGAGTATACTGGAATATTATCACTTACACACACCCTTCTTCAAAGAACACACAGATTAACAGAACGCAACGCGTCCCACCCACTGCCAGCTGACTTTATTGTGCCATCATTTAAAATAAAGAGGTTAATTTGTAATATTAAAATGACCATTTATATGCAGCATTTTTCAACTGGTAGAGCAAAAAGCAGAACAAAATAAAACAAAAAAAATAAAATCGTATTATAAAAAGTTCATACCCTTAGGGCAAACACCACATTAAACAATATCATTGTAGGCATTTCTCTCTTAGGTGAAGGATCTGTCTTAGAAACCTGCATAAAAAGAAAAAATGTTTTTTTAAAGGTTTGCATGTAATAAACAAAGTGTTTACAAATACATGAAAAAAATGTAGATCCACAGTGTGTAGATCTAGAGCAGTTAAATTCACATATATTACACAAAAGCACAATAAAAGCTGCAGCAGCAAAATGTTATACAACCTAGCACAATAGTTCTGCAATAAATTAACCTTTGTCAAACCTGAAAAATGTTTTTTCTGAGAATTTCTCAAAGAAGAGTTGATTGAGCTAAATGGTAATTTTTAAGTCATGTACAGTAGGTGCTGTTGTATTACAGAAAAATTTAAACTGTTTCTGTTATTTTCATAGAAGCACTTTATAATTACTTCACACTTTATTATTAATTACACTATATTATACCAGAATTACGGTAGATTTTTGCCCTACCTGAGGTTTCTTACATCTTACCCATTAATGGGAGTTGTTCCTCAACCAAGTTGAGAGTCTAAGTATAGAGGATTACTGTGCAGATTGTCAAAACCCTTGAGGCAATTTTTTATGTGTGATAAAGGGATATTTAAAATGTATTTGCCTTGACTTTGCTAAGCTTTGTTGATCTTGTTCTGGTGAAATAAATTTTAAAAAAGCAGATAATAAGATAATGCATCCAGCCACAGCTGTTGACAGTGCAGAAGCATAGAAGACCATCAGTAGGAGGCACTGTTTTAGTCAAAACTAATCTGCCAAAGTTCAAAGATTACATACATTTAGAGGGCCTTGGGACAATGAGAAATGGCCTTACAGCCAGATGGCAAGACACATCAATATTATGATGATAACAATACAATTCAAAATGGCACTGTTAACCTTTTAATTGATATAAAAAAACTGCATAACATTTCCTCTCACAATTACTGGAAGTTCAATTCAAATCGAAAATGACTTTTAATAGGAGACATTTTATCCTTGCCTGAATGATGGGAGGATGCTGAAGAAGAGTAGGGTGACCCACAAATCGAACATTGTCTATCTTCAGTTCAAACTTCTTCCCACACATGTCAGATTTGGTGGCCAGGATGGTGGCAAGGATGATGTCAGAGAACCTTTAAGAAGGAAGAACAGACTCAATTGGAAAAGTGTGCAAGATGAGAGGTTACAGCACAGAAACAGCTGGAACATGTAAGAGGGTTTAAATTAGCTCTGTTTGTTTACATTTTTTACATTCCTCTCTATAGGAGTGGTTGCGTTAATCAGATGCATCTGCCTGTAAAGTAATTCAAAAATGAGAGTATAAATAAAATAGGCTTGTGTGGCTACTGGAGAGGAGAAAAGAGAAAGAGGCCTTCTTGCAGAAACAGTGAAGTCGCTGTATGAATGAAGAATGTGAAAGACTCATGCTGGTTTGACTTAAGTAACTCATGCTGCAATCAAAGGGATAAAAATCAAGACGTTACCTTCGAGAAAAAAATTACACACATTATAGACTTACCCCACCGACACAATTTGAAAACGATGTGTAGTAGCTACTTTATTGTAGTTTGCATTTGATTTGCAATTTGTTTTGTAATGCTGAGTCTACATGCTAGAGGTAATATAATCAATGTGAATTAAAACTGTAATTATAGTTTAAAACTGTTGGATTTTTTATTGTTCATAAAGGCATACAATACAGGAGAGCAAAACTGAAATTCTGAATTAACCAAAGCACTGATTCACTGGATCTGCTACTGATAATTTACAAGGATTTTACTGAAATTAGGGTTGGGGATCCATATAGGACACAAAATAGGAAAGAAGGGGATAAAAAAAGACAGGGGTGATCTAAGCGAAGGAAAGGTGGTTTAGAATGATTTGGTCTTACCCTGCTACCAACTGTTCGTCAGTTAGTGGAGATTGTTCTCTGAAATGGGAATTGGGCCATAAAAAAGAAGAAAAAAGCAAACAAAAAGGAAAATGCAACACACAGTTGGGCTGAATGCATAAAATGGACATCAAAACAACCCGAACAAACATGTGATACTATGATGTAAAAATGCTGGTCTGCAGGTTGATTCAAACAAATTGACTGAGCCTTAATGTCATTAACATTATAGCCACATGAGCTTAAATGCCAGCTTAAAACTGTCCTAAAAACAACTAAAATTGTTAACATTACTCAAAAAGATACTGTGAAACTATTTTACGCAATCACTCACAATGAGCAACTTGACCCTTTATCGGGTGAGGAACCATATATGGTCACTTCCTTATGGCGGTTTTAATTACACTTCTATGGCATATTTTGGTGGGTTTTTTTTTCAATGTGAGGTTACGGGTATAGCTAACTATACACTTCAGTGTTACGGCTTTCTTCAGCAAAAAGAAGCTCGCAACGTGCGCGCGTCTCTCTGATCTGTGATTTGCTTATGCCTCTGGGTTTAGTGTACATACTGTGGTTCAGCGGCGCCGCGCTGGGCCCGGGTAGCTGGAGTTGATGTGACGTATTTCGTTTGCAGCAGTGTCTGGCCTCAGGCCTTCTGATGGGAAGAGGAGGCCTGCTGTGCCACAGATTGTTGTTGTGTCAGCCCACCTAGACATCATTGACTTTTTTCAGCCTAAAACTGAACTTTAAAAAAAAAAATCAAAACAGAAAAAATGTCTTCTTATATCTACCAATAACACTCCAGGGTTGAAATTTAAAATTCTTAATTCAATGAGTGCGTTATACTACTAGGGTTAAATACTACAAAACACTTTATACTGCTCTTGGCTTAGCTGGCTTCAAACTGTTCAAAATGCTGCTATCAGGTTGTTAACCAAGGCAAAAATGACAGGCTACAGAACACCTAACTTATATTAATTAATTATTCAATGGTTATAAGGCTCTGTTGTACTGCGTATGATGAAGGTCATAGACTGCATTTTAAAGAAAGTTAAACTGGAGTACATAGTACAAAGTCTGTTTGTAGTGGAGTCCATATGGAAAAACTGAGCAAAAGAAAAAAAAAAGATTCCATGATCTTGTGTCAGTTTTATCTGATTACTTTTTTAAGTAATCTTGAGTTGCATTGATAAAAGAGTTTAAATGATCATTTGTGGCTGCCTCTTACGACCCTGTGACCAAAGTAATATCACCACCCACCCAACTGACCAGCATTACCATCCATAAAGTTGCAGCATGATGAAAACTGAATGCTGTTGGAAAATAACAAACAAGACTGAAAGGTTCTGTCTGACATTTTTGTATTTTTCAGAAACAGACATCAATATCTTCGAGAGTGCAAACGGTAGGAGTTCAAGTTGTTTGCCGATTCTGTTCATGTTTCCTACAACTTTTGCCAGAGTGACTGCTCAACTCAAAATCATGAATAGCTAGATCTTTGTCAGTATATCTTCATTTGCATATATTTTTTTTAGCTTAAACTCACACAGCTTGTGCAGGAAATATTCAACTTTGAATTTTATATTATACAGTAGTTGGTTCAATATCTATAACACACTTACCAGTTTAAAGGTTTGAGGCTGTTTTTTAATTATATTTATTCTCATGTGGCTCACCGCCAGGACAGTTTATACCATAAACAGAGAGTATAGTATACAATAATATATAATATTATTTAGTGATTATGGATTGATCTGAATACTACTCAATTTAACAATTGTTATATCTGCTGCGTTCGTGTACAGCAGTTTCCCCATTTCTTTCTTTACTCAGTGGATTAACAAGTCATCCCCTCTTTTTTCATGTCTTAGCTTGTGTAAAACCTTGAAATGATGCAGCACTGCCACTATCCTATTTTTGTATCAATGGCCAATTTTATTTGTAATATTACTATTTTCTACGATTGAGCTTACAAAAAGTGTGTGCATTGTATAAACTTGTTTATTTAACGCATGTATAAATCTGTCTCCATTTTCTCACTACCGGAGATAACAAAAATAAGGTAATCGGAACTGGTTTAAATGCTTGTTTTTATTACCAGTTCAGATAAGCAAACGGCAGCTGGGAATACGACAAATCTGAAGACACACATGGTGAGCATTTAGTCTTCTAAGGTAATTTTGAGGACATTAATCAAACAAACTTTTAACACTCCACAATTCCTCTTGAAAAATACAATGAGGTTTTTGAAAACATAAAATATGGGACACAGGGAGGAAACACATGAGAGTGAGTGGCTCATGCTGATCTAAGAATTGTCTGTGTGTCCACCTAGAGTCAACTTCCCTGTAATTCATTTATAAATCCAGTAATATTAAATGAAGACAACAACACAATACCTTGAATCACCATCCTGATCTTCAAGACCATCCCCGGTTGCGTTCAGTGCATAAGGACTTCGTTGTTTAGCTTGTGGACAGAAATAATAGTATTAGTTCACTTGATTATTGATGCCAATTAGTAAAAATACATTAATTTGAGATGTATCCCCATTAAAAGCCAACAAGATGTTAAAACAACACTCTGAATATCAAACATGTATTAGAGAAGTGTTGTGTTACTGTATGAAGCATAGTTTGTTGTTATTATGGGTATTTTTCTCTTAGTAAGGGTCTACTTGTGAGTGACATGTCATTTTTGATCTATTTTTGCCATTTTAGACATATGCCAATATACCCCATAGTATATTGGCATGAAAGCTAACATATGAAGGTTATACAAAAGTAATACGTCAGAAATCCTGCTAGTTTGTATCCAGTTAGTGCGACTGTCTCTGCAGCTGGGTTTCACAGCAGGGTGTAGCCCAATCACAGTTACATCCAATACATTTACATTTATCACACTAAGCTCAAACATTCCCAATGACAAATGCAATGCAAAAAAAGAAACAGGAAAACTGTTTTTCAGAAAGAGGAACAGCTGTGGCGTTGTAGGAGAACCATATATTGCCAGGCTGCTGTATTGGACTGCATCACATTGGGGGTGTTTGTAATTGTATCCAGCTGTGTATGTGTAATTACGAGAAAGTGAGACCTCAGGGCACGGGTTTCCCTTGAGTAAAGGTCAACAAACATCAGTGCTGTACTGTGATTCGCTGGTGAATGCTAACTTAGTGCTACGCCTACCTGTAAGAGATGACGGACATTCAGCCACTCTTTGGAAAGGGTATCGAAAAAGTAGCTTGTGTCCTCGGCTGCCAGAGCTAACCAGTATGACGCTAATAGGGCTTGTTTTGTCTCCAGTTTTGTACACGCTGTTTTGTGACTGGCTGTACATGGATTTTCGGTCATCTGGTAACCCGGCTAAAGGGTTGAACATCATGTTAGCATTGTAGCTAACGTTACGTTAGCTGCCCCGTGATCTGTAGCTACGACCAAGCAGCGTACTTCAGCTTGTTGCGGGCGAAGCTCGTATTAATGTATGCCATACACACATACCACCGACCCTGCACCAATTACAGGCTCACTTGTTTTAATGTGGAGGCCTGGCGATTTAGTACTCCCAACCTCACATCCGTGTACTGTTGCGATTGTTTTGTGTCACTGCAAAAAATGTTCGGCAGGAACAGGAACCGTGGCTAAAAGATTTCCGCTTGCTTCAGCAAACCAGTGCTTTCGTACCAGTTATGATTCTACAAGGGTCTAACCAAGTTATAGACATTGGATGAGTCCAAATGACAGCACTCCACCAGAAAAGCATTTCCTACAACGATGAATTAAAATGCGCACATATAGAACATTTTGATGACTACACTGACATTTGTTTTGATGTTTTGTTGTTCTGTTGTTTATAAGGGATTAACGCTGTTGGCAGAAGAGCAGCTCTAGTCCTGTCCCAAATACTATAATGTTTTGTCTTTTTTCCTGATTTGAATAAGTTGCAAAACTGGTGGCTTTTAAGAAATACAGTTTTTAAAGAGGATCTAAAAAGTTGGCCACACTGAACCAACCATAGACATATTGACAAGGAGGACATGTTTAACAAATTTTCTACTGTACTGACAGACTGGACACATTCCCCTCAAATAATGCATGGTTACGCCCTAGTCTATCTTGATTAATCTATTTTATGAATGTAATTACATAGTTATACAACCATTGCTGCAACATTGTATCACAGCTTTTTTTAAAGGTGCTACATAAATTAAGTTATTGTTATTAAAAAGTAATGTGTAACCTACATAAGAGAGAGATATCATAAAGCGTCATGTAACGTAGGCTACACAAATAATCTATAAATATCCAACAGGTTAAAAAGATGATTCTAATGTATGATTACATCTAACAAATTCCAAATTACTATTGTTATTCACACACTACCATTAGTGTATTTCACACTTTTGCAATCAAATGGATCTTCAATTCAAATGTGCTCTTTTTATTTCTGTTTAAAATGACCTAAAAAATAACTTCATCATTAACCCTTTCTGATAAATACTTTCTATGTTACATTATATCCCCTAGGCATTAGCATTTAGCTGATTGTGGAAGCATATTGTATGATTTATGCGTAAGTTGTTGTTTTTTAATATATATATTTTATTACATAAATAAACTAATCAGGACTATCCACTTTACGTCATAACTCAAGGGTACCCAGCGTCACTCATTTAATTCTTGAAATTAATAATTGTAAATGTCAATAAAAGTCTAATAGTGGAACTCATGTTTAGTCAGTACACTTGTGTGCACACTGCTGGAATTAAAATACAGTAAAATAAAATAAGCCTATACCGGTATATACTTGTACGTACCTTGAATTAAAAATTCCCATCCCAGCAATGTTTCAATAAACTGTTCAGTCATAAGTGGCAGCACTGCCGACGACATTTCTCGCCTGCATTGATACAGATTTTGGTGCCTGCTTATCATTAATTTCAGATGACCACACCCATTGTATACATAACTGCACAAAAAATAACCAAAAAACATCCAGAAGTAATTCCTTCTTAAAGATGAGTCAAATAAGATAATTTACCACTGAAGCCACTCAATTATCAGGTGTGTCTCTAAAACCTAAAACCGCCTGACCCTTGAGAATTAAAATAAGATTAAATAGAGTTTTACAGACCAATACACCACCACACAACAGGAGACGTTTGATTTAAATTTTAATTGGCTGCTTTTGGCAAACAGCTCCAACGCCACTGCAAATGAGACATTTGCTAACGCTTGTAGAACTGCGCAACCCAATTGTTCATGAATGTAACTTTCACGTCCAGAATCCTCAGGGTAACGTGTTATGCCCAGAGCCCAAGACAACCAGCAGGCCCAGGCCAAACTTCTGCCAGCGCCTCTTGGACTCCCCAGGGGTGAACTGACGTCCAAACTTGGGCCAAGCCACAACACACACTGATGCCATTCAAGCAAGGAGCTAAAATGAGGAAGAATACGGTTTTGCAAGAGAGATCAGTGCCATAGCTTAGAAGAATGGAGATGTAAGAGTCATTCGCCGAAGTGGGCGGTCTGATGTTACGCATACGCCTCTGAAAGTTATCGGATCCCACATGGATTGGGTTCTCCAGAGTGCAATCACGCTCCCCAGCTGGTATCCAGGACCGTGCCTTGCCGATGTCATCCCCATTTCTTCACAGGCCTGTCCAGCCCAACCCATCAACTGCTTACCGGCTCGGCCAATTTAGGGTTTCCCGAGGATGGCGGCAATTGGTGGAGGAGGTTGCCCG
>NW_023339696.1:15191141-15194742 GCF_004916995.1 Morone saxatilis | reverse complement strand
TTATTATTGCACAGTGCTACCACTCCTTCCCTTCTGTCCTCTTTACCCTATTTCCTCCTCCCCCTGAGTGAGGAGATGTAGAGTATGATGGCATAAGGGACAAAGGAGTTCTTAAGTCAAAGACTGTTTCTGTCATTACACATACTGTATGTTGTCAGTTGTCCTTGTTGCCCAATCTTGAGTATATCTCCCTTCATATGGTTACCTTTGTGCCCACCATTATTTACAGCGTGGCGTAAAATAAGCCACCCTTATAAGCCACCATTCTGTTGCAACAGAAAAATAAAACTTGGGTACACCCATAAATAATGTAAATCACTATATGTATATATAACTTTAATGTCTTAACATCGAAAGTGAGCTGGGAGGGAAACAAATGCACATATAGATAGACAGATATTATTTTTTTTTAACATGATTACAATGATGTCAAATGATAATTACCGTCTAAGTCATACCGAAGTATTTTTTTGTTGTGTAAACCATAGATCGATACATAAATGCAAAAACTAAACTGATCTCAAAGAAGGTTTGTCAGTTGTGATTTTACAAACATCATTTATCTTGGTCTGCATTATCCTCAACTTGAACCGGTCATGCAGAGGTCAGTTTCCCTGACGCGTAGGAGCGCCCTCTACTGGATTTATTACCTCAAGTTTGGATATCATTTATTAGATCCACGTTAGGGGGAGCTCAGGTTGTTTTATAAGAATTGGAGGGTCTATGGTTCGATTTCCGGCTCCCCCAATCCATTAGAAGTGTCCTTGGACTGTTTTTGACAGAATATACTTAACCCCAAATTGCTTTAGATAGGAAGCTATCGACCCCCTAACCCGATGAACAGGTTGGCTCCTTGCATGACAGTCTCTGTCATCAGTGTATGCATGTTTGTGTAAATGAATGTGACAAGTGTTGTAAAGCACTTTGAATGGCCAGAAGACCAGAAAAACGTAGGCTCGTTAATACTGTCAGACAGAAAGCTGATGTGATTTCATTTAAATTCGAATTCAATCCGAATATTGCAGTATTGCAGTCCTAATGTAAAAGATAGTTACAAGTTTGAGAATAAATAATACTACTAAAGGTATTTAGAAAGTAAAATTTGTCATTTTTCAAGCATTTCAAAAAATTCGTAAGAATCTGGCCCCATTTTTAAACCGTATTTCGTTTTAGTATTGCCAGCTTAGATCTTCTTTTTACTGCATGAATTCACACACCCAGCAATATCTATTTCCTCCGCTTCATATACAATCTAAGCAGTGCAGATTTGTCATTTTCTTATCATTTTTGGAAATCCGTAGCTATACTTGGCCAACCCACTGCCCTACTCCATCCAATAGCATGTTTTGGGAGGAGTGAAAGGATTCTTTTAAAAGTAGCATCTGGTCATTGCCCACACAGGACTCGTAAAACAAATCTACAGCCGGCAAAATGGTCGAATGGACAGACTTCGAGCGCGCCACCATCCAGGACATCTTCTCCAAGATGGACTATGAGGTCGTGGGACCTGCAGCCCTTTCCAGGTGAAAGATTTTCTCTGTTGTTGTATTTTCTCCTTAACATGAATGCGCAAAAAGAAGTAGCCTAATTATGCATTATTGTAACAATTTCGAGTTATACTACATGTTTTTGCATGTTCCCTCAGGTGTCTGGTCGTTTACCCCTGGACTCAGAGGTATTTCGGCAACTTTGGAAACCTCTACAACGCCGCTGCTATCACTGCAAATCCGATGGTTGCAGCTCACGGAAAAGTTGTCCTCCACGGTCTGGACCGGGCTGTGAAGAACATGGACGACATCAAGGCCACATATGCAGAACTGAGCGTGCTGCACTCCGAGAAACTGCACGTGGACCCTGACAATTTCAAGGTAAAGTTGTGGAGCTTTAACTATTGTTATCCATATTCAACCATTATTCCACAAACGCATTTCATGTTAATGTTTTCTGATGCTTGTTGTCTTGCAGCTGTTGTCTGACTGCCTGACCATTGTGGTTGCTGCAAAGCTGGGTAAAGACTTCACTGGTGATGTCCAGGCAGCTTTTCAGAAGTTCCTGGCCGTGGTGGTGTCCTCCCTGGGAAGGCAATACCACTAGAGAGAAAGAAGACCATTACATGCTGATCATTTGTGAAAAAGCATTATTTCTATCATGTCTCAAGAGCATAAATAAATAAAACAATAAGCATATTCAACAAGTTGTGTGTTCCTCTGCCTGGATTTATGGTCAAATTAGAATGCATACAATTGAAATTGTAAAAGTTTTATCCTCGATATATATTTACGTATGTTCAGTGGTGGAAGAAGTATTTAAATCCATTTAAAGCTTCAATACCAATAATAACAACATGTTCAAGTAAAGCACAAAAATCTTGCACTGTAAGTCACTGTAAGGGGAGTTAATAGACCAGTGGCTGTAACATTATTTAAACTCAGATATTTTAATGTTGTCTTAATGGATATATCTATATATACACTACAGGCCAAACGTTTGGAAGCAAGATCAAATTTGTACAAAAAACTTGTACTTTGCAACAAAATAATGATTATTATATAAAGAGTCACTTATCAGAATACATTTTTACTATAATTATCCTTCAAAACCTTTAAGGTGAGTGAAAGGAGAAAGTATATACATAGAGAGAGAGAGAGAGAGAGAGAGAGAGAGAGAAATTATATTACTGCCACTATATATAGTTATAGATATATATAGTTATATATATACAGTATATAGTTATAGATAGATATAAAGAGAGTTGCAACTCAGGGCTGTAATATAATTTCAACTCAGATCCTTTGAACATTTACATTTGTAGGGTGTTGTGTCATACTTAATGTTAATCTTAATGTTGACATGACCCACTGATTGAGAAGTAAATTTTAAAATGGCACTTGACCCTTGACCCCTGACCTATAGTATCTTGTTGCAATAGTAGTGTCTGCACTATTAAGTCTTTTATTCATTTGCACTCATTCTGGTCGATTAAAATAGGGTGTTTATGTTGTTGTGCGAATTCTTTTGTCTGTTTTGTTTAAAGTAATATTGTTGAACCGTGGTTGACATGCGTTATACCAATTCAAATTCCACTAAAATGATAATATGCATGCTGTTGACCTGACTTGACACACTTTTAAACATTCACGATAAAAAATTACTCCACACAAACTGTTTAATTGCATTTGCTCTTTTATTGATATTCAGACTGACAGAGTGCATCCAAGCCCATGCTGCTGTGCATCATCTGCTCCTGCTCCTGCTGTTTATCGGTATTTCTCAGCCAGTGCCAGAGCCAGAGCAGCCAGGAACTTGTCCATAGCCACATGGACCTCAGGAGTGAAGTCAGCGGGGAACATGATGGCCATGACCACAAGGATGTTGTGAGCCAGAATCTGTCAAAATAGAATAATGACACTTAATCCAATCGCCAGTACTAAAAGAATCGTTAAGTATGTAATAATAGTACATTAGTGTATGAAGCCCTATTCGCACGGGACTAGTATTACCTGGTGACCTCGTGTGATTTAGTGATTACCCCACCACGTCTGTGTTTCGTGCGGCGCATTCGCACGGGATAAGCAAAGTCTGTGTTTTAACTCGAATTTAC
>NW_023339696.1:15190975-15191106 GCF_004916995.1 Morone saxatilis | reverse complement strand
TTATCCCCCGGATATGATGTCAAGACCGTGCACTCCTCTATGCTGCCGAACGGCTCGAACATCTTTCTCACATCAGTGTCCGTCTGCTGTTTTCCCAGCATGCCCACAAACATCAAAATGCTGTCAAAACT
>NW_023339696.1:15184841-15190875 GCF_004916995.1 Morone saxatilis | reverse complement strand
GAGAAATGCACCAAAGCGACTGAGAAAAACTGTAATGGACATATGCTAAGTAATGTTTTGTTTTTATGTTTTCCTGGGTTTTTTTTCTCATGTTACTACCACCCTACTGCTTCATAATTGGGCAGCATAGTCCAGGGAACCCAGCTGAGATGTAATTTGTTGTTACATAATCCATCCACAAATGGTTGTGGATTCTGTGGATAACAAGAAAGAGTGAAACAAAAGGCACTGAGGAAAACCCAGATAACTTTAAACAGTCTATACACATTTTAGTACATAAAAATAGGCCACTAAAAGTATACCACATCGTGCTGGTGCAACGCCTTTCACCAGTTCACCACATACTGACGTTGTTACATTATGCAAACTGGTCATTTAAGCAATAATTCGATTACTAAAGCATATTTTTAATGGTTTCAGATACCTTGTATAATTAAGCCTGCCAGCAGATACACTCTATGCCTGTCACTGAGACAAACACACAGGGTTTAAATATGCAATTTATGTTTTTTCAGCTGGATCTGTTCGCCTCTTCAGAAGTACTGACTGCTCATAGCCTCGACCACAACAGACAGAAACTTCTGCCAGGTAGCTTGGGCCTGAGGGTTGAGGGCGCTCTTGAGTTTGCAGGCGACGGCAATTGTGATGCAGTCGGCCAACAGCTGTGGACAAAACAAAAAGACACAATAAATCCAGACAGGTTTGACTTGACAGTAGCCTACTGATCAAATATTTCTCCATTTGATTTTAGAACAAGATTGCCTACTTTGAAGTTGTCCGGATCCACGCTGAGTTTCTCGTAGTGCAACCGGCTCAGATCATTATATGTGGCTTTAATGTTGTCCATGTTATTCACTGCACTATCCAGTGCCTTCAGCACCACCTTGCCATGAGCTGCTACTTTGGCGTTACCCAAAACAGCAGTTGCAGAGAAGATATCTCCAAAAGTAGCAAAATACCGCTCAGTCCAGGGGTAAACGATCAACACTCTGTCAACATGAGGGATATAGTTATTTTGCACGCTGGATTTTTGTATTGTAAACACATTTGTTATGAGCTCACATCGTAAATGTGAGTCTGAAATAACTTGACTCATCAAAGCAACAAAAAGAACGAAAGGTTATTACCTTTACAGATCATGTACGACATTTAATACTCAGTGATAGACGTATTACTCTGGTTGAGGCTTAAACGCAATTACATTCAGGCCGTGTTGACTTACATGATATAAACTTTTATAAAGGTGGAAATATTTCCAAACACGGGCTAATATCTTGTACGACTCTATGGACAGCACCTGGTGCTGAAATTATTTAATAATCTAAAATGAAAAATAAAAACACCAAATTTTAATTTAGCATTAGTCTACTCTGACATTAATATCTTTATTCAAACAGTTAATTCCTCAGTAGCTTTTATTTAAACAAAATAGATTTGCCCCTCATACCATTATTTTCTAACAGTTGTGATGCAAGGAAGACAACCTGCCATTGACAAATAAGAAGCTATACAATATGATCGATCGATTCTTTTAGATATAAACATTAAGCAAACAATAGGCATAATATAAATCCTTAGATTTCAAACGATCAAACAAACTTGAGAGATAATATTAAAATAAGCCTCTTCCTACATAAAGAGACCATAAAAAAACCCCAAAGCAATAGCCTACCTCACTTCGTTCAAAATCACTTCCTCTAAGCTTACCTTGCCAACGCTTCTGGTCCAATCACATCAATATCAATTTTTTCCCAAATAGCACTGACCGTGCTGCGCTCCTTGTCTGTCCACTCAACCATAATTTCAGTGTAATCAATATCAACTGAGGAGTGACCAGCTCCTCTGTTTAATGACACGCAATGATAAGCCAACAAAGAGTCAGACATGAGAGAGCGACCGT
Source organism: Morone saxatilis (assembly GCF_004916995.1). Classification (NCBI taxonomy): domain Eukaryota; kingdom Metazoa; phylum Chordata; class Actinopteri; family Moronidae; genus Morone; species Morone saxatilis. The sequence goes on along the minus strand of NW_023339696.1, from coordinate 15,188,975 downwards.
ACCAAATTAAAGGATTGTGATGGTTACCAGTCAGCGCCATGCAGATACATCAGAACTTATGCCTATATCTCACAAAATAAAGAGCTAATAAATTTGTTTTTCTTCTCAAAAAGACATTCCCTCTATTTTTTTTATGTACCCTGGCCATGCAAAGTTACTTGCCCGAGGCTGTTAAACTGAGATTATCCAAAGGTTTCATTATCTGAACATTCAGGCTTCCTCCACCCAAATAAATTATCTGTAGGTCAACTTAATATGACGAAAATGTCTTTTATGCAACAGGTTCTTAATGTCCCCAAGCAGCTAAATTTGTTTTTAAACCACAGAAATTAAACCGAGGACAAGTGTTTCTTTGTTGCATGCTTTACCTACTGCCACATAATGACAAGGTTTCTGTAACACAGCAGCACAACTACGTTATAACGCAGAATTACTCCACAGGACTTTATTGGCCTTTCATCGTCCTGGAAAGGACACCATTCTTCATATGTTGCTTGGGTGGGCTCAAACAACAAGCTGATATTCATTTCTTGACGTTACACATATTTTTTTATCGGCACGCACACCATATTGCACACCATTATCAGGAAATTAAAATGACAGCACCCTTTAATCAGCATTAAATTGCGCAGTGTGCTTTCAAATGAGCCAGAAAGTCTGTTTTCCCGAATATAAAGTATGTGTGTAAGTATGAATTCAAACGTCCATTAAACTTACATTTTTATTTTTATTTATCTTCACCAGTTAAACTGTTAAATCTGAGTCATAAATAACAAAGATTACCTACAGAGACGCCCTTTATTTGACAATATATATAAATGTATAATTAAAGTATGTACAAAAATACTATAATATTTTATAAGTTCAACTCACAATATTAGAAATGAAAATACACAAAAACCATTGAATAACACAAAATAAACAACATATAAAACAATATTTTTAGCCTTAGTTTAAACCATGATTTAATAATAATGATCAAGTACTTTTTTACCATGACATGAAGATGCATTAAACTCAAGGTTGAATAAACATTCAACAGTCTAAATGGTGACAGCTCTCCGTTTGTTCAGAAATACACTTAACATAAATATTTAAAGATCCAGTGTGTAACATTTAGGAGGATCTATATTGGCGTACATACAATATAATATTCATGTTTTCATTCATGTGTAATCACCTGAAAATAAGGTTCGTTGTGTTTTTGTTACCTTAGAATGAGGGTGTTTTGCCATGTTTCTACAGTAGCCCAGAACAGACAAACCCAACTCTGGCTGTAGATCTGACCTTCGCGCTTGGAAGGGGAAGGTGATTTGTTGCTCACAACTGTGGAAAAATGAACAACTCACCCAGACTAAATGCATGTGACACCTAAACAGTTTAGATTCCTGAAAGGTGGAGGCTGTACAGGATTGATAAGGTAAGACACAGTCACCAGTGTTACAAATATATGATGGTCAGCTGAAAGTGCTTCTTTATTAGTCACATTGTAAACAGTCTCCAAAGCCCCTTTTTTTTCTTACCACAGTGCCTTTTAACTCCACACAAAGAATACATGTTTTTGACTATAAGAGTAGCCTACAAAAAAATTCACTTTCTATGATTTGTCTTTTATATTATTGGCCAATTTTGTTTTCTACTGCATAGCCACATCGTATTAAAAGGTACAATTCATCAGTTGTGCAGCATCCCTGCACATTTAGCGACAATGGTGTGAGGATCACTGCAGATACAGTATGTAGTGTAGTACTAATATTTGAATGCTGGTTATTTTGGTTCCCAGTCTTGTTGAGTCTTAAGAGACGGTAGCAGTGAAGATGGCCTATTGTTGCTGGTGATGCAGGGTTGTGATGCACCTTGAACATTTCTTGAACCTTTGGTTGTTGCCATAAAGTCGTCGTCATAATGACTCAAGGTTACCTGGCAAAAATAAAAAATTGTATGTGCATTACACAAATAAACAGACCTGAACATGCCCCTTTTAAAGGGCTTGAACTAATGAATTCTAACTACTGTTGTACTGTTCAATTAACTTGAATACACTTTCAACTTGTTACATACGTCTACGTCTCTCCAAATTATGTTATTACATTTTGAATATAAAACATTTTGTTTAAGATAACATTTGCGTAAGCCCCCTAACCAAGGCCTATATTAAACGTGCATTTCACTCAACATTGCATTGTGGGATATTGTGGACAGAAAAAGAAAAACAATATACTGTAAATACGGGAGTAAGCAGTGCTTTTATTAAACACCCTTATGCAAATTATTTAACTATGGTCTATGTAGCCAATAAAGCCTGGTCTACATCGAGCTAAAGCACAGGGACGAAGTTGAAATGAAGTCTATTGCTCAGTGGTATAGGATCGCCCATCACCACAGCAAAGTGGGAAAACTCTGTGTATTTAGGTGTAGAAATCTGTGTATGCACAAAAAAGTAAACGTGCATACGCAGTCTTTTCTTCAGATTTATAAAACTTCTGTTCCCACATGCTTTTCCCTCAAACATCTCAATCATCCTGAAATTGTGTACAATAATGTGTCAGATAGGAAAACACACACTGACAAAAGTAGAAAAGAAGGATAAGAAAAATATATTTTACAAATGATCACACAAAGAGTTATGCAGTAGTTTGACATTTATTTAATGGGTTTCACAACAGCAACATGGGGCATCTTAGAAGTACGTGTATTACTGTTGCTCATCGGCGTGGAACTGCATCTCCGGATCCTCAGTGGTACTGTTTGCCCAGGGCAGAGACGACCACAGCCAGGAACTTCTGCCAGGCCTCTTGGACATCAGGGGTGAAACTGAGGGGCCAAACTTGGCAGCCACACACACACTGATGCATTCAGCAAGGAGCTAAATGAGAGATGAAAGGGGTTTGCATTAGGCTAGCTAATCATTTAGATCCACCAATGAAGGAGGGTTTATGGAGCGTCAGAGATGGTTACATACCCTGAAGTTATCAGGATCCACATGGATTTTCTCAGAGTGCATCACGCTCAGCTTGGTATAGACGTTCTTGATGTCGTCCATAAGAGAAGATCTTTGTCAACTTGTGTTTTTCAGATATTTCAGACTAACGAGTGTATGGCCACTGTCACTTTTATTGGCCAGGTATGTGTGCACATACAACGGAATTTGACTCCGGTTTTACGTTGCTCTTCAATGTACAAAAACAGACTAACAGCATAAATAAACAGAAACAAGTTAAATAAAGAATGACATAGACTTATATGTACAGTTATAATATACATATATATAAACACACATTTGTAGACAGTAGACATATGTGCAATGGTGCAGAGTGCAAATGATGCTGAAATTAAATATTTTATGTGCAGGTTCTTTATGTAACAATGGGTAGGTGGATATGAACAGTATACAGTATGCGAAGAAACTGAATTTTTAGCAATGGAAAACAAGTAATAAATGGTTTCATTAAGAGTCCTAGGGTTAATGTACACATGTAGCTTGTGGTCTTTTCTATTAGACTGCATTACTTAATAGGTGTACTTAATAAATTGCAACTGAGTGTATACATTTGTTATTAAAAATTCGTTAAAATAACAGTTATAGCTTTTAGATGTTATTAATCTAACCATTAATGAGCGTCATAATATGGACGTCATTAATCGGATGACGTAACTTGGCCAATCAGAAGAAGAGAGGTGGAGCATTCAGTAATGAATAAAAATTGTGTTCTCAAAACACTAATATTCAGAAAAAAGGTTGGTCATCAAGAGAACTTGTTTTGGCAAAAGTCGCAGGAACTTTTACCACGTCAATATGGTCAAGTGGACAGACGCCGAGCGCAGCGCAAATCTCTTCCCTGTGGGCAAGTATCGATGTGGCTGAAACTGGACCCAGGCTTTGACCAGGTAAACCTTGTTTTATTAGTGGGTCCCGGGTCATTGCTGTATTGGCCCTCTGATAACTTTTTGTTTATGTGTCCTATGATTCATGTCATTCCAGGCTTCTGATCGTGTATCCCGTGGACTCAGAGACACTTCACCTCAAACATTCGGCAACCTCCTCCACCCAATGCCGCCCATCCTCGGAAACCCTAAGGTGGCCGAGCACGGTAGGACAGTGATGGGTGGGCTGGACAGAGCTGTGAAGAAAAC
>NW_023339696.1:15182734-15184741 GCF_004916995.1 Morone saxatilis | reverse complement strand
ACTACTACTACTACTACTATCAATGTATAATGAAATACAACAAGCATGTTTCGGTACAAGCTTTGAATCCATGTCTTAATTGTGACTACTAACCATTTATTTTTTCTTTCTGTTCATAATCTTTAGGATGTTGGTTTCCTACCCGCAGACCAAGACCTACTTCTCCCAGTGGGGGAGTGAGTTGAACGCTCAAACCCCACAGGTGCAGAAACACGGTGCAACCATCATGGCCGCTGTGGGGAAAGCAGTCAAAAACATTGATGATCTTACCAATAGTTTGAACGCCCTCAGTGAGCTGCATGCCTTCAAGCTCCGGGTGGATCCGGCCAACTTTAAGGTAAAAACAAAATTAGGTCGTTGAAGTTGTTGAGGTTAATAATCATCCATCTAAGAGCATACATAATATCACACAATAAAAGTACACCTGTCCCACCAGGAAACTGGATTTAACAAAAAACAAATCATTGACTGACTTCTAACCTGTGTTTCTTGCACAACCGCAGATCCTGGCCCACAACATCATCTTGGTTATGGCCATGTACTTCCCCGCAGACTTCACTCCAGAGGTCCACGTGTCAGTTGACAAGTTCTTACAGTGCCTGGCTTGGGCTCTGTCTGAGAGATACCGCTAAACTCCAACAATGACACAGAAGCATCGACTGCCAATGTGTGGCATGCCATCCAACAATGTCAACACCCCTTTCGATGGGTGCTTGTTCAATAAAAACACAAAAACAAAAATATACCTGGGTGTCAGTTTTTTATTTATTTATTTGTTTATTTTAAAATCTAAAGTAAATGGAAATAGCAATTACAAAAAAGTTAAAGGATGTAGCTGTTCTTATCTATAGCCTTGCATTTAAACCACAGAATATAACACAGAATATAAGAAATTAGTTATTATACATGGTCACTTCTTCTGAATGAAACCTTTATGGATAATCCCTTTGCAACTGGGATTGGACCACATCACCCCGATCATGTGTATTTGTAAACTAGTGTAGACCATTAATTAATTTATATACAAAAATTGTATCACTGAGATGATCCGTGCATGATATTTTAATAATAACAAAATCAAATAAATAAATAAACGAAAATAAATATAATTTGCGATCGCTTACTGATTTCACACACATTAAATTAACCATATTAAACCGACAAGGGGTCCCGATTGACCCCCGTTTGCATCATGTAAATATTCCAAGATATTACTACAGGACAGGCAATGCATGCATGCTAAAGCCCGTATACCTCAGTTTATATTTTGCTTTGGTAGCGAATATTCCCAAACAGTTCAAATAACAACAAACCAATTTACATGACATGAACATGGAGCCCCCAGGGACCTGAGTTTGTTTCCACTTCACTTGTTAACCTTGCCCACAGATAAGCCTATAATATCGTATATAGTATAATATATGTCATGAAGCCAGGGATAAGTAATAAGCAAATAATAATTACTGCAGTCATTAAACTGTACAGTAACTAAATCAATATGATGCAGTTCTGAAACTGCACCATTTAGAACACGACATGAATTGTATGCTGACACTAGATAAACAGAGATAATTGTGTTCTATTTCTGTCTCAGAAACAATATGAGGGGCGCAGATAACCATTATCATTGGTGCAAATCCCACATCGCTTTTCCAGCCCACCCAATCGCTTGTTTCTCGAAGGGGTGTAGGGTTTCTTTAAAAGCTGCATCTAGTGCCGGTGAGCAGGATCTATTAACCTGCACAAGAAAATCTACAGACGGCAAAATGGTTGAATGGACAGACTTCGAGCGCGCCGCCATCCAGGACATCTTCTCCAAGATGGAGTATGAGGTCGTGGGACCTGCAGCTCTTTCCAGGTCAGATGTTTTTTGTTTTGTTTTGTTTTTTACATTAATAATGAATACTATTTGTACACTGTACGCACAAATGTTCTTTCTTCTTCGCACACATATTTAATCTCTTTATCATACCCAGTAAAATGTTTTGCATGTTCCCTCAGGTGTCT
>NW_023339696.1:15177046-15182709 GCF_004916995.1 Morone saxatilis | reverse complement strand
TTACCCCCTTGGACTCAGAGGTATTTCGGCCAACTTTGGAAACGCTCGTAACACACGCCGCTGCTATCACCTGCAAATCCGATGGTCGCAAAAACACGGAACAGCGCATCCCTCCAACGGTCCTGGACCGGGCTGTGAAGACATGGACGACATCAAAGGCAGCATAAATGCAGAACTGAGCGTGCATGCACTCCCCGAGAAACTGCACCGTGGACCCCTGACCAATTTCAAGGTAAAGTTGTGGAGGCTTAACTATTGTTATCCATATTCAAACCATGTATTCACAAACGCATTTCATGTTAATCGTTCTCCTACCACACGTCTCGTCTTGGCAGCTGTTGCTCTCGCCCTGCCGTGACCCTTGTGGTAATATAGAAAAGCACGAAGGGAGATAAAAGGTGATGAATAGAAAGCACAACTATATATCGGTCTGGATGAGGATAGATACAACATAGGGGGAACTAGGACATACATGTGCTTATTTTGTTAGACACTTTTGTTTTTTCATACAAGCAAAAATACAAAGACAATTCAACAGAGATAGACAAGAAAATTCTAATGATAAAAAAATGATAATAATAGAGATATAATACATAAGATGAAACCAGACACCAGGAAGTAGAAGATGATATATGAAGAATAGGAGTAATTTGGGATATAGAGGATGATAATATAACATATATAAATTAAAAAAATAAAAGATAATATAATTACTAGAGATGTATTTAAATGTTTAGCAGTGAATTAATTTACCATATTTATGTTACACAATTATTATTTACATATTTTAACAGTTGTTTTAGCTCCCTTACCCTAGCTTCTGATTGGTTAGTTCAGTCACAGTGGAGGTCCGAACAAAAGGAAGTGAAGGTTGTTGGTGAGTTGTGAAGTTCCAGTAAACGTAGCCGCTTGGTACGAAAGCATCCCGTCTGCCATGCCTGCTGTTTATCTCATAAAGATGATCCACGCAACCACCCATACCGAACCCTCACGTTACAACAGCAACACTATAGCACTGATAAAAATAGTGGCCACATTGAACTTTCTTTAAAAAAGATACTACCTATGCATCACGATAACATAAACAGACACACCTCAACCAACAAAGCTATTCTTTTAAAATTTAAATAATAATTAATAATAATTTCTCGCCTCAAATCTAACAACCATACATAATAGAACAAGGGAAAATATATCGTTGGTTACAGTTAATACGGTTCCAACACATACATTGTTCCATTTTAGATGAAACCATTTGAGCCTATTTGGGATCACCACTTGAAGGAAAAAAAAAAAAAAAGTGGTAACCAACCACGACTCAAAAAAAAGTAAGAATTTAAAAGAAGGTTCACAATTATATCAGGGTTTACCATCTAAAGTCCAGTTTTTAATAATAATAATTAGAAGAATAAGAAAAGGAAAACACAATTTGTTTTTTGTTTTTTCAACAGGCCAACAGTTTGTCACATCGACACTCCATCGAGTTGCTTACATAGGGCTTTTTCATGTAACAGATGGACTACAATGGCCACCATAGGAGATTTAATTTATGCCAAATGTTGCTAAAGAAAAATGTTGATTTTCACTAAAAACATTGTATTGAATTTTTAAAGAATTTGTGACAAAGTGACACACATGTGTAACTATTTTATCGTTTTTGTTTTCTAAAAATGACTCACTACAGATGTTACACTGTCAAGTAAGAACTACCCTAAAATGATGCATTAGTATCACTCTCCTAATACCAGCATCGAAAAACATCGTATCTGACAGTTATACAACATGAATCCACATCAAATACAACCCATCAAGAGTCTCCAATCCTACTCAGTGTTCCATTTCCGCATAACAAAATATTAACTTTTCGTGCACCCGGTCACCATCAAAAAAAAGTAACAAACATACCGATAATTCATAAACAATAAAAAACAACCCCAAATCACAGAGATGCCGATTCGCACGGGACTAATATTATCACATGACTTCTGCGTTTTATATTTAATTTAAGTTTCAGTTAGTTTTCAGTGTTTCATTATAGTTTTTTTGTTTAAAAATGTTTGGTTTTAGTTTCGTTTTTATTCGTTTAAGTTTTATTTATATTTTTGTTTGCTTTGTTTTTGTTTGAATTAATTAAAATGTTTTGTGCATACCTTCTTATGGCAGAGCGAAGGCAAAAAAAATAACAGCAGTTTGAGAAACACTACCAAGTGTTAATCACCATCACTGCACCTTGAAGTTAGCAGGGTCCACACGCAGAGTGAAGGCATGCAGCTCACTGAGGCTCAGAAGACCTCCTTTCAGGTCGTCGATTTTGGACACAGCATCTGCAACTCCACTCATCACAGTTATTCCGTGCTTCCTGGCTGAGGGAGAGGTGGGGCTCTGGTCCTTCCAGTGGGAGAAGTAAGTCTTGGTCTGCGGGTACACAGCCAGCATCCTGGGTAATAAATGTGAGTAAGTGAATAAACAATTATAAATTCATAATGAAAATATGCAGTAATTTTAGAAAAAGGTAACAGTTAGTTTGGGGTCATAATTACCTGGACAGAGCATCAGTGCCGATGTCCTCCGCCTTGCCAGAGACTTTACCCCAGAAGGCCTTGACTGCGGCCTTGTCCTTAGCAGTGAGACTCATTTTGCCTGTTGATTGTTTGGTTGAAGTTGAATGCTGTGATCAGCCCAAACCATGGGGGGTTTTATACATAAAACAGAGCAGGGTCACACCCATCCCACCTCCAAGATAGGCTGCGTGGCATTTGGACCGGTTCCAAATGATGTGTTGCAGCTTGCATGAGATAAAGACAAAAAAAAAAACAACTCGTGAAAAAAAAACACAAGTTAAAAATAAGTAATTTAGTACATGTTTTCACTCTAGTTCTATTTTCACTAAAGAATTCTTTCAAACTCAAGAATTCAATTCAATTCAGTCTGCATACTTTTAATGCAAAACACAAATACCCAATGACAGCCATCGAAAATGACGAAATTAAACCCGTCAGAAAAGAAAGATTATAGTTACCAACTAAATTAACTGGTAATAAGTAATATGGGCTCATGTGCCCAAGCTTAATATCATTTCAGATTTGAGCCAAACCAGAAATAAGCTTTTTGAGCTTTTTCAAAAAATCTAGAGTGTTAATACGACCCTGAAGTGGCATGCTTCTATAAATAACTTTAATTTGGACCAAATCCAACATGTCTTGTCCTTATACCGTTAGATTGAAATAAAGAATCAAATAAATTATTATATTATTTCACCAATGACATACTTTACGCCTTTTTCCGAAATTAAAGCTTTTAATAGTTTTATTTTTTACAGCACAATGCCAAAATAAAAAATGCTCCAATACACTAAAAGTAAAATAACTGGGTCTAAATGCTCTAATTCAGAGAACAGACATATGTGAGTATGGAAAGTTAAAGCTATAGGCTATACGCAGTAAACATCTAAGAGTCCACGCGTTCTGATTGGAAATCTAAGCTCTGCAATTAATTAATATTAATGGATTTAGTTATCGGTTGAACATGAAGAGTGATGTAATTTGGGGTGAAGTTTGCTGCCAACACGCTTATCTTGAGGAGAACTGGAGCCTTGACAGGGTGGGTCGCTCAGAGGGGAACAAGATAATATTTAGAAAGTAGCTTTGCTGATTCAGACTGTAACACGACTAACATTTTCCTTTTTTGGAAAAGTTGTAGTTAGTGCAATTTCTTTTTCATTTAATTGCACTAGATCAGCTGGCTAATGGGTTCAGTGGAGTAATTTTCGTAATTTTCGAAAGCTTTATGCTGCTTAGATTCACTGGGGCTTGAAGATTATTCTACAAATTAGACTGGATTCAGTTTGTAATACTGTCTTTTATTCTCTATTTTTAATTAAGTGATTTTCTTTTTCTACCTTTTGTATGAGGATGGAGGGAGCCTGAGAAAAACGTATTTCATTACAATTGCTTCATTCGAATTGTTGCATATAAAAAATAAAAGAACTTTAAACTTGTCCTGACTCGACCTTTTTTTAGCTTCAGTTCGGCTGTTTTACTGACTTATGTTCACATAAGGTCACTGGGGCAGAGAATTGAGGGCAGGGCGTGAAACAATAATGGTTTATCTGTTCACATCTGGAGACACACTGTCACACAGTCAGAAAACACCAGAGTAGAATGAGCAGATGCTGAGCGTCACTGCCGAGGTCTAATGGACTTCTCACCTTTGCCAGGTAAATACAGAATCTATTCAACCATACTAACACATGACAACCATAACCTCTTTCAAAAGATATCTTCTTGTGTTCTATTTGCAAAACGAGGTTGTAATTCTGAATCCCTGTATTTCTTCTAAGTGTAGTAATACTTCTTTCATCCAAGTGGCTCATTGAAATTATTCAAACCCTCATTTCAACTTGAGCCTCTCGGAAGACCCTGTCGATGACCTCTGGCATGACAGAAAAAAACATAATTACAAGATGGTTAATAAAAATATCCCCAAAAATATCCAAAAACTGCATGTAACAGACACATAAAGCAACCTGATTGCCTTTCGTTTGCAATTACATGTCTTCACTGTTTCTTTGACACAACAACTCCCATTCGCCTGGAAACCCTACAAAATGGTATTACCTTTAATCAACTTTAGAAGCGATACTTTCCCTATCCAAGACCTAATCATGCTCAAGCACACATGCAATAACGTTTGTTAAGTTTATCCAAAAGAAATCCCCTTGTTTTCAGTGGGGTTTCTTCAATGCATTTGCTTTGATAAAGAAAATCGGAGTTCTCTGCTATATGACGTTAATACTGCTGGCAGTAACCCAGCCACTCCCAGCGCAGTGATTTGGCTATTGGCACAATTCCCTTATATAGTTTTTAATGTTTTCTGATGCAGTAAAATTTCTACACCAGTATAGGTTGATATCTGTACATGCATACATAACACAGAAACAGTTCAGCATAGCCTACACAATGCTGGGGTACCTGTAGACGGATGACAAGTTAAAGGAAAACGTCACTGAAATCTCATATGCGTATTTATCTTTGTAATGAGGGGTTTATGCACTGCAACTATATATCAGGACACTTTTCAAATAGAGCAGGTCTAGACCGTACTCCTTATACAATTACTCACAGAGATCCAACATATACACGCCACAAAGCATGATTGGATGTTATTTTCTCCAATTTCTGTGTGGAAGCATCTGCATTCACTTTGTTTCTCCACTATTTTATCGAGTTTTTCGTAGGTCTACAGTTTTAATTCATATGCGAAAAATGTGTCTGGCTTTCAACAGAGTTAAGCCCGTTAGAGCACAACATTGGTCGTACATGGTCGTATATAATTAAACTGGAGCGCCCTCTGGTGGACTTTCAATCCATCTCCATCTTTAAATATTGCAAGCAGAGTCATGCTCCTGCACTATATAAGCATAATAATTCAGATATAGGCTGACAAATTAGCTCACAGGAACTGCATGAATGCGAAGCACAACAAAGCACATGTGACAGTAACAGCCTGGGCCCTGATCCTAGAGCTGTGAGCACTTGGCAGTGCCTTTGTCAATAGTAACCAATATACCATGGGCGAAGGTCAGAATTTTCTCTGAAGTGAGAAAGTGAAAAACTCATAAAACCAATTTATATTCTTTGTGGATGTGTATGTGTGTGTGTGTG
>NW_023339696.1:15175859-15177025 GCF_004916995.1 Morone saxatilis | reverse complement strand
TATATATATATATATATGTAAGTGTGATTTAAACTTGGTACATAGATCTTACAATAGACATTGGAGATAGTACAGTAGGGCAATAATGGCAAAAACTATGATTGTCCCAAAAAAACTGTGAAACAGTTATCGTGTTTCAAGGTATATGGACCCTAGAAACAAACCAAAGAGGTTTTGCCACCAGGTGGTATTAACTTATAGCCATGCTCAAGGACTAAAGGCAGCTCTAGCCAGTGAACATGTTGAATCATTCAATTCACCCTTGTACTTCCCGAGTAAAACAAGCTGCCTCCCTGTAAATTGTTTTTCTTACAAATTATTAGCAGCTCAACTTTGTGTCAGCAGTTTTAGCAATTTAATTGTGATGCATGTATTAATTTCCCAAGACAATAAAACTTTATTTTTAGCTCATCTAGTCTCCTGCCTTTTACTGCATCTGCACTTACAGCGTGTTTGTATACTTGACAGCACTGCTGCACCATCACCACTCAGGGACCTATAAACAGTCCAGTTTCACAAAAGCACCAACTCTCTGGTGGGGAGGCTAATGGTGTATTTTGGTTGGACCATTGATTGAGTGATCACTGGTCAATTGTCGCCAGGAAATGGATACATTTTCTCCCCACTTTCGCTTCATGTCACCTTTTAAACAAAGACTTACATATAACTAAATCTGGAGATTAGGGTCATTTGAAAAAAAGCTCTTATTTCCTTGATTTATTTTCAACACCTACTGTGAGTATTGGGGAGGTTCTCTAAAATGCCTTCATAAGTATTTGTAAAAAGTAAACATTTCTTAGAAAACCACTTGCGTGTCTAGTTTCTCACCAGTCTGTGGATTATGATTATATGATTCGCTAATAAAGCATCTCATTGACTAACTCTTCATTACAATGTGTTTGTTGGAACATAGACTGTCTACATTTGACTTTCAGTTATGATATTATAAAACATAAATGTCCTGTTGTGATATGACCCTCTTGAGGAGAGGACCTCATAATGTCCAATGTCTTTTAGCACTATAGAGGTAAGGACCTGAGAATGTTTGTTGCCATTCTGTGTCTCATTTAGCAATATGTCATCAATTACAGTTTTTCTCAGTCGCTTTGGTGCATTTCTCACATCACTATTAACATTTGCACAACAGTTAGTTCAACCTCCACAAC
>NW_023339696.1:15169700-15175834 GCF_004916995.1 Morone saxatilis | reverse complement strand
TTAGTCATTTGTGCACGTATAGTAGCAGTTTGTCATTCTTCCAACAATTTGCAAATGCTTTGGACATGCATCAATTGCTTTTATACAACTTTTCTTCTGTTTTAACATTATCATTTGCTTATGTCATGTCAGTCAAAATTAATTTATACTTGTGAATGCTGAAGTAGTCATCCATATAAAACTAATAGGTCTCATTTCATTGTTGAGTCATTAATACAAAAATGTCGAACTAGTGTTCAAACTTATGTTTGTCGCGGAAAATCCTGTATATAAATTGTTAAACAACCAGGCACCGATCAGCTCTTAACTAGAAGAAAACGGAAAAAAGGACACAATACGGAAAATAAGCCTGAGTTAAAGATTTAGACAAACCGTTTTTACATAATCACTTCTCTAACACACTAGATGTCTGTATCCTATTATTTTAATATAAATTATCTGTCTAAGACAGACAAGCGTTAAAGATACACCCTTCTATTTCTTTTCTGTCGCCTTGAAGTATACTTGAAATGCAAATAGTATGTTAATTGGAACTCAGTACTCATTAAGTGTGCTGAAGCATGTGAAACACACTTGCAGTACAATTGTATATCACCACTGAGTTGGGAATATACTTAAAATGGCATTACAATTCAATTGTACTGCATTAAGTATAATAGAAGTGTAGGAGTATGCAGAAGAATATTTACAATTAATTCATTGTAATATTATCGGAATCATAATATGAATCATCATAAGTGCTATATCATGGTGATCTGAAACTGTTTGGGATGTGTAGCAAACGAACATGTTTTCTTAAATCTGAAGAACAAGATTTGTAGGCCAGGGAATTTTTGCTGCACTACAGTACTTCATTACAATGAAGTAGCAACTTCCAGTTAAAGTACGGTGGCTTACAGTATACAAACTCAAGCACACACATTCTCACAGTTTACATTCTCACATTATGCATGCATGTGTGTGTTTATGTCTGTATATGTATGCATGTATGTATGCATATGCATGAGAGTATGCATGTATGTGCAAGTGCTTACAACCTGTATATATGTATGTGCCACTGAAGTATTCAGTTTTGGCCTTGGCAGCTTCTCATAGTTTCGGACCATTCTTAACCAGTTAAGATGTGTTTAAGGGGACAAACTTTGCATGAGTTTGTTGAAGCAAAAACTGGGATGTGAATTCATCATGAACACTCCAGCTTCAAGTCATATGGGTGACGTCTGGGAAAGACAAATCTGCACCATCAGGAATGTCTTGACGTCCATTCAAGAGCAGTCAGCCAGACAAGTTGACTGCTTGTGTCTACGAATGTTCCTATATAAAGTCATGGTGGTTGTGAATAGCAGACTTCCAACCATTGATTATCTAAATGACTCATCCGGTCCAGAACCCTTGACACCAAACCACATATTGGCCACTTTAATAAAGCATACTAACAGTGTATTACAAAGGACATGAAATGATTATGCTTTCTATTAATGCACTAAATTAACACTATCAGTATGTGGAACTTGTAAGTGTAAATTGTATATAAGTGTACTTTTGTATAGCCTACTTCGATAATTTCTAATACACTAAATCATACTTTCTGACCTGGGTAATTTTGCATACTACTAGACCAATCACCCTTATTAGTTTACCAAAATAGTAACATAATGTGTTTTTTGTGCACATTTATGACTGTATGCTCAAGGATCTCTCTGGTTGATGTTAGTCAATTCATGATTCTTATTTTTTTAAACTTGAAAACCCTATTTTATTGACTGCTCTGTTTTATACCGACTGCTGATTCCTCACTCCTGTTAAACGGCCAGCAGGGGTCGCTAGTGATCAACAACTGCTAAACTCAAAACAAGGTGTGAAGGCCACATTTTGGCATTTGTCTTGGTTTGAAAACTTACGTCCATAGAAACGTTTTGACACCTTTAACCAGAGAATCTGCAGATTAACCCCATACCCGATCTGTTATGATTCACTAAAATATAACATTACCAAAAAAAAAAATACCCCGTTTTTGCCGCCATCTTGTCTTTGAGGGAGCCTTGGTCTTCTTTTACTGGCACACTACAAACCAACGGGTGCATGCCGCCACCCTCTGTACCGAAGTATGTGACATCATGACTTTATGAGGAAGTCTTATTCTGGATATTAAACCTGTTTCTTTTGCATATTTAAATAAAGCCCTTTACAGACCTTTGAATCTGCACTCCCTTCCTATATCATTCAATCTTTTATTTTTATTCTATTTTCTGTGATGTGTGAACAAAATGTTCTAAATAAATAATGTTTAAATGATGGGGAACGGAGACTATACTATTACTATTACAAAAACAATAGAAAACTTTGCCAATCCCCGATGGTTACATCTGGCAATTGTGGTGACATTTCAGTAGGTGCTTCACTGTCTGTTGCTGAGGTTTACACTACTTGTTGCTTTTTTTGTTGTTATCATTACAGAGGAAACATTGGGCTGGTTTCTTATCTGAAGTTCCACGAATTTTATTGTTGCCTTTAAATGTTCATAATGTAGCTTTTGGTTCGACACTTGAATAGAAGAAAAGAAGAATTTAAAGGAAACAGTTGATAAAATATCTGGTTTACTGAATCAAATTCAGTTTTTCATGTTGTTA
This sequence comes from Morone saxatilis, assembly GCF_004916995.1. NCBI lineage: Eukaryota > Metazoa > Chordata > Actinopteri > Moronidae > Morone > Morone saxatilis. The sequence continues at coordinate 15,173,204 of NW_023339696.1, read as the reverse complement.
ATTCATTGTGGTTCTGCTTAATGGCCAACATGAAGTGTAAAATGTAATATATATGTTTAATATTGTATAGGCCTATTCTTAAAATAATGATGAAACAATCCTTGAGTAAAATAATATATATCAAATAGTAATAATTCATTATCAAAACTTTGACTGGATTATTTTTTATTCTGATTCTACTTGATCTACTCTCAAATGACACAATAGTGTCGTACGTTGATGCGGACGCTCGAGGGATGAACGAATCATCACGAACAGAAAGCAGGGAGAGAAACAGGTGCTGTGTGCATGTGCATTCATGGCATGGTTGGATGTGAGTGCACGAGGTGGCGAAGGAGCTCAAGTGGCGTGCAGGTGCTCCGTCATCTTCCTGCTGTGGGTTAGTCGATGGTCCACCAGATGCCAGAGCCAGAGCAGCCAGGAACTTGTCCCATAGCCGACATGGACCGTCGAGGAGTGGAAGTCAGCGGAACAGTGAATGGCCATGACCACAAGGATGTTGTGGGAATGAACTGTCAAAAGGAAGACATATCACACAGATGTTATCATAGGGTAGATGTTTTTAGCTGTTCAACACTAATGATCCAGCAGGGTGACTGTCAATTTTCACATGTAAGGGCCAGAAAGAGGCAACAAGCATTATCTACATTTAGTTAGATGGAAGGAACGTTTCATATCATATGGATCTTTTAAAAACTGACTCTGCACCTTGTAATGTTAGCAGGGTCCACACGCAGAGTGAAGGCATCAGCTCACTGAGGCTCAGAAGACCTACTTTCAGGTCGTCGTTTTGGACACAGCAATCTGCAACTTCCCACATCATCACAGTTATTCGTGCTTCCTGGCTGAGGGAGAGTGGGGCTCTGGCCTTTCCAGTGGGAGAATAAGTCCTGTGGTCTGCGGGGTACACAGCAGCAGTTCGCTGGGTAATAGAAGAGATGAAAAAAACATGTATGAATGAGTAGGTAGGTAAATAGGTATCAATTAATTGTTGGAGCACCTGGCCAGAGCTTCGGCGCCAATGTCCTCTGCCTTTCCAGACACTTTAGCCCAGAAGGTTCTGACTGCGTCCTTGTCCTTAGCAGTGAGACTGGTCATCTTGTCTGTTGATTGAGAGTTGCTCAATGCCGTGATGAGCCCAAACCGTGGGAGGTTTTTATGCTTGAAACAGAGCAAGGCCACACCCGGGACCTCCTCCAAGATAGTGAGACTCCATGAGATAGAAACAAAAATCTTCTCATTGTGACTCTCGCTCAACGTCAATATTTTTAATATTAATATTTTTTCTTGAAGTCGCAACTGGCCTGTACGCAGACAAAGGGATTTAAACCACATATAATACAATTATTATTTTAAAAAACTGCCAGCTTTCACATAGGACCCTTATAGGACACTAAAATTAGGCAGGACGGCTACTCTAAAAAGTACAGTCCGTTATTCGTTTTTAAGTCAACCTTTGTATTTTTCATTTTGCTGCCTCACACTGAGTCACACAGCCATATTATATACCATATTGATACCATAACATTTGCTTTTTTTTATAAGATTTTAAGCTGTTAGAGAGATGTGTAGCCCACATTGTTTTCTTTTATTTATTTTCCCGCAGGATCAGGTAAGCTACGTGTGACTTTATGGGTTTCAGTATCCAGAGTTGGGTAGTACCTGATTACATGTCATCCAATTCAAGTAATCAGATAAGAAAGCATAAGTAGCCTTACTAATGCTACATGTGTAATAAGATTAGTTTTACGTTGTCAAGGGTTACTTGATTACATATTTTGATTACAGATTTAAAATATAACAATTTTGAAATCATATAACTTTTTTCATGATAATCAATGTATTATTACATTTACTCATGAAACGCGCGTCTGCTCTGACATACGGAGTTTCTTAGGCCAGTGCTCCACTTATTGACGAACCTTGGAGAAAAAAGAACGGTGTTGAGTCAAGTTGGGAGGTTCAAGCAGCAGCAGTTCCTCAAAAACAGCCTCCCATTCCTGGTAATATCGCCAAATGAATTCAAAAATGTGTAACATGCATTTCTGAGTCAATTCTTTAGCGTACGGTATAATATTATGTTTTATTTTGAAGTAATCCGAGACTATTCAGATTAGATTTTCAACTTAATTTACTAACAAGTACAAAATTGCCATGTATTTTGTATTTAGTCAAGGACTACATTACAAAGTAATCTGACCCAACCCAGTCTATATCACAACCACCTGTTGGTGTACTGATAAATAAGCAGAGCTAGAAAGAAATAGCCTAGGGTGTACATGTTCGGCAGAGATAACATTAACAGACTATCAATAGAACAACTTGCTTTTTGCTCCATCCTGCCTCAGCTCAGGTGGTCATTCAACATGTTTTATCTTTTTTTAATGTGCAATCATTTCGCACTGAACTTTAATGATCGCTGTCCAAGGTCCTGATCCTGGGACCTCCAGGGCGAGGTTCAGGTCCACAGTTGTTTTTTTCTTTGTGGGTAAACCTGTTATTGCGCCGTTATCCGTCTCTGAGTAACACACTGACAGTTCGCTTTGATCTTGGTCATCAATGTGCATATATCCGTCTGTGGCTCCCTGCCAACAAATTGTGGACACTTGAATTTGCGCCCATGTGACCAAAATATACTGACAGAAACGGAAAATAAGTCTCAGTAAAGACTGTAAAACCCTTTTTACATAATTGCCTTTAAACACACTTGATATCTGGATCCTATCATTTTAATATATATTTTTTTACGTGTGAGGCCTTTTCTTTTACTTTGCATCAGACTTCACAGTCAGAAATTAAATATTTTCTTTGTTTCAGAAAGACAAGTTGGGCAGGTACGCCCTTCTATTATCTCTCTTGTGATCACCAATAACACAAAACTCGTCCAGCCCACCGCCCATCCCATCGCTTGTTGCTGGGAGGGGTGTAGGGTTTCTTTAAAAGCTGGTTCTGGAGCCGACGAGCACAGGATCTACTGACCTGCACAGGAAAATCTACAGCCGGCAAAATGGTTGAATGGACAGACTTCGAGCGCGCCACCATCCAGGACATCTTCTCCAAGATGGAGTATGAGGTCGTGGGACCTGCAGCTCTTTCCAGGTCAGATGTTTGTTTGTTTGTTTTCTTTACATAAATAATTAAAGATTATTATTTGTGCACCTGTATGCACAAATTATTTAATTAAAGATTATTATTTGTGCACTGTATTGCACAAATAAGTAATTAAAGATTAATATTTGTGCACTGTATGCATCAAATTAATAATTAGATAGATTATTATTTTGTGCACTGTATGCACACATGTTTATATTCCTGGAACACCTATTTAATCTTATTATCTTAGCCTGTAACGTTTATCTTTTTGCATGTTCCCTCAGGTGTCTGGTCGTTTACCCCTGGACTCAGAGGTATTTCGGCAACTTTGGAAATCTCTACAACGCCGCTGCTATCACTACAAATCCGTTGGTCGCAAAACACGGAACAACCATCCTCCACGGTCTGGAC
>NW_023339696.1:15162634-15169600 GCF_004916995.1 Morone saxatilis | reverse complement strand
CATCTTGTCTGTTGATTGAGAGTTACTCAATGCTGTGATGAGCCCAAACCGTGGGAGGTTTTATATGCTTGAAACAGATAATGGGCACACCCCCCTGGACCTCCTCCAAGATAGGCTGCGGGAGGTGGTCCAAGTGATGGGTCACAGTTTGTGCGAGATAACAAAAATCTTCCTATGGAATTAATTATCTGATATCTGGACTTAAGTCTTTCCTTCTTTCAAAATGTTCAAACAGATCTGAAATAGGTTCTGCAATCAATTATATTAAAAGATGTGTTTATAATATGGAAACCTTCCAAAGGGATGACTAAATTTCGACTCATATTTTTGTGTTTCCTGCCAATACATAGCACACTTCTAAGGCTTATCTAACTTGTTACGCAGTGGCTGACAGCTGTGAGGGTGGATCCACTCAAAATAACAAATAGATAAGGTATCTTTCTAGTGTGTTGCTCAGCTGATATCTAGTTTAAAGTCATAAGCTGCTGCCTTACACAACTGGAAATTGACAGTCAATTTATAACCAAATGAGTAGAGTAATTGTTTTAGGCCTAAAGGCTTTTGGATGAGTTAAGAGGTAAATAAGGCCACATTTTCACAATGAAATGTTCTTATGGGACTACCATTAGAACATCATCATGTAGAATCATACTACTGAGCAGAAACTAAAGCTAATATAAGAGAAGTGATCATTTAATTCTTGGAGACACACTGTAACACAACAAAACTTAAATGGACAGGTAACTGAGTGTACCCAAAGTGAGACATGTCCTAACCATCATCTGTGCACCACTACCTTTAGCAAAAAAAAAAAAAAACAGCAAAAGACAGTCAACCCCATTGTTAAACAGTTTAGGTTAAACTTGAAACATGAACAGGCACTTGCTTTTCTTACCTATTATGTCCAATGGGCTATTTCCAGATGACTCTGATTTCCAGTCATGGCTTAGAATAGGCCTTCAGTGTATAATATATTAAGTAATTTCCCCCTGGCATTATTAAAGTATTTCTGATTCTGATTCTGATTCTGATAATGTAAGACTCCAACTTGCTAAAATGTCCCCAGGGCTGGAGTCAAGATGAAGCCACAACAAAGACTAATATTGTTACAGTTAAATCTAACAAGCCACCATTGCATTCTTGATGGATAGTTAATGTTAATGTTGACATTTAAAACTAGAAATACATGAATACTCTGCAACTAAGAGGTTTTTCAAAGTTTGGAGGCCTTTTCTCTTTTACTTTGAATATAAATTTGCACTTAAACAGTAGATGGTCCCCTGACCTCCACCTCTACTCACTTATATACCCACTACATTTGCTCACACTGATATAGTTGTATAATAATGTATTTTATTTCATTCAAGTTTCCAATACATTTTTATTTCATTCACTCATATATGTTTGATGCAATGAATACTTTGTGATGTTTGATATGTTGTCTTGAGTCAATATACTGGAAGTTGGAAATTCAATCAAAATATGCAAAAGTAAATTAAAAATGAAAGCTGAGTGGACCTTTTTTGCCTTGGTAGAATTAAAAACATCCAGCTGATTTTGGATTGGCTGGTAGGTGTCCTAAAATGCTATTATCTCAAACATAAGCACAGTACAGCATTGCTTACATTGGCGTGTTATCTTACAGACTCCTCCCAAAGGCAAGCAGCTGTCTGAGAAAATCAGCTGGTGTTATGACAAAGGAGGAATGCATACGGTTGTCCAAGGCCTGGTTGTTGCTGATAAGAGTACATTTTGCATACAGTGAGAAGACAATAAGGGACACAAACTTTAGAGTAGTTACCAGAGAACAAATGAGATATAACCTAACTGCTAGTGATTAGTGAATAAGTGAATCCTAACAATGTTTTAGTTAATGATTAGGAATGAATCAGGAACACTGGATAATTAATGAATCATTAATAAGTAGTTCCCTAATAATTCCTAATGGAGGACTGTAGCTAATTAATTATTAATATTCCAAGTTATCAACAATTCATCAATCATCAAGTTGTTCCTGATTCATTCCAGTCATTTCTTAATTAAGTAAGCATTGACTAATCATTGGCTACCCTATAAAATTGTATTAGGAGTTACTCATTGACTAGTAATACTGCAGGATGTACCGGCTGTACTTTCTTGCAAGAGCTGCAACTTGTGAGGAGACATGAAATTCTTGTGCCACTTTTGATACATGATCAGTGGCTGAGGCCTCTTGTGTCTTACCTTGTTCCATTTAGGCCTGCATGGTGCTCCAGTTGGAGCTCAAGGTTGTTTTTGAGCATGATAGAACTTCAGCAAACACAGGTTAACAGTCAGCACAGTGCAGCAATTGGCTGGCAAGTTGTTAAAAAAACCAATCAAAACAACTTACAACAGGTACGCAAGTAGGTAGGTAGGCAGACAGAAAGACGTATGACATTTGGGAATTCTCTGGCTTCACACGTTTTATACACCTGGAAAGGAAAATCATAAAGAGAAACCAGATCCCTTCTCGGGTATCTCTGGTTTTAGTGACAGGTTTGTGTTTAAACATCCATCAATGCCACCTGTTTTTTTTTTATGTATTTGGTGGCGGAGTTCATTGGGATGCTCTCTGGCACCACAGTGGGATTTGCCATGTTTTTCAGAGCCAGTGGACCAGCTTCTATTAAAGATGTTTCCCATTATAACAGCTCTGTTACTGGCACTGACTTGAGCCAAATGGCTTAGCAACTTCTGGATATCCTCTTTAGCTGCATCCTGTCTCATGACAGGAACACGAATGACAGCCAAACACAGTAAAGACTCACACTGAGTTGAAATTAAACAAGGGCACATCAATTTGAAGGGAGACATGTAGAAACAACAGTTCACTGTGAAGAGGTGGTTTCTTCACAGCATGCGCAGCAGCTGTGACAGTATTTGTATATACGCTACAGGAAGTAGCTACATAGGTCATTTGCGTTGACAATGTAAAGCTATTCCTTATGGTTTTTTCCATTTTAGTATTCAACAGTGGTGTTATTAATTGACTATGACTAATGACAATTGTATTAGATATTCAATTAGTAATTGTATATTGTATGATTATTGTCCATTTTGTTTCAGGAAAATTGTGTGGGAGTGTTGTTTGCTTAGCCTGTTTTGAGAAGGAATTGTATGTCGTAGAACTGTTTTAGAACTTTATTTAGTTGGAACTACTGCTAGTGGACTTTTCCTAACAAAGTATAGCAAGTATATGAAAGACAGATTTACTAACTTCAATACTGTCAAAAAACAAAAAAACAAATATAAAACATAATCTATGTTAATTTACTCATTGTTATTACAAGCAACATGACTTTATTAGGAACTGTTACCTTGTTTTACATTACTGATGCAACATGCAAACAAAGTAGTATTAAATAAACACAATAGAAACAGTGTGGTCCACATTTATTAATCAATTGAGAAACACAATCTATAATTTTACATAAACCTTCATAAAACATAAACTAAAGAGCTGTGCGATTACATAAAGTAGGTGTGAGCTTAAAAATTCTAAATGTATAAAAAGATAGATACTTAAATTAAAAACTTGAGAGTTTATAAAAATTCAGTTGTTTAAAAGTGAATATGAAAACTGTGAAAAAATCTTTAAAAAGTAATAGAAATTTTGACATCAATAGCCTATGCACTTTAGTTCAAGAAATTTGATTTTCGGCATATTAACTACCAGTTTATATTGATATATATTATTTTGATATTCACATCTTACATGGCACGTCCTTTAAAGACTCCAATCCGTCACTTTCTGGTTCCCTGACAAATCTTACTGACATGACCACAGTGGAGGTGGCTTCACCAGTGCTTTTAGTCATTTCTCAACAAAGTCTTGTTAATTCATATAAGCACAGAATATTACAAACACAAATACAGTCTAATCTTTCCTTAAAACCATCCAAAATACCATCATTTATAAAAAATACAAATACCAAAGTACCATAACCTTCATAAAGTAATATTGACCTTATGTCTTCCTTTACACTGATGCTAGGCCCGTGTTAATATTATCACCACAATATACAGTGTCACAGAGCTGATAGGAGAGATCTTTGGGTTTATTTTGGGGAAATGTGGGTCGACACATATAATTTTTTGTCCTGTAACAAGTTAACCATTACCTGGGAAATAAAAAATCTTGATCCTTGGAGGTCCTGAATTAGGTCAGAATTAAAAAAATCAATATCAAAAATACTCTAGAGTAAATAAATCTTGTGTATAAATATTGATATTCTGAAGTGGTGTTTTCTGTATTATATTTTTCTAGCACCAATGAACTAGTTGATGCAAGGACACTTATCCATGAGAGGGGTGGCTTTTGTTATTCCAAATGGCTGTGATGGTCACACACATAATGATGCTACGTTGTAAGAGCTATTGTACGTATTACAATGAAAACACATCACTCTATAAAGCAACTGATACGAGATTCATATGGAATAAAACAACAAGTGTATAATAATGAACTGTAAATGTCATTTAGTGAACAGTTTTGACTTCTAAGTGCCACATGGCTGACAAGTGGATCATTGCAAGACTGGACTGACGGTTAAACAGCCACTAGATGTTCAGTTTGTACCACACAATAAATCCATGTTTTCAACGACCACTGTGTAAAAAAAAAAAAAGCAATGGGTAACAAGGGTGCAAGCTGTCATGTAATCTGCACGTTATAATGTACTTATAGAGGGTGAAAAAAAACGCACACACAAACTCATTGTTTCTCTTAATTACACAAATAAAATAAAAAAATCACACTGTAATATGAGTAGTTGCTGTGAATTGGCTGTAGAGTTGTTGTCACCTGCAGAAGGAGCAGATTTTATTTTGTTTCTCCTGCAGGAGGAGACGAACCCAAGAGAGGAGACTTCGGTGAAACCTAGAGACAGTTCAAAACAAGGTATTTTGTTAGTTTGTTGAAAGCTTCATTCATGACTGTTGGTGTGATTTGGAGGTGTTGCCGCTTACATCTTTAGCTGAGTATACTGCAGATGACTGATTATACAGAGGGGATGTTTTTATCCCATTTCAACTGTAGACTTGGTTTAGAACACATAAAGTTGTAGGAAAAAATTCAGCTAATGTGTGTAAGTTAGTGATTTCCCAGGATACGCCCCTACACTTACTTTGACTTCTACTTACTCAGTTTGTGCCTTATTGTATTATACCTATGGAAATGTTCCCCTGTGTGTTAGCAATGAATCAAAGTACTCACAGGGGAAGGAGGCTTTGCAAAGTTGAGGTGAGCATACAGAAGCACAGCAATGTCATTCTGGCTGGCCTCCAGGGCAATGGACAGAGCAGTGCTGCCATCCTGTGAAAAATGAGAAGATGATGGCACAATGATGATTTTGGACAGAAAAACACAAGGGAGAGACGGAGAAAGAAAAGGGGGGAAATGTGCTTACATTATCGGTGAGAGTGGCATCACAGCCCGGCACAGACAGTAGCTGACGCACAATGTCCACATGACCATGTTCACAGGCACACATAAGTGCTGTGGAGCCGTCGTCATCACGGATGTTGACCTGTGCCCCACAGGACAACAGCGCCCGCACCATGTCCCCTCGACCGTGGCTGACCGCTAGCATCAGCGCTGTCTGACCGGCCTACAAACACACATTATTCAAAATCTTGTAGAACTGCATTTGTTTACATGCTTTATCATACATCTGCCGACAAATTCTACAGTGTGATTAGGCACATTAGTGGCAGAGTTCTGAAAAGCAAATGTAGTCTCTCTGTAAGTGAAGTTCTGGGATGGATCTAATTGTGTGTGGAGGTGCAGTAAAATCTAATAAACAGTAGAGGGCGCACCTGGCTGGCCTTGGCATTGACATCCCCTGTGCGCAGCAGCTGCAGGACAGTTTGAAGGTCGCAGTCAGAGTGGAAGGCAGCCAGAGCTGTCAGCATGATCGCTGTGTAGCCCGCCTTGTTCTGCTTGTCAGCATTACAGAGGCCTGTCAGGTATATAGGGCAATCAGTGTGACAGGTGATACCAGAGCAGCACAAACAATGACAGGTATGCATGACATGTTGGAAACGGGAATTTTTAAAGACCGTGTGACAATCAAACCTAATGACTGCATACAGGAAAACCCTTAAACATCTGACTCATAGGGATGAAAAGGAGTTCAAAGGACCAGTGTGTAAGATATAGCAATGAAGTTACAGATCATAACCAGCTGATCATCGCTCGCATTGGCATTTGACGACTTCAGACTGACAGGCTGTGAACTAGGAGAAATTATGGTGGCCACAAAACTTGCAAAAAACATGAAAGGCCCATAGATTGTATAATTAACAATGGATGTAGACTCTGTGACATCACCCATAGGTTAATAAAGGGCCATTGAGAAGCTCAGGGAGGTCAGCACTTGCCACCACCATCTTTACAGCCTTGACTCCTGGTTAATCTATAAATGTGCAAATACATGAAACATGGGTGGAGCTGAGCCGAGTTGAACGAAGCCTGGTTACTGAAAACAGGACACTTTGTCACTCAAGCACCCACCTGTCACTCAAAGCGGCCACGTCCTTAATTATTTAGGGCCATAATATCATTTAAATGGGTGAGTTATATAAAATAAAATTCCTGTACAGTTGTTATGAATGGGAACATTCGCTATTTTTGTACCAGGCTGTAAAGTTGAGCATTTAATATGGGGCCTTATGGAGATGCACACAGCCTCAAGGGGCCATTTGATGAACTGCAGTTTTTGTTACTTCTGTGTTGGCTTCATTTGCCAGCCACAGAGGTTGCTGCTTGGAAAGACCTTATCTACAGACAGTATTTGGTTTGTCCATTCTGGGCTACTGTAGAAAATAAAATAAAAAAATATAATAAAAATGGCTCATTCAAAAGTAACACAACACAACAATTGTTATTCTGAGGTGATTATACACTAAACAAAACATACCTTTGAATATTATATTCAATTTCTG
>NW_023339696.1:15114176-15162522 GCF_004916995.1 Morone saxatilis | reverse complement strand
CACATACATACACATAAACACACACAACTCACCTGTGTCCAGCAGCAGTTTCACCACGGGGAAGTTGGAGTGGGAGACGGTGTAGTGAAGCGCTGTATTTCCATTGCCATCTGCCATATTGATTACAAACTCCAACAACTGAGGGGAGATGGAGGCGAATGTGCTCATATAGGCCTTGACAACCGCCACATCCGCAGCTTTGTGACAGGACACACGCAGCCACTCCTGCAGCACGGTGGTGTAGGCTGCCCTCTGAGATTAGACACAATGAGGACGGTTGGAGACAGAACCACACTTGACAGACTGTTGGAGACAGCTTACAGGCATGCAGGCCGAACATGATAAATATATCATAATCAAAGAACAAGAAAAGGGTTAGTTGGAATCCAAAACTCCATTGTTTTTTGCTCTTCCAGTTCTCACAAAAATTAATGTAAAGAAAATTGGGTCAATTTTCACCAAAAAACCTTTTTTGGTTTCTGGGCTACTGTAGAAACATGGCGGACTTTGTAGAAGAGGACCCGCTCACTCTGTAGGTTAAAATGGCTCATTCTAATGTAACAAAAACACAACAATTCATATTTTCTTGTAATTATACCCTAATGAAAACATAACTATGAATATTATATTCTATGTCTACTAATAGAGTCATCTAAATGTTACACAGTGGACTCTCAATACATTTTTGAGGAGCTGTGTTTCTGCTTGTTGTTGTCTGTGTTGTCACTTTTAAAACAGGATACTCCTGAATTTCCTGGGAAGCAGTATTAATACTGAGTGGATTATCCGGTTTAAATAAAGTGAACTAAATGAACACCTACTGCTCCTTGTTGGCTGAAGGCATTGGGTTCCCCCAGGGCTTTCTGTAGGGTATGAAGCGCTGACATCAGGCTGTCACTCAGCTCCAGTCTGAGACAGACAAGGAGAGAATATCAGTCACTGATGCTCATACACAGGCTTGGTACATTACTACTATATAAGTCTTCGTTAAGCACATGTATATTTACCTGACTTGTTTTGCTGATGCTGTGGCAGTATCATTTGCAATGCTTTCAGCTGCTGGCTTTAACTCTGACTGGCTGGAGAGGGCAGTTGTTTCTGACTGGAGGGTGTATTGCTGCTGGGTAATCTCAGTGGTTTTAGTGACACACAGCGATGAAGAACAGGTAACTGAGGACTTTGAGGAGCTTTGTTCAGGAGTGGATTCAGTGCTTGATGATGTAGAGGTGATCTCCTGGGTGACTGTGTGTTTTTCTGATGACTGGTTGACAGTCTCTTTAGAGGCAGAAACGTTTGCTGGACATGGAGGAGCTATAGTGGCTGGTGGCTGTGAGGCACAATTTTGCACAACAGTGTCCCTTGCTGGTGACCGGGGTGCTTTTTCTGGTGGTCTTCTGTCTACAGTTGCAGACTGGTTGGGACTCTGCTGCGAGTCTGGAATGACGGCTGGTAGTTTGATGGCAGTCTGTTGAGGTACACTGTTGCTATCTGGAGGCTGGGAAGCTCTGGTATGGGTTATTTGCTGGTGCTGGGCCGTTGACTCTGGTAGTTTTTCTCTGGCTTCGTGATATTCACTGGAGTCACTCCCCTCATCTGAGCTCTCACTGCTGCTATCGTCTGATGATGTGGACTCATAGCTGCAAGACAAGAAACACGTTTCATCGTCTGACAGCTGCTTGTTTTATCACTGTACGTAGGCATTTCTACTTTATAACTGTACAGTACAAACAGTATACCCTTGGTTAGAAAAGACTCGGACGTTCAGTGGATGAAAATCACTAATTAGTGGTCTGCAATGACACTTACCCTCCATTCACTCCAATGAACTGTAGGTTTTTCTTTGTGGAGGGAGAACCTGGTTCGCCTTCTGCTTTCCGCTTCATAATGGATCTCAGAGAAGACTGTGGAGATGAGGCTGGAAAAGATACCAATCACAATAAATACAGCAGGAACATTTAGAATGATGGTCAAGGGATGTTTTGAACAGAGTTTAGACCAGTTACCTGTTTTAGGGCCTTCTTGTGACTGGACAGCCTCTGTGGATGTATGCAGGTGCGTTTCTCCTTCTTTAGAATGCAACAAACCAATCTGGTTACCCGATGTGTCTACAGCGATAACAGGAGTAGCTACAGGTACCGAAGTGGACAACTCGCTCTTTAGGACATCGCGCACCTGCTTGGAACTGACTGCAATCGGCAACTCAACAGGAGCATCTGTGAGACAGAAAGACGACTTCAACTTTTCAGCCTTAACTAATCATATATCTTGTGAAGGAATTAAATGAAATAAACTTCTTTATCCAACATTCTTTTTAGTTTACTAGTTACACTTGTACAATCTAACGCAACCCAATTAATAGACAATGCAATAAGTCCTGGTTTTATAAACTTAAATTTTAGTTTCAGAGAAGTGCTGATTCAGCTATGTAGTATGTTTTCAGGCAGCAGTTAGTAGTGGTATTGTATAAGTCTTGAGTGTTTGATATCAAACATTATATGCTTCACAAGGGCTGTTGCATTGGTCTGAATTAGACTGTTCAGGTAAGGATAATACATTTGTGTCCTTGGTCATAAACTACCAGATAAATCCAGACCTTCAGCTTGTCCTCTTTGGTGGCCCTCCACGACTCCACCAGGTGCCTGAAGGGAGGGAAAGCTGCAGGTTTCTGCCCGGAGAAGAGTGCCCACCTCCACCACAGTAGGCTGCTCCAGTGTGTACACCTGGATTCCCACAGTTCTCTGTTCCCTCTGCTGGGGCAGCTGTGTGAAGCTGACCAGAGTGTGCAGGTTGCAGCCTTGTGGCTCCTGCCAGCCCATGCTGGTAGCCATGACTGGATGCTCAGCCTGAGGGGCTTTTTGAACTGCTGCAACCTGGTGCTGTGCAGTCTGCAGTTCTTGCATCGTCCTCTTTAGCTGGCCCTCAAGCTGACCCACTTGATTCTTAAGAGCTTCTGTCTCTGGCAGCAGCCCCAGATCCTCTTCCCGAACCCCAACTCCCACCTGACGACTTCCCCTCAAGTCCTCTGGTCCCACTCCGATGGTGCGCACTTCCCGCTTTGCATCTGGTCGCGCTCCACCCACAATCACTGTGTCCTCAATCTCACACCCTGAGTCTTGCTTGGTGCCCTCCGGTGTGGTGGGAGATAGTGGCCCTGCTGGCTTGTTGCTGCTCTTAGCTCCATTGGTCACTTCTTCTTCAGGGATGTCAATGTAGAGCTCACCTCTAGGACGACTTCGGCTGAAACCCAGAGTATGGCCCAGGAACTTCTGGCTCTTCAGCTGGACGCTGAGCTGCCGTTTCTCTTCCTGCAGCACAGAGATTTTGACCTGCAGCACAGGGATGGTCTTCACCTGCTCCTCAAGCTCCCTTATCTTCCTGAGGGCCGTAGCCATCTGCTCCCTGACATGCTGCAGGTGGGCTGGTGTTGGGGTCACTGGAGTGGACAGGCCAGAACTTAATGGTGTGAAGGATCCACCTCCACCATGGGCTCTGTTGAAGCTGTGTGCACTGCTGATAGAGGTGTTAGAGCCTGCTACACTGCTGTGCATGCTGCCCAAGTTGGAGAATCTCCGCCCCTCTTTCTCCTCCTCCAGCTTCCTACGTGCATCCAGCAGTGTCTTCTCCACCCGGGCAGTGCTGAAGCTGGGCCTCTGTGACGTGTGGTAGCCTGGGGCACAGTAGGAGAAGGACGAGTGCCGGCTGTCCATGCTGGCATTGGAGCACAGAGACTCTGTGGAGGTCCACCAGGAACCGGTATAGCCATAGCCACGGGGCAGGGAGCCATAGCGTGGCCGACGTTGGATAGGCACCTTCTTGATAGTGTTTCCCTTCTCTATGTCGTTAACATATTTGAGGAAGTCTAGGTCCAGACGGTAGCCATAGGGGGTCTCCACTGAGTAGGGCGCCTCCTGTTCTTTGCCGTGTAGGGAAGAGGGAGCAGGTGGGTTGAGTTTCCCTGAGGGGGAAGGAAATCAACTTTAAACAAGCGGAAGTCTGCGTCTAATCTTGGGCTCAGACTTTAGAAAATAGTATTAACTTTGGGCTACAGTGCATTTATGAAACAATCACCAAATTAGGTACAAAGTGGAATGGCACAGTTACTATACCCTGACCTTGTAAAGTGGCTGGATAGTATAACTGTTAAATTACCTAAATGTTGTCTGACAGTTTAAATTCTAACAAAAATAATTACTTATCTTAAAATAACATCATTATTATTGAGAGCAATATTAAAAATAAATAAAAGCTGCACCTGGGAAGCCGGGGTCCATATGCAGCACTTGAGCCATAATGAGCCTGTGGCGGCTATTCAAACGGACACCCACTAACTCTCACCTGTGGAGACAGACACATGTTGAATTTATAAATGAGAATACCAAATATTTTTTTAAACATAACAAAAGTTGTTTCTTATTATAATACTAACAAGACTGGGGTTAGTGCAATAATACATGATTGTGGATATCCACCTGACAGTGTTTATGCGGTGTTTATGTGGTGTTTGTATGGTTAGCATACCAGCAATAAATTATCGCTCTTTTTGACCGCATTGTTCTTTTCTTTCTTTTTGTGAGATGGTCAGAAATAGTTTTACGGTTTCTTTCACTACTTCACCCTCCTGCCTCCCTTTCTAATTTTATACGTTCATTTTTCAGAGCATAGTGGGTCACAGTCGATTGTGTGTTTGTTTCTGTTCTTAGCATTCAGAGAAGAGGAGTTACAGGGGAAAGTTTCCTGGCAGCTAATTCCAGGACAGAGGTTTGAGACTGCCAGTTACAACCTTATTAGGAATCATCTGTGCACGCTAACTTCGCCTCTCAATTTAGGGTTTACAGACACTCTGCTCTTTCTCTCCCACTTTCACCACATCTTCTTACCCCTGTTTCTTCTCTATGTGTCCTCTTTTTAAGTTTTTCTGGTGCTTTTCTCCCCCTCTCAACGTCAGCTGACGATCAGGAGGTTTCAGCTGGTCACTGTCTCTCCCATTCCTTCCACATTAACTTGCTCATTACTTCAACACAGAAGGCATAGTGAATTGCTGAGAACTTCAATGCATTTTTCATACCAGAGGTAATGCATTTTGACTTTATAAACAAAAGATTGTGCTATTTCCTCCCACAGAGAGAAACATGATGCCAGCAACGACATAGAGCCCACAACACCAATGCCTCTGAGTTTGTGTCTGCTTGGAAAAGATTAACTTTCTAGGTCATCACTTTGTGGGAACCGAGGATGTAATGTTTAAGCCATCCACAGTATTAACCAGTTGAACATCGTTATATTTCTGCAAGGAGCTAAGATGTTGTTGTTTTTTAGGGCATACTCAGTTCACTTTACTTTAAGGCTGGTTTTCTGTTTCTTCAGCAAGAACTAAGTCTCTTCTTTAAGTCTCTTCTTTAAGATCTCTCTCTCTCTCTCTCTCTCTCTATCTATCTATCTATCTCTATCTTGTGACCCTAGACAGTGCTTGCTCGTTTGTGAAAAGTAGGGCACTTGGAAACACTGACAAACTTGACTTGGTATTTTTGAAGTGCTGTAGTCAGTTTAATGTCTTGGTGCGATTCCCCTTATCTGTGCCCCTTCATCACCCTCTCATACCATGATTGCCAAACACTATGACGCATGGAAATACTGTATGCATGCATGCAACACTGACAGAATGCATCGACACTAAGCCAACTATATTTTAGCATACAATTAAGGAATTTAGTGGCTGTCCTAGAAGTCAATTTTTAGATTTTCTTTTATTAAATTTGTAGAGAAAAAAAGAAGAAAGGAAGCACAATACAAATACAAATACAAAAAACAAATACCCTGAGAACAAAGACAAAAGCTCTCTTTCATCACAGTTAAAAGTGAGTCACATCAAATGTGAGTGTTGTTTATCTCCCGTGTGGAATGACGTGTCAGATTGATTATATGCTGCATGTTGTACAGTGCGGTCTCGGTATGACTACATGTGTGAGAAAGTGAGAACAGGACAGAGAGAAGGGGAGTGGTTGGGAGAGAGTGAGGATGTGTGCATGTGTGTGAGAAACTGAGAGTGAGTATATGTGTACAGGAGGGTGGAGGACAGCGCTGACAGGGGACAGTTGATGAGATATAATTAGAATCTGCAGTTTAGCAACCAAACATCCCAGCCCAGCAGACGAGACGGCTGACACTGTCCACTTGATTCCTCTTGGAATCCCACAATGCGGTTTTCTTTCCCTTTTGAATTATATCTGTGCACACAAACTCATACTACTCTCCGCTTCTCCTTCTCCGGGTGCCATTCCTCCAACATCACCCCCTCAAAACGCCCACGCCATCAGGCCTCCACATCTGCTTCTCCAACAGTGGCTCATTGGGTGTTTCAGATGTGTTAGCATGTGTGTACGTACTCCCCGTGTCTGTGTGGCTGGGGTAGAGTGGTTGACCTTCCTCCCTCTCTCGGCTCTCAAACAGAGTTCCTTTGAGATGACATCTGAACAGAAACCAGTGTGTGCCCTTCCCCAGCACCACACTACCATTCTTCAGGACAAATGCCTTGCCCTCATTACACCCCCCTACCTCACCATACAGTTGTATACCATGCTAACGGAAGTTAACATCGCCTGGTCTACTCCCTCCATCCCCTGCTATTAAGATTAAGACAACCCTCCGGGGGTAAAATGCAGGTCATCCAGCACAAATTACACGTCTGTGGTATGTCCTGTAAAATGTCATGAGAATAAATCCATTATACTGTAGCTTCTTTGACCTCTTGCAGCAACCAGTGCAACACTTTTGTTTCTGTACACGCAAGGCAGCTTCAGGTTTATTCATTTACAACAAGACTCTTGCATGCGAGTATCTGGAGGATTCAAAACTGGATTTGATTTATAGCACGTATATAGATTCTTGTGTCTTTGGTGTATCAGAAGTTTCAGACCACCCTGAAAAGTAATTTGAGATGCCAGGCTTCATTTCGAGGTTAGCTCTCTCAAGTTTATCAAACTCATTGCTTCCATTCATTGAGTCACCTTATTATTATTGCCATTACAAAGGATTAGACCCCAGTATTGCTAAGTCAGAAATACCACTCTTCCCACCACCCAGAAAAGATCTTTATGGATTTTTCCACTGCCTAACTGAGTCTCTCAGCCTTCGGTGATTATTATTCTGCTCAAGCTTGGGAATGGTTTGTGAATTAGGAAAAGAGGGATTTATTTTCCGCTTCATACCAGATGCTTGTGCTGCAAGGACGGGATCTCTCCTCCCCAGGCTCCTTGCTCTGCCTTCCTTTCCTTGCACTCTTACAGTCAGCACCTGTGGGAAACAAGATTAACGGAAACTTGAACTTTGGTGGTCAAGGCTGATTGTAGCAGTTTGTTGCCCAGAAAAATGTAAATCACATGAAAATAAAAGGAAACATCTAGACAAGTTGTCATCATGGGATGTCAGTAAAACTCCATTAAAAGGTGCGTTGCTCCGTTGACACTGAGATGAAAACAGACTTATGACAAAAGGGTGGCCCCCACAATACTATAAACACAAGTTGCAAAGCCAGAAAAAACATTCCAAAACATTCCAGTGGTTTTGACTGACATGCCGGATGTGAACAATATACCCCCATGAAATGCCAATCACTCTCTGACCTCCTTGTAGTGCAGCCTGGATGAAGCCTGACCAATGCATAGCTGCTCTCCCAGCTTTCTAGAAATACTTTCCCCCACCCCATTCCTGTCTCCAATTCAAGGCTCTCTAATCAATTCAAGGCTGGGAGCCTCCCTGCCATGTGATTGGGCAATGTTTTCTGTTTTCTTGCCTCTGTGACTAACACTCCCAAATCCACTGGTACACACACCCTCCAGTTTTTGTGGGAACAGCCCTCATCTGCACAGATCACCAAGACTTAAAGCCAGACTGATTTCATGAGCCTTATAATGTGTTCCCTTCATGGACAACACAGGCTTGAACCGTGTGCTGTAACTACTGCGTGCGTGTCCACCAGATAAGCTGCATGACTGTGTCTGCTGATTCTCATACTTTGGACCCGGCTGCTCAGAGTCAAGCTGCTGTGTACTGTAAGTGCGGTCGACATTTTGTCGGAGGGTCTCGCAGCCCAAAAAACACTGATGGGTGACCTTTGCATAATATCATAACAAGTCTTGCTGTTGTTCAGTCCATTGTTTCATATTGTTGTCATGCCAATACCGCAGAGGGTGGAGGGGTAGGGGGAGAAACAGACCTTTTAGACTGGAACGACAGCCAAATCACAAAGAGCCATTCATTCAGCCTCTACTTCCACAGCTGGTTCTAATATAAAGCGAGGAGGGGCATCTCAGAGAGAGAGAGAGAGAGAAGGAGAGAGAGAGAGAAGAGAGAGAGACAGAGAGAAATAGTGTGTGGCAAGGAAATTTGCCTCAAAACAAACAAACAGTTGATGAAGTGCTATTATGGACCCACACACTGACAGACACTGGAAATACAAGAAGCAGGACTAAGTGATTGATATCTAGATCTACACCCAAAAATGGCTGGCTATCTGTGCTGCTAATTGTGTAAGATAACACAATATTATTAATGCATCCCTAACTGATTATAGAAATGTATTTATAAATGCTAAAAACTACGGTCATAGGACAGGATTAAAGACAGTAAACTATGTGCAGCATTTAGTTATAACCCTGTGTGCAGATGGCAAATACTTGTGTATGACAAATACTAGACTTTACAGGAGACAACTTGAACTCCCATCGACTCCCACACAGCACAGATGAAAACATGCAGATCCCCCAACACACCAACACTGTACGAGGCCCGAAGACTCCTACAGTTCAACAAACACAGCTGTAGCTTTTAAGTTGATTTATTCAGGTAAGGGCACCGATGATATGAAAGCCAAGTGATTTAGCAGTTTTTAAGTTTGTCTTCTGGATGATAAATCTGACAGTGTGATGATAAATTTCTGATTTAAGTAGCAACATTTTGACAAAATGCACCTTTTTTCTAGCATAGTAAGGCTTTGCCAGGACATGTGCCACTCTCGTCATATCAAGCTAATTGATGTGGCAAAGCACAGACAATATGTTGCAATAGTCTGAGATCTGCTGAAGAAAGGGTTACAGGAAAGGGAGCTCCATCTTTCTATTCCCAAAGGATCCAGAAACAACGCTGTCACTTCCTCCCAGCCCAGGAGAAAGAGTAACAAGAAGGAGGAGAGTGTAAATGAGGAAAAAAAGAGAACGGGGGCAAGAAAGAGAGAAAGCAGAGAGCAGTACAGTATGTGAGGGAGGGTGGGAGAAAAAGAGTGGGAATCTAAGGAAAGAAAGGCAAAACTGCAAGAGGAGGGGGGGAGAAAAAAGAAATGCTGCTCAGAGTTCTAGATGGAAACTTCTCGAACGAGAAGACTATGACTGTTCTCAGATTTGGACTCCACCAGTATGAATCACAGACAATCCTGCTGCTGACACCAGAATGTAGTCTGCTGATGTAAACCCAGTAGGAACATCAGAGAGATCCCACAGAAGACTGCAAGAACTCCTCACAATGAGTATATAAAGTTTCAAAGGACCTTTCCTCATAATCTTAAATGGCTCCGCCTAGAAGATTACCATCATTTGTGCATTCCACTCCTAAAAATAGGCCGACAATAGAGAATCCCTACGAGAAGCTGCACTTTGTTTAGCTAAAAAAACAAGTTGATTGTTGTTCAGAGGTTTTTTTATTCTGAGTAACCGGCCGCAGAGACCTGAATATAGACATGCAGAAGAGTTTTAAATGTTACATAAAGATTACAACAGGAGACACAGTTGTTGATCTATCTACTAAGACTTCTTTGTCCTCCTCCTCACCCTGCAGCACAGATGGCTTCATTCAGCCAACTGCTCCTGAATGAATAATAAATCAGAAAAATTATTACAAATCTATTCCCTGAACAGCTAAAGAATCCTAAATGTAGAAGCAACAACAGCCATTTGTCACCAAGCATAAAGTGGCTGAACGGTGTACGTCACTGCTTGTCAGACAGGGCCCTTGCCATGCGTAACGAGGCCAGACGATCTCATATCAACATGGCAATACAGTGTGCTCTTGTACTGCTGGCAGACATATGTTTTTTTGACTAATTTGGGCTTTAAACTCAGGACAGTGAAATCATAACCCAATGAGACCTCGCCTTCAGGACTCTCTGCCCTTCACAAAAAGCCCTGTTTTTTACATTAAGGAGTGGTGGTATGGAGGAGCAGACGACGCTGGGCTGAGCAGTCTGTTGCTGGCTAGAGTCCGGCGAAGGGGAGGGGCCGGCCAGCTCCCATTACTCCTGGAACAGGAGCAGAGTAAACACCCGCCAGTCTGCTATTGGTCATTGTGCTGACCTCCGACAGGAAACTGAGCAAGGGTGGGGCTGAGCAGCGAGGAGCGGCACCGGGAAAAAAAGGCCATTTGGGAGAAAATTCCTGTGCAGTTGTGGAGGTGGGGATTAAGAATGATGCAGAGCAGGGAGGCCAGAGTGCTGCACTGTTTTGAGGAAACTGTGGGGTCTGGACGGGAGGAAGACGAAGTCCAGACGGCTGTAAGACGGGTGGTGGGGAGCCGGTCAGAGCAGCGTTGGGGTTAAAAGCTCAGGTCAGCGTGTGTTGTGGTACCAAGCGGACGGCACATCAGAGCAGAGGAAGTAATCTTAGTGCAGCGGTGATGTAGTTAAAGTGGTTCCCTCTCAGGGATCTTATCAATTACTTCCTGATTCAATGAGATCTGCTGATCAAAAGACTCTGGGGACATAGAGACAACAAAACAGGCCAGGAAAACATCCATAAAACTGACTGTTTCAACCTGTTTGTGTGCTTTACTGGACAGACAGTCCATCTTGCTTTTCTGCGCGATTAATGTATTAAAAAGAGATCAAGTCTGATTATTCAAGCAGATAATGAATTACTGTCCCTAGTACCTCAAAAGCCAGATTAGACCATATGTCCACTGAAAACATTACTATACTGGTTGCCCCATTTAATATAGTTAAGTAGGAGTATTAACCTCAACGTCTTGACCAAATGAGGCTGATACTATGTCTGCAATATAGGGCCTTATGTTTATCCCCGCTTTATAAACTAATCAACCTTAATACAACTAAGAACTTTGGGTTTAATCATCATAATCATGTGATGATGATCAAAAGACATATTTATAGGCTACTTTGAAGCGTGGAAAATGGGAAACATTTGCTTATTTCAAGTGATGAAAATGATAACTAATGCTGTGTATTGTTTTAACAGAACAGATAATTCATCAAGAAGTACAACTTCCCAGAATAGCTAATCAGTGATAGACCCGAGACAGGGACAGACAGTCTCACGCAGGTTCAGGGTGTAATTTCATTAGCCCCGCTAAACCATTTAAATGCCCGGCGTGTGGCCCAGTGTGCAAATGGGGTTTATAACCCTGCATTCCACCACAGCACCCCTGGGTCCAAATGCTGTAATGAGACAATCGCATTCCAACTCGGTAAAAAAAAAAACCTGCTGAAGGAAATTCCAGCTGCTGACAAACCTGAGCTGAGATTCCCAAACTGCAGAATGGGGGACTCCCGGGGGTCTCTGATGGGATTCCAGGGGGTCCCCAGACAAATGAAGAAGAGTCAGTTTTCACTACTTTTTCCACTGACACTCACTCGCTCAAAACAAAAAGGAAATATTCAGTTGTCTTTTTATAAGGAAAACCTAGCTCAAACTAATACAAGAGTCCTGCAAACAAAATCCAACCTCCATGAAGCTTAGAATTTTTTGTTGAAACTTTTATTTGATCTAATATTCACATCATTGTGAGTAAACGAAATATTAAACTACACCCTGGAGCCACAGACCACCAACCTGCCCATGTAAAGACATGAATGACGGGACAGAGCCCATCAGAGTGCCATGCAGCTGCTACAATCTTTGGCTATTCACTGGTAGGTGATTTAATACGGCCAGCAGCCCGTTACACAACAGCAGGACAGTGGTGTATTGTATGATGCAGTGTAACAGGCTGATGACTACACCCCCACATCCTGCCATGTCCTTCATCAAAACAACATCTGATGTGTTTACTGATGAATCTGGACAGTCTATCACACATATCATGAGTCATCTTGGCACATAAAGTTCATTATTAAACAAACAATCCTCCAAATTAAAGTAATATATATATATTCAGGGAGAAAAATATTCATTTGTGCTTTTGCCTAATAAGGCAATTAACCTGAACCGAATTCGTTTATTAAGGGTAATCAACAAGGGTTATCAGTTTAGTAAGTACCCCTTGTAGCTTTTACATTATCTGAAAAAAAAGCACAAATACAGTTTAGGGTTGTTTTACCTCCTCCTGACATACAACTCCATCAGCACTCATCCATCTTCCACTCATCAGCTACAG
This sequence comes from Morone saxatilis, assembly GCF_004916995.1. Classification (NCBI taxonomy): domain Eukaryota; kingdom Metazoa; phylum Chordata; class Actinopteri; family Moronidae; genus Morone; species Morone saxatilis. The sequence goes on along the minus strand of NW_023339696.1, from coordinate 15,150,147 downwards.
GCAGCTAGAAGAGCACATTTGAGGGCAAGAAGCGGCAACGAAAAGCTGATGAACATCTGGAAGTAATGAAAACTTGCAGAATGTACGGGCCCACCCTCTCCCCTGAGCCTCCAGCCTTCACTGAGCTTTTCGTTTTTTTGAATAAAAATCCGAAAAAAGGTTTAAATTGTGGCGACAGATCGTGCGTGAGGCACGGGAGAAAAGTTTCACAATGAAAGGGTGAAGAGAAACACACACCCGAATGAGTTGCTCGTTCAGAAATGACAGGGAGGGAAAAGACTTGGCAATGCAGCATACTGTAGATTCTGAGCTGGCTGCAACACTCACACTCCTGATTTAATGAAATAAGACAAAAGTTGAGGCCGCCTGGCAACCCCCCCCCTCCCTCCCCTCTGAGCCCTGCGAGAATAACAATACACACTGTACATGATGCATTTAACAGGGACTCTGTATAGAAAACGCACAGCTTTTGCAGATACAGTTTCCCTGTATTATTATAGGAACAAACCCGAATAAACCTAGGGTCACTGAAAACTCACGCTTCAGCTTAATCAACTCACTTTTAGTTCATAAAGAAATATGATTATTATTATGATACTATAGAGATTTTAGGTTAACGGCGCTCCTCGCCGCCGTGCAGCGTGAGTTAGCCTCCAGTGATGCTCTGAACAAAAAGACACGCACCGGAGGAGCGAGCTCAGTTACACAGTCCTCCAGAGGCAAACAAACACTGATGTTAAATGATGAAACCTACTGAGTCCGTACGGCAGATGGTAATATATAGAGAGTATAACTGAGGCTAAGGGGTGGTTTTGGAGGATAAAGGACCCGTTACTTCGCAGAGAGAGGAACCGGGGGAATGGGCAGGACCGACGCTTCACAAAAGAAGTCACACTCACAAGAAGGCACCTCGTCTGAAGCGCTTTCAAATACAATTAGACAAAACAAAAAAAGACCCAGAGACCGTTTTCACACACACGGGAAAGGGTAAGTTATTTGCTGTTCTTACCTGCCCTCTGGAAATCCGTTCAGCCGCCTCGGCCCAGGAGCGCTCACTGTCAGAGACAAAAACACCGCAGCCAAGATGCTCCGCGCCCCCTCCCGCTCCTCTTAAAGGGCCAGCAGCCACCAGGCCAAAGCAGGGACCTCCATCATCTTTACAGGGGTCTTTATTCATCTCAAAAGACCCTCATTTGCCCCTAAGGATCCATGCTTCTTCGTGGACCTACAACAAAAGGCACTTCGACGAAATCCAAGCACTTCCTTCAGCCTTCAGTAACTTTAAAGGCCGGTAAATGGCCCTTTATGAACCCCCTGGAAGGATCTGTCAGGGGCCCAGACCATTTTATTAATTAAAATAATAATTAAAATTCTTCCTTAAATAAAAGTACACAAGTATTTGCAGCAAAATACATTCATTTAGCAGAATTAACACTGTGATACAGGCAGTAAATGGATCATCATTTACTGTATATGCAGCATTTTACGCTGTAGCTGGTTAAAGCTATATATATAAGCTTTAACTACTGTATATACTCTTGGCTAGTAAAATCAATAACTGTAAATCATATTTCATAAACTGATCATATAAGTTTGCATGTAAAATGTGCCAAAATATTTGCCACTGAAATGTTATATAGAAGCATAAAATAGAAATTCTCAAAAATTGCATAAATCCAGTATTTGTTGCTTTTCATCACTGCATGACACTATTAGCTTATCTCAAGGTCATCCATGGACATCAAAGAACCTCACTGGAAGGAGGTTAACACTAGAATGTCAAGGATTTTAGGAACATTCAAGGACTACCTGCAAACACAACAAACATCCTGGGAAATACAAGAACTTTCAAACCTGCACAAACTACACTATTTCATTTTATAGAAGTTTATATTGTGTTTGTATGGCAAAACATTTCTCATTCATTCATATTTTCACCAGTGTGGGCCTTCTGTAGCCAGTGAGAATTATATTTATTTTATATAAATCACAATGGCAATTGTAATCCTCCATTTCCTTGACATCTCTGTCTCCAGTGCATGTGGAAAAACAGAGTGATCATGTTAAAACTGTCAAGACTTTGTAAAGTACCTGATTATAAACTTTGTTTCCATTCGTTCTAGTAAATTAGACAAACACTGCAGACTGTAATGTGGATCGTCCTACTGCTACAGTAAATTAGACTAATGGTATAGAAAAAGGAAGGTCAATCTGGATCAAATACATCTTTGCCTCATCTTTATAACAATGTTACACAAAGTTAAGGTAAAGTGCAGGCCTGTGTGAATGTAACATGTGTGTAATGTGATTTAGCACAGGGCCTTAAGTGCTCAGGTTTTCAGGTTGTATGTTTGTACGTCAACCAAAAGCTACAGTAGTTGAACTAATCAGACCAGAATTGACAAACACTAATCCTGTGCCTGGAGTGGAAAAAATGAATAAATATATGTTATATGTTCATATATATGATGTATGTTTTTGCCTCACACATTAACCATTTAAGAATAAGACTTAAGGCAAGTGGCATGAAATAACTAAAACAAACTTTACCAGAAGTGTTGGCTGAAGATGAATGAGTTGGTAAATGAGAGCCGGGTGGTGTTTTTTTGTATTTTCTTTTGGGTTCATACTATGCACAGTATGGTTAGTCTAAATCTCTTTTTTGTCTTTCCTTTGTTCTGAGTTTTTTTAAATATACAATATATTATAATAACAATTAGACAGATAACAGACATTTTAAGTCCCTTATTGCAGTTATTGTCATTACAAAACAGTCTGATAAATGTATTACAGTGGGTGGAATTAGCAGTTAGACTACTTCACTACAGTGTCTATTCTTCAGCTCTGTAGCCCCACAAATAAAAGCTGACCAGAGGTGTAGGAAGAGAAATTTAATAGAAGGCAGTAAAAAAGACAGTGTAAATAAATAAAAAAATTTATGTAATTGGTAAAAAAAAAAGTTTCCAGCCTCGTAAATTAACAAAAGCTCAGATATTTCAGTAGTTACAGTGTTACTGTGCGGAATTTTGTTTACAATAGTGCAATATAATTGATACAGTAGTTGGAAATGGATACAATGACTATATAAACAGGGTGTTAGACACATGCGAGACATTTGGAGTGCTTTTTGACAACAGTTCAAATACAGTCAATAGAGGACTTGCCTTGTTCCACACAGGCAAAATGTATTAAATTATGGGCCTGTACTGCAGGGTGATAGTAAATGTCACAGTTCGAACATATTTGTGTGGGTGAGGGAGATGGCCTGGCTGATGGCAGTGCTTCTGTGATAAAAATCTGATGTGATCTGCAGTGCAAGAGCATTTCACAGTTTAAAAAACACATTTAAACATCCCATTCTGCCTTTTCTCCCTACGATAATCCGTTTCTAACAGTTCATTCCTGCCGGACTCAGGAACTAGGACTGAGGCCTGAACTGGGACAGAATGATTCCATCATCCACTACATAATGAATTCTTATAACAAGAGATAGGCAGATAAATGTGACAACTTGAGGAAGAAGGAATGTCAGTTATTTGGTCTGTTGATAACAAAAGAAAACTCCCTGGGACTATTTAATAACCAAATCTGGCAGTGACTACTACCAGGCATAGTTTGGAAAACTCTCTTACAAACTAAATAAGGCCACGGCACAAAACAGACAAAACTATAGCGTCTTCAAACGCAATCACTAGAAGCTAAAGGAAAACAGATACACTCATGGACAAACGCCCCAAAATAATTTGGATACAACATGTGTCCTGCAAAAAGTTATGTTAAAACCAGCTCAGAGAGATTACTGTGAGGAGACTACTTCTGAAAGCTTAGTTTAAAATGTTGACATGTTGGAGCCTGGTTCCAAATGACAATGTTTACAGTGCAGATAACCTTTCCAGTATAAACAGCCGAGGTTTTCTCCTACAGAGGTGTGAGAGTGGTGGTCACGGGGGGAGATGGTTCAACAGGGAAGGAGGTGACAAGTGTGTGTGTGTGTGTGTGTGTGTGTGTGTTTGCGTGTATGTGGTGAGGTGCTGGGGGAGAGATTATGGAATGACTGGGTGGCCAGGGGGCTGGGTGGGTAAAATAACGAGCTAGACGAGGAAGAGGACGGTACGTGTGTGATTGTGACAGTTGGTGTGCAATACAGTGGGGGGAGGGGGAACAGACGGGATGAGATGTGGCTAATTTCTAAAGCTTGCTTTTCTGTGTTGTTATCCAGTTTGGTGTGCCTCAACAGTCGACTCTGCGGAGACTGGACCTACTGTAGGAGTTCCTGCGAGGAAAAAGACGATAGAGAAAGTTTTACTTCAAGTGTTTTTTTTTCTTATTTTGCTGAAAAGCGTATCTAAAACTCTAAATCAGATAAATCCACTGAGGTGTAATAAGTGTAATTTTATTCTGTCATACTTCTTTAGGTTAAATTTAGTTTAGGCATACAATTTCATATTCCCCAGGGGGAGGAAGAGTTACTTTGAATGTGTATCTGCTTTCACAGACTAACAATGAGGTAAAACCACCTCATCATCTTACTGAGTGTCTGTTTACAGAACAATAATACTATAACTCAATATAATAATTTAACACCTATTCACATTTAGCTTAATAAGTCTGACAGAAACAACTTCTAAAATATACATTTGTCCTCAGTATTAAAACATTGTTCTGGCAGGTGCCGTTTACTGTAGCTCTGTGTTTGATTATGAACCAGCAGTCCTCCCATGAAAACACAGAGCTGATTTTGAAATAAAAAACATATGGTGATAGTTTCCATAGTCAGGCCACAATGCTTCAAGAACTGTCTTTTATAAATTAATGTTAACTCTTTGATAAATGTCACTGAATCTTGCATGCACTTCCATTCAATGGTGACACAGAATGTGTGAGTCTGTGACCTGGAGTATGATGAAGTTTGGTTTTATGTTGCTCTTGTGTTTAATGGTAATGGAGAAGCAGCATGAGCTCATTTTGCACTTTTTTGTGCGGCATGTGTAGGCGTGTGTGTGTGTGTATTTAATGTCTCAAGTTACCGTTGTGTTTGCGTAGTCTGAGCTGGCAGGGTTCTGTATAGCTGGGGGATCTTGCGGTTGATGAGAGGACCCAGAGCCTCTTTCAGTTTATTGTAGTTCCTCTCCAGCTCTCTGTGGTACTCTTTCTGATCTGGTCCAATCAGGGCTTTATTCTTCCTCAGGGCGTCCTCACACCTGCACGAAAAAGAGCAGAGACGACACAGGGAGTTGGGATTTGTTTTTATTAGTTACACAGCAGTCTGCGTCTGGGTTGTGGAGTGTGTCATCACCTCTTAGTGAAGTCTTTAAAGCAGAGACGCAGTTTGTTGTGATGGCGAAACAGCTTTGGGTCGTCAGGAATGTCGGAGAGAAAGACCTGCGCCACCTCAAGGGGGCCCTGTGAGGGGGATAATCTGTTACATATCTGCCAAGGAATGTCTGCCACTACTTAAAACACTGACCCAGACTTTCAACCCCATTAAGAAATGATTAGTATTCAAGAGGGATGTAGTCTTTTGACATTTTAAATGCATTATGGTTATACATAATCAGCTGCAAATATCTAAACAGGCACCTGGTTGACAGTGGTGCCCACACTGCCCTGCAGCACCATCTGCAGCATCTTGGAGTCGGCAGGGTCTTGGGTTGTGGCGAAGGCGAGCTCCTGAGTCTTCTTCTGCATGTCCTCAATGGCCACCTCCATGGGGACAAGAATGATCTGGAGAACAAAGGCCACAGAAATAATAGATTTTAACCTTTAGCACTCTTATAACAACTGACCAAAAACCCAGAACAGACACCCACCTCCTCCTTGTGGATAACATTGATGCGTGTCTTGATGTAAGGGAAGGCATGAGATGTCGTAAGGATGGTTTTGCGTTTGTATTGCTCATTCAGGTCGCCATGGGCTCGGCCATCCAGAGTGAATGGAGTGCAGTACATGAAAGTACGCAGATTATAGTTCTTGTCGAAGTAGGTGATTCTTTCTTTTAGCTCGTATGTGTCGAAGAATGGTTCAACATAGGTGATCTGGAGATAGGCCTGAAAAAAAAAAACAGTCATAAATACAATTATACCTTTTGTAAAATGTGTACTGATATATTATTCACACAGTCACATACTGTATATATTGTTACCTTGTTGGGATCCAGTTTGTTTTTGTCCACTGGGTTGGAGTCCTTGATAATTTCAACTGCATCATCACCAAACCTCTCTGAATAGAACTCCTGTGCACCAAAGAGATTCTTATATTTATATTTATATGTTATCATTAATGATAATCCTAACTTTATTATGATCATGACTAATTAACATGCCTCAAGTCTGTGGGAGATCTCAGCTAATTTGGTGATTGATGGCTCCTTGTAGACAAACTCTTGTTCATCCAGGTCTCCAAAGCGGCAGCCGTAGAAACCCACCCGGAAGTAGGTCCCAAACATTCTCTAAAGACTGAAGACAGGATGAAAAGAAGAGATGATTTAAAAGTGCAGAGGCTAAGTTAATTAAAATCAACTGACTTGTAGGTCATGTAACCTATAATTAACATAACAATACATATGTGCTAGGTAAACAGAGCAAAATTGAGAGAAATAATCAAATTCTTTCTAATTTTTCTTCTTTTATTGCCTTCGATAGTGACAGCTTCAGAGTGACAGGAAACGGGGGAGATCAATCAATTTGTAATGTCTGCAAGCAACGCTGCAAGTCAAATCAATTCCCCTTATTAAAAAATTGATTTGTGTACTTCTTTTTTTTTTTTTCAGCGACACTTTTTCTATCTTAAAGAGGTACACATCAAGGTTGCACAGATGAAGAAGTTAAAATGACCCTTTTTACTGTATAAAGATTACAGAATATTTAGTAATAGAAGAGGAACTGTAAAAGGGCAAAAGAACATTTATATTTAGGCTGGAATGGAAACTGTTTTGCAACAGTGGTTCAACTCAACTATGTCAAATGTGAAAGCAAGTTTTGAATCACTCACCAGGACCATGTCATTCAATCAGGAGAAGGAGAATAGAACAAGTGACGGGGAAGAGAGAAAACATTGTCAGAACAAAATAAGAGGAATTTATGAATTAGTTTTACCTTAAATGTTATATACTCAATATTACAAGTAGACTTGTTACCTCCCATCCTGAACTCTGGAAAAGTGAAAAAAACAGAACACATATAAGGAGAAATCTAGAATAAAGGTCATTTTCTCATCAGCACTAACAGCCCAGTTCATTGCTGGTGATTTCAGGATCAAACTGTCAACTCACTTGGTTGTAGACTTTGTTGAAGGCATCCTGCAGCTTCCCATGGACAGTAGCCAGCTTTTTGAAGTCTCTGTTGGCTTCATGAATGGGCAGCAGAATCTTGTATACTTCATTTATGGCTTCGTACATGGCAGCCTGGAGTTACAGCAAAATGGAAAAACAGTTTTACACATACGATCCGATCACATAACACTCCTTCAGCCATGTTAATGCTGTAACCTTGTGCTGTGTTAACATGCTGCCTGTCACCATGTGGTTGGAGAATGTGAGTCGTACCATGTTAAAAGAGGCAGCTGCTTGCTCCAGGAGGCCCACTAGGCCAGACTCACTAAAGTACTTCCCAGCACAAATTCCCTCCTCCTCTGGAGACAGGACGTCATCGGATACGGCTGACTCCTCTAATACGTTGGATGAAATATTCTGAGGGAAAAATAAAAGAAAACAGAAGTCAGAGAAAACTCTTATATTTGCTTGTTTCAACAATTGAGGGCTTGTATCTTGGTGCTCCATTTATAGGACGTCCTACCTCATTCTGCTGCCCATATGTATTGGTTGTAAATAGAATGAGTCACCAAATTAAACAGCAGGCACTAACCTGAAACGTGACACAACCAATTGGCAAGTAGCGGCAATCCTCCAGCATGTTGAGGTATTCTGCCACCAGTGCTGCGCTGTGGACCAGACAGTGGGCAGCTTCAGCATGGTTCCCTCTCTCACAGTGTTTTCCTGCCATGTTCTGGAGCCACGTCAGACGCAGGTCAGGGGAGTTCTGGTAGCCCTTTGCAATCCTGAAAAAGAAGAGAGAATGTCAGAGATTTTAGTTCGGACACTTTCTTGTTGTTTGCAGGCCTTATTAATGTGCATCACAGTACCTGTACATGAGGTCAATGAGCATCTCTGGATCCTGCTGATGCTCTTTCATCTTAACAGTGTCAGTAAGAATCATGTGTAGGTTGAACACCAAATCCTGGACCTGCAGTTTCAAAAGTGCAACATGGCACATTAATAAAGACTTATTCATTCTACCAGCTCTAGAGGGGGCTTTGTATAGAGGCCCTTACATACCTGCTCTGGGAACGGCGTGTCGCGCAGCTCCAGGTCCTCTTCAGCATATGTCAGGATGGTCTTAAGTGAGTGACGAAGGTGCTCTTCATTGAAATTTTGTGATGTTCCCACCAGTGATGACAGGGACATGGTCACCTGCATCTTAACTCGGGCAAAGTTCTGGTCCAAGGGAAAAATGAAGACAGATTATAACTCATAATATTAATATAGCGTCAAGCATCCCATACGTCCTGTACCATTTTGTCCCAGGTTGTAACAAGAACATAAAAATACAAACAACCTAGAATCCAAAGACAGTGTCTACACTTACATTTCCAATTTCAAAGTTCTGCCTCATGAGCAGGTAGAGAGAGGCAGAGGCGTGACTTCTGACAGAACCGACACTACTGCTGCAGTGACGCAGGAGACGCAGGCACAGGTCTGCACAAAGCTCTGTGTCCTCTTCAAACAGCATCTCTGGGAACTACACACAAAAACATGCTCTCTCACTTTGTATATCCAAATATATTAACTATGATTTACTATTTGTTTCTTTCACATTCAAATTCTCACAAATATAAAACAGATGCAGAGTGGGAATGAAGTAAATATGCACATGAAATAATTTTCTTGTTTGTTTTCCCTAAAAAGTGTCAGTAGGTCAATGTGTGAAACAAAAAATAGAGTTATTGTTACAATATTTCAAGCTGTGTTAATATTAGGTTGTAAAACAAAACAGGAAACTATAGTAGAAAAATTTCACTTATGTACCTTGAAGACCAGAGCCCTTTGTGTAGTGAAGCAGTGCTGCAGGAAGAGGGCGCTCTGGTTGCCTGCCATGCTGTGGAGGAGCACTCTCAGTACTCCACCCAGAACACTTTCCTTTAGCTCTGATGCCACCACCGTCTGACAGAGGACAGACACAACAAATTAAAGCAAGGTAATTCTACATAAAAGGCACAGCCCTGTGTTTGAATTGCTGACAAAAAGGCATTACATTTAATATCTTAATTTCTTATCCACTGCTTTACCTTCACTATAATTTCCAGTGTGTCCAGTACAATCAGAGAGGCCTCAGTAGCCAAGTTTCCATCCACCACAGACTCCTGCTCCACCTCAGCTTTAGTCCTGTAGGAGGTGTTATTTCAGTCAGTATCACATTTAGTGAAGTACTAATAAGATGACGACACAGCATATTATGCCATGTCCATGATTTAAATTCTACTGCTTTTATCTGGCACTGATGTAATACATGTGAATAACATACTTGTCAACTCTGTCTGTATTTTGCCTCCAGTGGGTGACGTTCTTCCTCCATCTAACATTCTCTTGGCTACCATAGGGACTCCTTTCTGGAAGAGTAAACAAATTACAGTTTCCATGAACACAAACTTATTACCACCTCAAACGAAAACAGACACACAGACACACACTACTCTGCTGTCATGCTACTTACCTCGGCAGCGGCGAACCATCTCCTGACGAGCACCAATGGTGCCCAGTATGGCCTCCTCCAGTCTGGCCTTCATGTCCTGAGACTTTTTGAACGTCAGGCTGTTGATCCTCTCCAGAGTCTTCTTCCCCTACAATAACCACCAACCATTGGAGGACGGAGACAAACAACAACAAGAGATCAGGGAAAAACACAATTATGCATACGTTTTAAAAAACAAATGCATTTGACCTCCCGGACTTGACCTCCCGGAGGATAAAAAGTTTTTTTTAAAATAACTGGTGATTAACATAACCATTTAGAAAAACAAAACAATAGCATACTGCACTACTAATAATCAGGCGGGTAGCTTTATTGAAATCTGAATATCTGGAAGAAGGTACTGCAGCACTGGCATGTCCAAATGAAGCATCTGTAAAATGGTTTTGACTCCTATTGGGTGTATGAGTGATGAGAGACTCTCACAATACTGACAGGGCCTGGTTATTGTACCTTGTATTCAAAGCAGGAGACACAGAGATGCAGTAGATCCAACAGTCGGTTGATTTGGAGTACAGACAAATCAGACACCCAGCGCTCCAGGAGTGCTGCATCTGCATTCTTCAGCACCCACAGGAAACACACGAGCAGAGTCCTGCTGCACTCAGCAGACAGAGAGCTGGACTGGCGCCCAGCCTGGTGAAGACAAACACATAAACTCAGTGGCAGTCTTTTAATCTGCTTCAGTACAAAATGGCTGTTTACAGACATTCATAAAAGAAAAGGACAGAGAGCCACCTACAGGCTAAGAGGAGCAGTTGTACTTGGAAAAGAAGAACAACATGGGAAGAATGCAAATGTGTTTGTGTGGAGTTACAGAAAGGGCAGAGTGATCGTCTGTCAAACTGAGGCAGCAGCCTCCCACACAGATCTGTGACCTGTCAGTCTATAGGGCCTGGGGGAACAGCCTGACCCCTGCCGCTATCACTCACCACTGTGGGCAGTGCGAACGCGTTGGCTTTGGCATGCGGCAAAGGGGAGCCGGCAATTGCCATGGCAACAGACTGACTGATAGTGTTGCCGCTGTCTGGGTCAGCATCGTCGGCGTGGGCTGAGGCATGGCGGACCCGAGCAGGCGCGAAATCTACAAAGAAATAAGAAAAGCACTCTCAGGTGCAATAATACTGGAAATCCACCACTCTGCAAATGAAATAAAACTGCGTAGGAGGTGGATAGCTATAACAATATTAGTGAGTTGGATATACGTTCTGCTGACCAGAGAAGTCGTGGAGCTGGTGCAACGTCTCCATGACGATGGGGATTAGGGGCAGGTAGAGCTGAGCGATGTGGGCTCTGACCTGAGGGTCAGTGTAGCGAGGGTCTGCATCATGGCTGCACAGCAGGGAGTGAACGGCACTAATGGCCTTTTTATGAAGGAAGAAAACCCTGTGGGTAAAAAAATATACATCAGTACAAGTTTCCATTTCTCACTGCGTACATGTACTTTATGCTCTATTGTACCACATTTCATTTTAAGTTCCAACTCTGCTTGACTCTATGGGGAACCTGAATGACAACCATGATTGTTCTATATACAACATTTAAGAGCCTACCCTTCTCCATCAGGATCAAGGATGAGAGAGAGCTCAGTAAGCAGCAGACCAGACAGGAAGTGTTGCTGGCGAAAAGGGACTGAGAGCTCAAACATGGTGACCACACCCTGGTCTTGCACCATACTGGAAAACGCTGAACTCTGTTGATACAACAACAGATAGGGGGGTAAGGATAAGACAGAAGGATAGAAATATGAAAATAATATATGAGCAGTTTAAATCCAGCCTGCTCTAGTACCTGCGAGGTTGTGGAGGAGGTGGAGGGGGAGGGGGAGGCTGGAGGGCTGAGTGTGGAGCATGGAAGGTTGAGGGTGACATAGTGCTCGTGGCTGCAGACAATACGAGTGAAGTCCATCCTCAGGGCATTCAGAGAGCTGGGGTTCTGTGCTGTGTGAAGCTTGTTGGCAATCTGTTTAACACACAAGTTTGATTGAGACGGTAAAAGCTGTTTTAATATGCATGGGAGCATTGGGATTTAAAGTATTTGATATTAAAGGAAGACGGGGAGGGGAGCAATAGGCACCTGTTTGTAGTAGGAGCGGATGAGGTTGAACACAAAGCCCCGGTCCATGAGAGACAGCAGGTCATTCAGGAAGAAAGCCAGACTGCTGTTTAACCTCTCCACAAGCTCCACATCCTGAGAGAGAGAGGGGAGAGATATTTAAGAGAAGAGAATGGGCAAGAAAGGGAGTATATATGATTTGATAAAAGGGAACATATGATATCAAAAGAAAAACATTACAACTTTCTGGTTACTGTACACTGGCTACTTTCTGTTTGACAAAACTTGAAAATCAGTCACCTAAGGTCATCTTTTATTAGTCAATACTTTATTAATTGAAAACAAATGGACTTTCAGCAGTTAATGTCTTGAACTGCTTGTAGTGTAGCTTTGTGGGCTGTGTATACCTTGTGGTATCGACCGGCAATGTCTGCACTGATGGCACACACAAGTGCAGCGATGTCATCCACAAAGCGGTCTGGGAAACGCTGCCGCCTTGGAACGTCCAATTTTGAGGTCAGGAATAAGTGATGTGCCATGCTCTTTGTCTAGAGGAGAGGGAAAATAAAATAAAAACAGTCACTTGATGCAAAAGTTCTGAGCCTTGTTTTTTGTTGTGTAAATTTAATATAATAGACAACGGCATACTCACCATAAGCTGGAAGAAAAACCACGCCTGCTGCAGCACTGCCTCCCTCACCGTGCTGGTGCTGACCACCCACTGCAATGCCAGCTCCTCATGGAGCAGCTACACATGAATCAACACAGTGCAAATTTTAGCTTACCTGAGGAAACTATTTCAGAAACTGGATTAAAGTAGTGTGTGTGTGTGTGTGTGTGTGTGTGTGTGTTGTCACAAGATACAAGATACGAAATGTAACTGTGGCTTATTAAGATGAGGTATATCTGATCGATTGCTATTTCATCCCTAATTCAGGTAAAACAACCTAAAAAAATAAAATAATCTTTTTTATCTTAGTATAATAAAACATATGATGTAATTATATAATTTGCTTTATTTATTTATTTATTTATTTATTTATAAGTGAGGATTTAAGTTAAAAAGTCATAGTAAAAATTCATTTAACACATTAATCGGTACCTCTTTCAAAGATTTAGTCCTGCAGTCTTCAGAGAAACCCAGACAGTAAGACTATTAAATAGTCAGTGTATCAACAAATCCACACCAATTTACAGAAAGACAATTGTTAAAATGTCATGAATGATGATGAATGTTAATGACACTGAAAGTTGATGAATGTTGTGACATCAAAATGTGTGAGTTTGCTATGAAGAATGTCACTTTTACATTTTGTTATAGTAGCTGTCAGTTTTACCTTCTTGGCAATCTGCCTTGTGGGAACTGAAAACAAGGCCACGCTGTCCAGGAAGGCAGACATGCGATTGCAGCTGCGGTCGTTTGCCTGACATGGAGTGACGGTGATGTGAACACACAGAGATGAGGACAAAGTGATGTGAAAATGGGTGAATGGAAATAGATGGGTGGCCAGTGAACTCTCTATGATGAGTGCAAGGCTGGTAAGAAATCTGACGAGCACCAGGCAGAAATTATGTCTCACACAAGAGCAATGGTCTGTTAGGCGACGGTAAGATGTAAGATGGACAAGGTGTAGTCGTGGATAAAGAGGTGTGACAGGAAAGACATGGCTGGCGGAGTAAGAGGCAGGCACAAGCACATACAACTCCTGAGAATTGAGGTGGGAAATGACCCATGAGAGTTGATCACAGATGGTTCAGGATGGAGGTGGTGAGGAGGTGAAAGTAAGGAGGAGGAGGGATTTGGCACCTGCTTGAGCTCACAGCTGGAGTTGGGGTTCCGGCGTAGCACAGATCTGGAGCCCCCAGGGGCATAAGCAGAGTTTACCCAGGAGTGGGAGCGGTCAATGCCCTGCCATTAGCCACCAGAGACACACACAAAACACATACACAAACACACAGTGTGGCAAGAGGCAAGGGCACAGTGAGTAAAGGGAAGATAATTATCACACAAGAGATTACTTGAAGGATAAAACTGGGAAGAAACAAAAGTGAGGGATGAGGAGTATAGAAAAGTGAAGCTTGAATCAGCAAAGAAAGCGGGAGCGGAGAGAACAAAGGAAGGGCTGGAGGTACCGTATGAAACACAAGGGACAGAGGCATAGAGCATAATTGCATTGTTGACATAAACAGCATCATTAACTGTTGGCACAGAGTACAATAAAAATAACTTCCAGATATTGGAAACAGAAAGTGAGAATATGATACAATGGGTACCATAAAAACATAAAAACAGGGACATAATAATTTTGTGCTGCCATTTATTTGTCTACTGGGGATAGAAATGGAGTATAACAAGATGGAGATTTATTATTTAACAAAAAGACCTTTAGTGCTAGACGAAATAAAATGAGACAATTTGCTAATTAAATGAATATGCAAATTAAACAACAAATACCTATGAGAACGCGAGTTAGAACCAATACAGTGGTGCAGATGTCTCACAAAACATGAGGAGAAGAAACTGCATAATTTTAAGAACTATGAATGAATATTAAGTATTTAACTGCTCCCATTACTTTCAAAATCTTTCACCCACACTAACTACAGCAATAGTTGTATAGCTATAATAAAAATAACACACTTCAAAAGACAACTCACCTTGCTCCCTATGATCCTCTGCACCTCTTCATCAGGAGAAACTGGTGTGCTGGCCAGGTCTGGGTTAGAGTTGCTGATACTCTTGGAGCGGGACAGGTGCAGGCTGCTCGGGCGTGCTGTTGCTCTCGACAAGGTGGCGTACTGCATAGGCATGTCATAGGACTGTGACCCAGCTACCCATCGAGGTGGACAAATAAAGATAGAGTCACATGGGAGATATTAGCAAACAGCCATATGCCCAATCAAATAACTGCCAGTAGTCCACTGAAAGGCTCTGCTTCTCAAATGCAGACTGTACAGATCAGGCTAAGGACTCACCTGATGGGGGCACTGCAGGTTCAGCTGTTGGCAGGCGGAAACAGTAGTGGATGTAGGACGCCAACAGGTTATTGCGGCCATGCTGGTCCTGGTTCCCCTCGAGGTTCTTATGAATCTGGTTGACCAATAAAGCTATAGCTTCAAAGGAAGTCCGGCCCAGGTTCACTGTAGATATATTAAGAGTGAGAGAAACAAGCAGAACTTGAAACTATGGCCAGAAAAATTATCATGCATAATTGTAGACTGTAATTTTAAATTGCCATGATTTAAGCTTTTCAAATGAATCATAATGCTTGTCCATATCAAAACATTAACACCATTTGATTTTTATATGCAGGTATTATAGTGGCATATCAGAAGTCCTCTCTTGTGTGTCAAGAGAAGTTGAAAATAATACAGATCTAGATGTATAGTAAAATGCATAAATTAAATAAAACCGTTTTGTTGCACAAAACATCAAGGACAGGAATTATTGATCATTATCACATTATCTACTCAAACTATTAGAATTGCCAGTTTAGCCTTGTTTTGAGAAGTGCACTGCCAGAAGTAGCATGGATGTAAAATAGCTGTCCTTCAGAACTCACTCACCAATTTGGCCTGCAATGACTGGTGGGTAGACGATGAGCTGAATGAGCTTGTTGAACAGCTGGTGCAGGAACCTGACACAGGTATCCAGCAGAGCTCCTCTCAATGCAGCCATGCTGGCCTTCAGCTCACCCTCCATGTTCGCCTCAGTAATGATGACGTCCTTCAGGCGGAAGGGGAAGGAGTACTCCTCCAGAACATACACTAGAGTGAAGAACTTATCCAGGTGGGGATCCTTGAGTTACCAACAGAAAAAACATTAAATATCACTTGAACTGGGTGAATTTTAAATTTGGCAGCAATTTTGAAATTAACATTTTTGATAGGGGTGAAAATTCAATAGACTTTTAGGACAAGATTAAGGCTCCTGTAATGCACTAATTAACAGCATATATAGAGAGAGGGGGATATATATATCTGGGCTGTCTGAATCTTAATTGCCAGTAATATGCTCCAATTAGATTTATTCTCTCTCCAGAGATAAACTATGCAAATTTACATAACAACAATAGAGGAAAACGTTGGATACTTGCACGAATAATAATTACAATTCCAGAACCTCCCCCAGTAACACTAACCTAAGCCCAATAGGGCTTTTAAACATAGGAGAAACATATTCTATAAAAGGCATATTTGTGTACCTGAGTGTGAACCGAGGAGGCCGCTGTCACTTCAACATTGAACACTCCTTTGTGATTATCCACCCATTTCATGCCTGGAAGCTGAACCTGCCACAGAGAGACATCCAACTCATTTAATACTCAGTCACGTCACAAAGGAGTAGGTAATGGCAGGAAAACTGATATTCACACAATCTCTTTAAACACACTCACGTCAGGGGTGAGTACAGAGTAGCTAGGTGGAGGCTTTTCCACTGAGACAGGCAAACTGAAAGACCCAGTGCGTAGTCGGCCATGCTGCATCAGAGGGATCCACTGTGGGCAGAAAGACAGACAGACGATCTTTCACCGATGGCAAGACAACAGAAGAAACTATCAAATAAGTAAGCCTGTGGGTGGGAGTATTAAATGTGGGCCAGCTGAACGAGTGTACTCACAGTGTAGCCCACAGGGCTCTCCAGAGGAGTGTTCTGTTTGGGCTGGCAGCTGATGTGGTAGAAGGTGAACAGCAGATGGTGGTTGTCTGTCAGATTGGCGGGAATCTTCATTTTCATCTCCTCATAGAACTCAGGAGATCTTTTAAACAAGAGTCAAACACAATGTTAAAGGAGGACACTGTGAACAAGGACATGTTGGACAGTGGAAGGAGAAGGTGATTGAACCTTACTTGTTATGGTAGATGATAGGACTGTACGCCTCATTCATGAACTCAGAGCAACTTGACTTCCCAAAGATAACCTGATCCAACAGCAGAGAATAAATATTGTTGTTATTGTTTTATGACCAATAGGAGGAACTCTTTTGACATAATCATCCTCACTGCAGTCTTGCCAATAATTACAAGAACTTCCCCATAAATATATTTTGGAGTGGAGGGAACTTTAAAGAAAGTTAGCAATCATTGATATCAAAAAATCTAAATCCTAAGAAAGCTATTAGGCAATATTAATAGGCCTGTTTAACTTCTTACATTATTTCCACAGCGTTGTTATCCATAAATGAGTTAACTACACATTTCAGCCTTCCAAGTGTACAGATGGTGAGTGTTTGATACTCAAAAAGTAGATTTTGGGTAATTTATTACTGCATAGTGTACATCAACCATTAGATATTTAATAACACAAAAGCCTTGCTGTAGCTCACTAAATTGAACTAAACTTTCCTCCCCTCTGTGCTAAAAAATATGCCCCTTTGAAGAAGTTCACTCTTCCAAGAAGACATCATATAGTATTTCACTGCCCCAAGCTGTTTTTAGTGGCTGGAATTTCATTTTCCTGAGAACAATCACATCACTTGATTATCCCTGACTGTGACTCACCGGCAAAGCTTGGCTGGGGTCTTCTCCTGCCATGAACTGAACCTTCACAGCAATGTTCCTCACCGAGCCCTGACGACTGCTGAAGTTTAGACTTTGTGGGTAAACATAGAGCAAGTTCCTAAAGGCAAAATGATGCACCGCAGAGAATCAGAAAGAAAGAGATGACAAGGACAGAATAAAAAAAAAAAAAGCAAAGCCATGAAGGACATTGCTGGTTAATTTTGTGTCAATGTGACAATCAGGATCATAATCTAATGTAGGGAAGCAGTTTCACAGCACCGTTTAAGATTGTTAACAATATCACACATTCTGCATCATTCCTACAAAAGCATAAAATATTCTTGTTCTCAAAAAAGAAAAAGGTAAAGAGAGTTTTATGTGTGCACAGGGGAAGAGAGTGACCTAGTATTGGATTTGCATGGTGAAGGTCACCTTAACTCCTATCCAAGGCAAACATTAGAGGTAACATTTGTTCATAGAAACCGCTGATTTTATCCACTTATCAAGGTGCAATGACGCACCGCAAAATCATACATGTTAAAAATAGCATTTACTGCGTAGATTGTGATACTGCTCATACATGTTCTGTATCTAATACAAGAGTGCTACATACATTGTTATGTACGTCACATGTGTTTGTGACCTAAATGGCAAAATTAGTATCTCAGGGGTTAAACTTCAAGGCAAGGTCACTGAGACTAAGGCCACGGACAAGACCTGTGATCGAACCACAGCTGAGCTAATGTTTTACCATGGTATTGCATGTACACATCCAATATAAGGCGCACTGACCACCCTCAAAATTCATCATCCACTGGATATTCTTGTAATGCCAACTTCTGCACAGCTGTGATAGACAAATACGTATTTTATAGCCTTCTTTCCTCATTTGCAAGATTTTACATCAAACACATCTTTTCCTTAACTGGCTAAATTACTGTAAAAGAAATCACAAACTTTTGAACATCTGAGTGAAACAGATAACTGGACTGAGGTTGTAAGTGGCTGGTATTATGAAGATGATCTGGAGCCTGTGTCTGCTTTGTTTGGCTGAGGGTTTAAGAGCAGTCCATGCAGGTCCGGTAAGGACGAGCGGCAAGATTGAAGACAAGGCTGCGCCACAGGAAGAAGTCAGCGTGCTCATGTTTGGTGTCATACAGTTCAGCGAATCCCTAAACTATGTTTATGAAACCACTGAGGCAAAGATAGCCAAAATCAGCCAGACTCTGAAGAGCCATGAGGGGACTCTCAACAATCTGGGGAGGCAGACTGAGCAGGCTGCAGAGGTGGAGAAACAGATAAAAGAAGTGATACAGTTGCTACAGGTAAGAAAACACAAAAAAATATGTAAACAATGAATTCCCCATGTGCTGTTGAATGGCTGTGTTAGAGAGAGATAAGAGAAAGCACTGAGAATTAAAATCAAACTGCAGATCAAAAAGGCACAACATGCAGGAGAGGAAGATAGAGAATCTAAAAATGTCAAAAATGTAAAATTCCTGATTCCAGATTAACACTTCTGTGTTTCTCAGATCTCCAGAGAAAAGAAACTGCTGAACAGACATAACAAAGCTACTCTTGGCTGATTTGCAAAACTGTTAAACAACAATAACAACAATGCATATACTATCTACATTACCCTTATGTAACCATTCATGCATGGGCACATCACTCTTCTTCTTTTATAAGACCTCATGAATGCCATATGATTCTTAAATGTATTTCCCAGATGTTTATGGATAAATCTTACTCTTTTTTCTGAGATAAGAGAGAGAGAGTCACTAGAAAGCTGAATGTTACACTGTGGGGCAGGCAGCTGCCAGCTGCACTGGGATCGTTGTTGGGGGAAAAGGATAATATGGGCAGATGCTCTTTTGACAGGCCCAGATGGTGGAGCAACAGGCTCAGACTAAGGTGACTAAAGACTGGCTGGCCAGTATGGAGCAGGAAGAGGTGGTGCTGAAGACAAAAGTGAAGAAGTTGGAGATGTATCTCGGCAACTCTGTACCCACCACTAACATCAAAGAGCTGCAGGTAACAAAGTTGAACGTTGCAGCACTAGGCAACTTTACATATTTGAATACCAGTCACTGATTTATTGACATACAGCAGCAAATACGTTACTTTATCTTTATTCCTGTTTTTAGGAGAGAGCAGGGGACCACTCCGATGTCTTAAAAGGATTACAGCATTTGATCCAGTACCAAAAAGAGAATATTGAAACTCAGAGTAAGCAGCTCTCCAAACTGCAGAAGATGGTAGGTTCAAAACATCCGTTTCTCTTGAACTTTTGTTTTTATTTAAATATATTTACAGTTTATTTCCTTCTTCCAGAGTGATGACATAGTCCTTTGAAGATTCACCACTGCAGACCCCCAGCTCTGAAACATCACTACACTCCGTTCCATATATATGTTATGCCTATGTATGCTATAGATATAGTTTATATATATATATATATATATATATATATGAATTTGGTTGTTACAGCTATCATCTATTTTTCATGTAACATTTTTTGTTTGTTTTGACTTTGAGGTACTTTCAAATAAATTTGTTAATTTATAGAGGTTTTTGTCACCAAACAGTATCTTGTGTTATTTGTAAGCACATATAAAAAACCTCAAAGATAAAAGCTTATTTTTGTATTTACATATTGTACAAAACAATATAAATAAAGATGTGTTTCAATTTGAAATTCAGAACCACAGGCTAAAGTTCTTTGTCTTTGTCAAAAATCAATTTCCAAACAAACACAGTAAGGCATGCATGCAATGAAGGGGTGAATGTACATGAACTCTCACCTGTAGGTGGTGTGCGGTGTGTATACATAGCGGGCAGGGAACTCCAGCACCTCTTTAGTCGGGCGAACACGCAGGTCCGGGTAAGGCTTCACATGAAGCAGCTCTGGTGACAGACAGTAATGAGGGGAATCCGGAGCTGGAGAGATGTCAATCTTCAACTGGGCTGAGGGACAAAATAAATCACGGAAATATAACAAAACAGAAAGCCTGTTAATTACAAATCATCCATAAATCTTTATACATGAATTCAGACATTTTCACATCTATCTTGACTACGTGGGGATATCACGTTTACCTGTGACAGGCCTTAGCCGTCGCAGAACAGAGGACGGTCTACGCATATCCGCCAAAAACTTGTAGAGGTCTTCATCACTTAGTCTGTCCCCCTCCTTCATTAGCACAAACAGAAACAACTTGTATTGAGTTTGTAATGGGATAGAAACAATCTCATTATAATATAGTTATCACAGAACAACGACAGTACAGTACAACAATGTTAATTAGTTAAAATATTTAAAGTTGAAGCATTTCTTTATTTTCTGACACTCACTATAATAAATATCTTTACAAATTATTCCCCTTCATTTTATGATGGCAAGTGTTCAGCCTCTTTTCTAAGACATCCATCATTGATTCATAAGCTGTAAAAAATATCAGGACCCTTTTGCAAATTTTTGTTCCCAGATTAATGGCCAATGTTGTTAATGCTTGTGTCATGTCCTCTATCTCTAGACTTATTCTGTTGAATGATTTGCAGTTGTTGGTTCCTCACCTCTTACTTTTTAATAGCAGCAATACTCAGCTTTATCAGTAAAATGATAAATCATTTGACCACATTACATCACACATCAGTCAGGATAATTGTAACAACTTTAACTATTAAATGAGTCATAAGCATTCACACTAGACAGAGTCTGACCTGCTTGAAGAAGTTTGTGACGGTCAATGTTGCTGGACGGAAAGTGGCAAAGTTACACATGTCTTCCCCTATACTCATCCTCTCAAACCCCTTTTTCTTTCTCTCATTCCATGTTCCATGACCTTTTCGCTCTGACAGAAGAAAAAGTCATAGAATATTAGCATGTGCATGAATGTTACTTAAACAATACTTGAATATTTGAATAATTTGTGCATGTGCATGTGTAACACTGTATAAAATTGTGGACATGTTTGAAGTGAGCAGTACCAGAGTCAGAATCAGGGTCTGACCGATCCAGACCTCCCACACTGCTGACGATGTTGAGAAGGTGAATGGCCGTCCAGGCAAAAGGCATGCGAAAACGGCCAAGACGACTACAAGACTGCTCTGCCTGCTGACGTAGCTTCTCCAGCTTCTCCTTGTGCTGAAAAGGGTAGACAAGATATGATAAAAGAAATCAGTATATATTACTGATTTCCTAAAAGGCTTAAAATATGTGGAGTAGCCAACAGAGTTGACTTGGCAAAGATGATGGTAAATATTGCAGCTACCCAGACAGAATTGAGTAATGCTTGTGACTAGACAGTAAAATGTCCCACGTGCACACTGGCTGCCAGACCTAAGCATTGCAACAGTTTAAAACACATTTTTGGCTCCATTACCTTGGTGGAATCTGACTCTTTCATGACCATGTAAGGTTCACAGCATTCTCCAATGTCTCCTTGTTGGAGGACTTTCTCAAGCTGAAATACATGCACACTATTGTTAACACATTAAATCACATTTTTTAAATCACATAATAATATTTGAACTTGATTTACATTTTGTATTCAAATGTGTTTTGTATTTAAGTAGCACTTAAAATGTAAAAAAAAATATAATAAGTAATTATTTATGGCAATAAATTTAAGTCAGATTCTGTTTAAAAGGTTATTTCAGTACCTTAATGACCAAGAAGATATCAGCAGAAGGGTATGTGATGGAGAAAATGGCAGAACGGGCCAGCGTGGAAATGGCTATGTGAGGTGTGTGGGGTTTAAGCAGCCCTTTCATCTGATCTGAGTTCAGGTCGAAGTAGAAATTCTCAGAGATCTGTTGGAGGGAAGATTGAGATAAGCGGGAAACAGCAGAGGGAGGGGAAGGAAAGATGATAATGGAAATGCACGTCAAGGGATTTTAACTCAGTTTTGACTCGGTGATCTAAACCGCAAGACCACTTAGACCTTTTTTGAGACAAGGGAAATTCAATTAGTTAAGAATGAGCTCAGCATTACGTAAGTGGTTTTACAGAGTGAAAGTCACTGGAAGAATATTCATTGTGCAAAAAATAAATACCTTTTTCTTTTCCTTGACATCATACAGGGCAAGTGTTCCAAATATTGGCTCAATTTCTATTTCAAACCTGAAAAACAAAGTATAGTTATGTAGTTTAAAATAATGAATAAGAATGGCAGGACATAAATGTCACCTGTTATATTTAAAATGTTACATACTTCAGAGAAAGACACTTGACCATGATCCTCTGGCCACAGTGTTCCTTGGGCACTTCGATTGCAGAGCATCTCTCTACTGCTTCATCCTGCCACACAGATGACAAAGCCATGTACAACACACACACACAAGCATAACATTTACACAGATGTCATGGCAACGAAGCAGCAGAGAAAGAGAGAATGTGTACCCAGATATAAGAAAGAAGGATAGAGTGAGAAAAGGAGAACATAGAGGAAAGAAAAACAAACAGTGCTCTACAAGTGGCTGGGTTTGCAGACATTGTGGACATTCACTTTATGGGAACATTCAATAATGTTACTCTGAGCTGAACAAATGGCAACTACATTTACCAACATTTCCAGCCAAGTGTTCTGTTGGCTGCCAGTATTGTAAACTCCTATTCTAAAGATTATCTGTTGGTGACATCTGACTTTCCATAGAAATCCTTTTTTGTGTTTGTTAAGGTAAGACATGGAAATTAGTTGTAGGTACGTCAGTGTGTTCAGTTCAATTCAATTTTATAACGCCAAATCATAACAAAAGATATCTCAAGACACTTTTCAAATAGAGCAAGTCTACCCTGCACCCCTTATAAAAGTGAATGTATCACCATTCAAAATACACTTCAGTAGGACCGTCAGTAAGTGAACGCTTCACCGTTCCTTTGGCCATGACATTCAGTGCTGATTCTGACTGTCTTTAGTTTAGTAGTGCATTCAGTCTGTTGCTAGTTTAAGCTGTTGTGTTCAGTTCAGTACAAAACTAGCCAATAGAAGGGCTGTACATAGGGTTAAGAGCTTAGCAGTCTATTTTTTGCAGCTGAGTTATCAGATTATGATGCAAAACTAATTGGTTTCAAACAAACCATTGTTGCTTCTAAATGCATCACCGCCTGTTTAGGATTTCCCTAATAAAAACATACTTGCCCATGGGTGTTTATTGTAAAATGCTTACATAGGGTTTCTCCCAGGAAATTGGTTAGTGGATGTGGTAAGCGTTCAGTTTCATTGTAGTTCATTACTAAAGGAAGGTTTAGACAATAACCTCACTCATTAATATATGTGCCCTTTGCTCTGTTATGTAGTGCCACTGCTCATTTCCCTCTAAGCTTTATATCCTAATATTATAATTCTTAATAATGCAATCATTTCTACTGACTTTAGCCAAGACCAAAAAGCTACAGGGAAACCTGCATTAATTGGGTAAAGCATGTATTATTTCAATATATTATTTCATATAAACTAGTGATGAACATTCATTTATTGGATAAATATGTTTTTTTGCTTTAACATAGCCTGTTCCACAACAGAAGCAGGGACAGGATGGTTTAATACAAACCTCATCAGGGGGAGGGTACAGGCCCAGCAGGTCACTGTGTCGCCCCTGAAGGCGTGCCTCAGTATTGCGGCGGTCCATGTCCTCTGCAGCTGTACGTTCCAGCACTGATGGCAGGAGAGCATCTGGGGAGGAGTTCTTCAGGTCAAAGATACTGGAGGCCCAGCTCCCCCGAGGAGTCTCATCAAGGCTAACTGACCGCCGCTTTGAGTCATCCTGAAGCCCACAAGAGTGAGACGGAGAGGTGAGATCATGTGTTTTTTTTCCTTCTAGGCAAATATGTCACCCTTGCAGTGCTCACTGCAGATGTTTTAGAAAGACAAGAAGAACAATATGCTACAGATCCCATTACCTCATTACCATTTAATATGATTCATATGGAGACTGTGTAATGGATAATGGACATAGTATATCCATTTATGCATTACTCAATCGCCACATGATCAACTCACTGAGCAGAATAGAACTCATACTGCCTACCCCATCCTAATGAGACAAGCTTTATTGGCTGGCTATTCTCTCCATCTCTTTGTCCAGATATCAGATATGATAAAGCTGCTAAGCTTTAACTCCTGGCAGCACTGTGTGTACAGTAGATCAATAAAGTTTGTTAAATTAACCTAAAATGACTGAATGTTCACTCAGAGTTCAAGATAACGAAATCTTTGAACATCACCAACAGCTACCTGATCGTCCTGGCGCTCAGCAGCAGCTGCCTCGTCCAGTTCAAAGGTCTGTTTGACCAGCCCTCGCTGCCTCTCTCTCTGTCGCTCAGAGTTGTGAGGGGTGTACGTGGTGCTGTAACGCTGATATCTACAGGAAAAGAGAAAACAGTTATCCCAGTAATACTGTAACTGTCCATCACGTGTACAGTGAACAGGAAAAAGTGGTGCACATTGTTAATAAATAGATGAACTCCAGGCTAACTCAACTGGTACCACAACTGACACCACTTACTTTCTTTGAATGACGAGCCAGTCATCTGTGTAGACTGCCAAGGCATCTCTCACTCTGGGATCCAGTGAGCTACGAAGAAAAACACATTAATAATTCAGCTAAGCATGCTTTTAAGTGTGTTCATTCAGAGTCACAGAGAGAAAGGCTTTGTTCCTATCTGTAGTGCTGTTTATCCTCTATTACAGTAATATTAATCCCTCTGTGCGTGGCAGTGAAAAGACCATAGAGGGATGTGTGTGTTAACAGTGTGAGGGTTGTGCTGGCCATTAGCAGCTGGACTCACTCCTCTTCCTCGGGCAGTGGGGGCTCCAGTGTAATGCACTCTTTGTCCAGGTGAAGGAGCTCCAGGTCATCCTGGGGGAACTCCATTAGTTGTCTGAGGGGGCCTGGCTCCACCCCAGGAGCGTGACTGCTCACATATTCCTCAAAGTCCACCGGTTCAACCACCTCTGTCAGGGGCAACTGTCAATCAACATTAGACTATTATGTACCAATAACTATTACCAAGACAGATCCTAATCTGATCTGCAGGATCAGAAGGACTTACAAGGTGCAGTAGAGAGAGGAGACAAGATGCCAGACCAATACCAGATATCTGACATTTAAATATAATACAAAACACAGGAAATGCATGAAAAAAAACACAGAGGTAGTCATGTAAAAACAATATTCATCTCTCTTAATTAATGGCCTTGAGAATGTGCAGGTATTAGCGAAAATAACTTGTTAGTGCCATGTAATTAAGAATGTTTATGGGCAATTCTCACTAAATTCAGTGTTTAAAACTGTAATAAGACAACATCCTGCACATTGTACATGTAGTGAAAACGGGTTCACTACACAGTAAAATGAATGTTGTGTTTGAAAGGTGTCTTCAGTTGATAACATTTTATTTTCAGTTTCTGGTTCTCAATTTTTTTTTTTTTAATGCAGTTACTTTCCTTTGTTTATGTTAAGACCAAACAAGAACCTACCACAGACACTACTGCTAGGAGTCACTCAGTGACTGTGTTTATTTAAATTATAATTGAGTACATTGTCAAAACTCCTTTTCACTTATCTCCTGTGCTCTTACCTCTAGACTGCACTGAGTCTCTGTTTCACAACCTATCTGGTTTCTCAGGGGGTTTCCAGTTCACAGCAAAGTCCGCAGAGTATTTGTACATTTCTTCTGGACTAATTGACAACACCACCCTCATCATTGTAATGTGACACCAGGCATTTTCCAACACACAGCATCTTATATAAGTATCCCTTATTATATATTGGGCTAGCATCCATGCCGAACCTTTGCTGTCAAACAACACAAGTGAGCGGGAGCAGATATATCATGTTTCAAAATCACCTCCTTTACACCTACTGTCAGCACTTATTAAAACTACACTCATCTGCATTCCTTGCATGTAACCTTAAAACTAATTCACAAAGTCACACCCATCAACTTCTGACCTCACTAATTGGAGCTTTAAACTTGCTGGTTTGAAACTCCAGCAGGTTAAACACAGGGTGACTCACAGGGTGGTGTCCGCCTCCTCGTTTCTTGGTCAGCTGAGGAGAGCCATAGTCTCTGGACACTTGTTTTCTGACCTCTGCAGCTACCGTTCTGAAAAAGAGAAATGATTTGGAAGCTACTCAAACAGAACAATATTTTGCAGACATAAAAAACTGTAAAACCATGTTATTGACCAAGATGTGCAGTGTTCAAAATAAAAAACTATAAGTCATTGATTGATTGGAACCGTTTAACCGTTCTGCACTTGCATGGCTCAACCACTAAGTTTCAGAAACATTGTCTATACAATCTGCAAAGCCTTCTTCCTATAACAGAGTTTCCAGCTTCTGGTACTAGTAGCGATGCTGAAGGCCAGCAGCTGTTCTGAATAGGGACACAAGCGGATCTCAGGGAGAGGTGGCGAGCTGGCTCTAGGGAGCAGGCACAGAGCCAGAGCTCCCTGGCCTTTATGGACTAACGGCAAATGGGAGGCTTAAAGAGAGACAAAGCAGAAAAAAAACAATCCTCTAACAGAGACAGCAAGCAGCTGCTCCACTAGAACCACAAAATGTCTGTTTCTCTCATATACACAGCTGCAAAGGCTTCTATGTTTCCCAAACCATGGTCCTCATGATTACATAGCCGAAGTTCATGACTTCATTACTTGCAGAGAAGAAAGAAGACAAAACCCAGACTCTTATCTCCAAGATGTAGCTAAAGTTTTTAACTTCCTGCTGATTGACTGATTAAATTGAATGAACACTATATGCTCAAAAGATGTGATAACAGTTTCTGCAGCTCTGCACACCTCAGTTTAAAACAGGAAAAAGGAAAGCCATCGACTGCAAGGGCAATAACCAGAACACCCTTTCCCACCCTTTCCTGCATCCGGCACTAAACAATGGTCTGGGTCCCGCTAAGGAGTGAGCATCCAGGACTTGGGGAATGCGGCGGGAGACGGTTCGATGAAGCCAATATCTCTACCAGATATGTTATTGACGAACAACAAGGATATATTGTGGCTACCAATAATGCAAGGCAATATTTAACATAAAACAAGTCCACTTTGTGATGGACCCCGCTCCAATATTTATAACTACTGTACAGACATGATTTCAGCCAGGTTTTCACTGGGTTGAGAAAATATTCACTTGCAGGATAAGAATGTGAAGTAGCTACCTGGTATTGTAAGGCTACGCAATTTGTTGATGAAATAGAAAATGAAATCAAACATGAAGACAGGGAAAAGCACAACTTTGGACAAAATCAAGGTTAGGAAGGACCCCGTTTGTAATCAGATCTATTAAAGCAGACAGGGAGTCACTTGGCTGCAAATACTTTCACACACACCAATGTTGTTACAGCATGTTATTAAAAGAGTCTGTTGACAGATAGGGCATGCCTTTATAATGTCCCTCCCTTTATAATGTCCCTCCCTTGTATCTGATCAATATATATTTGGTGTAATAAGTCAAACTACATTAACATAAACCCTTTCACGAAGAGGGAAAACCAGTTTACAACATGTGGAAACAGGTTGCTACAATAACGCTGCAAGGCGTTCACACGACATAAGAACAAAACATCTTGATGAATCTCACTTTTTTGATATGTGTAAAGCATTTTCCTCCGTGTTACTATGTTTTAATACACCCAAATTACATATCTCAGCCATTACATTAGCCCTCAGCTTGCCGTTATCCTTAAGTAGCTCAATCATTGTTGATGACAATGCTTGTACGGTGCTACGATAGCGTTTACAGAGCAAGATTTTAAACTCATTCAAATGTCAGAGACCCTCTATGAGAGCCCGGACCGCTTCAATAAACATTTATTTGAATCTGGGAAGGTATAGTTGTGTTTATACTGACCGGTTCATTGTCAGTGATACCTTACAAATCCTAGCATACTGGCTATACGTCCAGCTGGTCACTCTCACGCACTACAAGCGGCACAACTGTGGCTGTTAAACAACAACTTCTGTTACTGTCTCACCGGTTGATTTTATGAGCAAACGCCCTCCTTTCGCTCGCTGTAGATGTCATTTCTCGTCCCCATGTAAAGAAGCTCTTCGAAGTCAAATTAAAACTACTCTCCACCTCCTGTGCTTTCGCTCTGTCCCGTCTTGCGAGGGGATGCGGACTCTCAGACCGCTTCCTCCTCCACGCTGGGACTGGGCAGGGATCCCTCCTTGTTCCTCCTAGCGGCTGGGAGCTGAACCGTGCAAGCTAGCGTCAAGCCCGCCGTGACACATGCACTACATCCGGTAAACTTCAAAATAAAATCTGATTTGTTTTTATTACAAATACTCCGTTGAATCAAAGATTTGGTGAGACAGCGCTAGTTTTGTAGCCTGTATTTTACAGTCTATTTTTATATTGATGTAAGTATTTCAAATGTGCGAATTATTGATTTTTAATGTCACAATGCCGTGAAAGTCATTTCTTTACTTCCGGTTTTACTATTCTTCCACACAAATTTGACCAGCTTGTAAAAGGTGGCTGTCCACCATCTGTTCGTGCAGAAATCTCACCTGACCGGTTTGAGCGACCTAATGGCGCATTTCCACCTCAGTTTAGGGTTTCACTGGTTTCATTTCTGTTTGAAATTTAGGAAGCAGACCAAAGAAGTTTCAAATTGACGTTACTCTCACAATGTCCTACTTTAAAGACGATTTATTTACTTTGACAACACCAGTTTGACGCCCAAGTGGAAATGTCCTGTTTGAGTGGAGCAGGACTTGATATTTCCTCCGTTACCTTCAGTTCAAAAGGACGGTCCTAATGTTGATTCCAAGTTTAATCTTATTAGGAAAAACAAAATGCACAATAGCAACATCTAGAGGACTGTTTGCACTACACCATGTCTCTACAACCGAGGAGCTTTATGTTTTACCGAGACTAAACCAGCAGGTGGGGCTGTTCACCATGATTGGAAGAGAAAGAAAGCCTTGCCTCATCAGCGATTGTTTAAGATTCAGTCCTCAAATTTGACCTCTACAAGGAGATGAGAAATAGCTACAGCTTTGTTCACTACCCTGCTGCCTAACAGCGACTGAGAGGCAGTTTAGTGAGTCAGTTGATAAAAAAAAAAAATATATATATATATATTTCAGTTTATTCTGTTTTATTTGATAGGGACGGTGCAATTTTACATAGTTCCAATGCAGACAATACAACACATAGCCATATGAAGATGCTATGGATTCTTTAAGATGGGAAAAACAAATATGTCAGAAACTGTATATTTGACAGGGCCCATTTTTCATCTGTTTGAAAAAAGGAAGAATGACATTGTCAGTGACTCTTCCGACTAAAAGGAGGACTTGACGGTTTATTGTATGGGCAGATCTACATCTTCCTCCTCCTTGCCTGCAATCATTCCATACCTACCCCCATGTCTACTATGAAGAATTAATATAGCAATGCTCGGTGCTGCAGCCCTCCCCCCCACTGCTCACTCCTTCTACCCCACAGTCGTCCTATTCAGCACCCTGGAGAGCTGCTGCAGGTATTCGGGCCGTCCTCTGCGAGATGGCTGATGAATGGCATGAATTGTATAGGAGAGATGTGAAAAAATGGAGAGAGGAGAAACTGAGGTAAAATTAACCTTGCGTGACAGAGGCTTGGCCGAGCAAGGACAGACGTCTCGGGGATGTATGTTTATGCATGAAGCAGCAGTCAGAGCAGCATTAGAGCTCACAGGAGGCATGAGTCTGGCCCATACGCACTGCTAATGAAAATAAATGAAGCTCACACTCTCCGTCTCTCCCCTATACAGGCACACTTCCATCATAATGCCAAAACACATCTTTTTTTCCCTCTGCTCCTCTAAGGTTCAGAAAATTATAATTTATAGTGCAGTGGTGTTTTCCATAATTGTCTATTGATGGAATATTATATTGTTTTTCATCTCAGACATATCAAATTCAACTAACCTGAAAAAAAATATTTCTAAATATTTATCATGAACATTTCCATATTAATTCATTGAGTAGATAAATTGTGTGTTTGTGTGACATTGCAGCGTCCTTGTATAGTTGGAAAACCCACCTACTATAAGTGGGCTGAATCCATGCCTGCTTTATCCTTCTGTCCGCACCTTCCCTGCTTCCTTGCCTTTCTGTTCATCGAAGGCTTTCAATTCCTAGATCGGCACTATTGTTTGAGCGCTGAGCGCCCAGCCCCCACGGCAGCGAGAGCCCCCACCACCACCACCATCACTGCTGTGTTACCAAAGAACAAAAGAGAGAGTGTCAGACACCACCCACTAGATCTCTTTCACACCAGAGCCCCCACCTCAGTTCCAGATGGGGTTGCCTTTTTTCAGGGTTTCTCTCAACCCCAAGAGTCCTTCAAAATGGAAGCCCCCCTCCCCCCAGAGCCCACTACTCAGCTGCCCGTCATCCACCTGCTCCGCCGCCACGCGCCCGTGGCCAGGGCACGTCCCCTCTCTATCCCACCCCACTAGGGAGTCCTATTAAAATCATTAACCACTTTTTTTACTGGGGTCTGCTTTCAGAACATTACTCCACCAGTAGTAAAAACTTTAACAACATTAACTCCTAAAAAGGAAGGACAAACCGACAATCTATCTTTTCAATAAAAAAAAATAAATAAATATCAACAATGGAAAAAATACACATGCAATAGCAGTAACAAGCAGTAAAAACTTTACTATTGACTCCAAAAAAGGGAAGGACAAGCCTACAATCTCTCTTTTTGATAAAAATAAATACCAACAATGGAAAAAATACACATGCAATGTTAAAAATAAAAAATGGTGATGGTTTTCTGCAACATTATCTGAAAACAAAAATGATTGCACAAGCCTTTCAACATTTTACTAGTTCAGTAGCTCTTAAAGTAGGACGGAGGAATTACGCCAGACTGAATATTGTAATCAATAATGCTAATCTAATCTAATCTCCATCCTGTGGTGGTGTCCTGTGCAGGGGCAGGCAGATGCTCATTTGTTTGTTTCTCTCAAAGCATCAACATGTAGCATCTTCAAGAGAATCTCTGCTTCAACCTCCACCCCTGTCTTGACCTTTCCCCTCCAGGGACAGAGAGTGAGGTGTAGCAATAAGACACATCTGCTACAAGACAGCTGCTAAGTCTCCTAATGTTGATCCTGCAGTCAGGGTTGGGGGGGGCTAACGGTAATCATTGCTCAATCACTTAAAATCTGCTTAATTGCTACAAAACACACAAACCTACACTTCTTGGTATTTAGACATGGAACAGTATATTGAGCTAATCAGACGAAGAAAGATGTGTTGCATTTCTGTGCTTAGTTTTGACTAACAAACTGTAAAGAATCAATTGAATGTATCTTGGGCAACAAACGCATAAGACCTAGCCACCAGTATGCAGAGCCACACTTTCTCCTCTGCCTACATTACATGCATGGATGCATGCTACGCTGTCACTCACTAACCAAGATTTATGGAAATATTCCCTTCCAGCTCCACTCAGTGCAGTGAACAGAGCACACTACTATTAGTGTGTTCCATTTTTGAATATATGCAGATATATGCATATAATATGTTTATGAGTTCTTTTCAGCATTTGCTTTAGACTTTTTACAGGTTCTCTGCTGCAGGAAATGACTAAACCCCCGTCACTATTACCACCACCCCCATCCCACCACCATCCTCCAGTCCCTAAGGGTTCAAGCACCCAAATCAATTGAAAGAAAGAAGAGTGCACTGTGGTCCTCCCCCTACATCTGTCAGGGAGGGAAAGCAGGAGGGGCCGCACTCATGGGCCGTACAGGGGAACAATATCACTCCATCTGTCACAAACCGTTTCATCTCTTATGGGATGAAATATAGCTCACAAATACATCTACCTCTGTATCATCTATGTGTATTAGCTTACTGGTGCCCAAGCCTCTACTAATTCCCAGAAGCATACGCAGTGGCTTTTTGTCTCATATTACCTTCCTCCCACCAGCCAGCACTCTCCAACCACCTTGCAAATTATGCTTTTAAGCCAAACAGCATGTTAAAAGAATTATTCCACTTCACACAGTGAACCAGTTAATGAAAATGAAAGTAACGAAATTTACATGTAAAAAGTTCCAGAATAAATGTGCAGAGCAGCAAACCTGTAAGCTTAATGAGAGAGAAAGCACATATTGTATTAGGAGGAAATAATGAAAAAAAAACAAAAACAAAAAAACGTAAGATGCAATCTGCTAATAACCAGAGAGCTCTTTCATATTCAAATGGTGCTGCTGCTGCGTTTGGAGGATGGGTGTGGCCGGCTGATTCTTCTTGCCTCCTGAGCTGTCGCGGCTTTGTGACGTCCACATCCCCCTTTCCTCGATCAAATTATGCTATCGGACTGGTCACTGTTCAGTGCCAAGGACAAAATGACAACCCAAACAATACCTATCAAAGTCCACGGATCTGCGCACTGATCTCCGACAAAACAAGGTAGCTCAGTGATCCGGTAAGCTGTAAGAACAGCACAAAATGGCCTGACTGTTTACTGGAGGGAGAAATGAAAAACAAAAACCCATATCCCCAAGAGCCATCATGCATCTCTCTCAGCAGCAGGTAGAGCTGCAATCTCAGTCATTCATATTTAATTCCACAAGAGTTTCCGGCCAGACTAATGTGCTATTGATTTCAAGTCTCCTATTACTGAAACGGGGAGGGCCATGAGGGAGAGAGAGCTGGACTAAAGGGAGTGAGAGCAAGAGATTGAAAGAGGAGAGGAGGAAAAATGAAGATGGAGGGGGAGAAAACAGTGTGCAATGGCTAAACCAGTGAGTTTTTCTAGGAAACATTATCATATTCCATTTGGACAGCCCATGTTATCTATCTAATAATCTGCTCTTTCTCTGTCAAGTAGATACGGAACAAATTCTACATGAAAGCACAATGAGTACATTTCAGGTTGAGGCAGGAAATGTGTTTTATATTATTTATTGCTCATTAAAAGTCAGGGCATTTAGACAGTTCATGAAGCTAAAAACAGCTCAGCTTAACGGGAGCAAGCATACTTGCACCTCTTCTATTCGTTTTATGTCTGTCACTTGTGTGTTTTTTTCATGTTGGATAGAAAAAGTGCAGCAGTAAAAAGAGCGAGAGAAAAACAAAGAGAATGTCTAAGAGCTTTGTGTATTTAAGGTCTCTCCCTAGATACCGACTCAGACAGGACAAAATGAAAGATTAATAACCACGGCTTTATATCTAAAAAGGTCTTGAGTAAAACATGGTCTCTGTAAAAGAGGTTAGTCGTTCACCCAACCTCAAAGCAACATGAACATTCATACACACACTCATGAACATACAAAGGTGGCACAGTTGATGTTCACATGTATTAATATATACCTGCATGTTAATGTTTTTTTTCTGTAATCAAATAATGAGAATGTGGCACATAAACATTGCCTGATAAGGTTAAACATATCTCATACTGTACTGAATACATACAAACAAAAGACACATAGCTGTTCACTGAGAATTAAACAGGCACAAGGAAAGCAGAATATAATCCGTAAATAAAAAAAGATGACAAGAGCGTCTACTTCAGAGACTTCCTCCCACCAGCCTGTCTACTCTAATAATAGCCCAGAGACAACACATCCAGACAGACAGAGGGAGAGAAAGATATAGAGAAAGAGAAGAGAGAGACAGAGAGAAAGTGCAAGAGTGAACCCATGAGGGAGACCACAAGAAAATTGCCAAATACATAAAGGGTTGAATTAGGCCAGTTGCCATTATCAACAAATGTCCTTTTAAAAAGAGGCTAATTTAATTTTGGATCTTTTCCTGAAAGCAATAACTGCTTCACTGCTGCTGCCACAAAACCCTGAACTGCCAAGAGCCAGGCCTAGTGGAGAGACCACTGAATTAACCAGACCTGAGGCTGAATCATCCTACCCATCCCCCAGATACACTGTCATAGTGTCACTCTCTCGCTCTCCCTCTCTCCCCCTCTCTCCTTCTTACACACACACACACAAGGCCACTACATTACCGCAGGGCAATGGCAACAGGCATTCATTTTGACGTAATACTACGAGAATAATAGAGATGAGAAACAGAAAAAGCTAGGGTAAGGAATTCAAAACTACAGGGTTTTTCACAATTTACAAAGTTAAGTATCATCATATATTTACTATTCAGAGTTCAAATACATAATACATTTATAAATCATATCCTACTGGCATATTCTTGCTGTTCTGGTAGTGCTGTATAGACAAAATTGTAAAATAAAAAGTAAAGATTCTATGTAAAATGTATGCATTATTCTGCTCCTTCTACTGTATTTTCTATGCTAATTGCATAGTTAGCAGTGTGAAGCTTAGTATGCTTCCTCTGTGGGCTTATGAACTTCAAAATCAGTGAACTAATTTTGTAAATGCTTTGAGCTTTGAGTTTATCCGTCTGACACCAAAGAGCATTCCATGATATGCCAGAGAAAAAGGACCATTGCAACAAGACTCCTAATCACCACTAGTGAAGGAACCCTAAACAATAAGAAAATAATCAGTAGAATAACAAAAAGCCTTTTAAGTAAAACCAATGCTTGATCCTTTGATTCAGTAATGTACAATAGGCGCTTCAAATGCCCTCTTACCCACATGGAGGATTCAGCTGCTGTGCTACTAACCAGGGCTCTAATGAGGGGCCACAATTAAGCCCATTTATTCACATTAAGTGTGAACTGTAAGTGGGGCTGCAGTCAGTTGACGGACCTGGGTGCCTTTGTGTTACAAGAGCTGCTTTTATTCAGCAAACAAAGATGGAAAAAACACAAGCACCTAATGACCGAATCTCGCTGTCTCTTCTCAGACGTTCATACACACCGGCAGAAACACACACAAACGTGTGTGCAAGCACACATAGACACACACTTTTCCTCCCTCTCTAACAAACTGACTCAAAGGCTCCAACGCATCCAGGCTGAGTTGAGTCACTGCTTGACAGAACGGTGGGGGCGGGGTTAAGACAGACTGACAGTGGGGCTCCATCTCTATCCTCTTATTAACGCTTAACGAGTGCTTTCCTCATGCAATATTCATCTCCGCTAATATCATCCAAGCTCTGAGCCGAGCTTGCTACTTATGTAAGGCAATTATGTAAAATATCAGACAGGGCCCATGTTCAAAATCTGACTGGAAGAGAGCTGCAGGACAATGACAGAAAGAAAGAGGGGGTATACACGAGTGACCGGGAAGGAGAGACTGGAAGGTGGGAGAAACCACAAGAGACATACAGTGAGAGTAAATAAGTTACTTTTGTGCTATATCTTCATCTGACTATAGGCTGCAATCCATCCACAGATCCATCAAAGGCAAGTGTCAGTGTCAATAATGCAAACAATTATCTCCCTCACACCACCACTCCTTACAGCCAGAGACATCTGAGGACTCCTCAAGGTCAGTTAGGGAGAGCAGAGCAGAGAAACTGATTGTTGTTGCAGTAAAGGCTCACACCACTCCACTCACACACACGAGACATTCATTCTACACAAAGCACAACCTCCCTTCACCATCTCACTTCCTCACATGTACAGCAACCCCAGACTCGTACACAAATAAACAAACATACACTGATTTAGGGCCCCCCCCCCACCGCCACCCCCACCCC
>NW_023339696.1:15073122-15114076 GCF_004916995.1 Morone saxatilis | reverse complement strand
GGGGGTCTGCACAGAAATAGGTCATTTGTCACACATGATGTCCCGGGGCAGGGGATGCATTATAGATGAGCCCAAACAGCATGTCTCAGTGAGCACTCACCACACAGCTAGACACAGGAGGGAGCAGCAGGAGGTGGGCAGAAAGGGATGAGAACTCCTCAGGAAGGGGATATTGGGATGTTGTAAAGTAAGTCAAAAATCACTGCTGGCCACACTTCTGTTCATAAAGCAAAGTAAAGAGATCATTCAGCACAGACAGATCTGAGCTACAACCGCACCTTTCTCAACTTTTCACTAAAAAGACATGAATTTATTCAGAGGCCATCTAATTTGTTATTCTCGTGTCTGCACCTGACCCTATAGCTAGCCATCTGCCTTGCATATGAGAGGTCCTGAAATCATTCACTCATTAGTCGTATTATGAATTTAATGCTTTGTTTCTATCCACAATTCACACCCAATTATTGTATATTTGTGTCTTTTCCCCCACTGCTATAATTCTGTGATTATCAGCTGAGAATGTAGACTCACAAAAGTCTGCCGATTTACATTCAAAACTGCTTTTATTTGCAAAGACAAAGGCCTAAGGAGTGAAGTTGTTTTCTATGGTTTCAAACAGGCCTAAATGGAGAATAAGAGAGAAAGGAAGGGGCTGTGCTGAGGGAGAAGTGAGTGCAAAGTGTAGGGAATGAGAGAGACAAGTCTGCTGTCTTCTGCTGCACCCATCTGTTCTGAAAGTGCAGGTGGAGCCCTATTCACTCCGCTCTGCGTGTGTGTGAAGAGGGGGGCAGGAAGAAAGGAAGGGCAGCTAGAAAAAGGGAGTGGAGAGATGGAAGGGCAGGGATGGAAGAGGGAGGGAGGGAGGGAGGGTGAGGGGGGGGACTCTTGGTGATCTCTCCTGAAGGGGATAATGGGAGAGGAGCGCATTGCAATGGCTGCCATGTAGTACCCTCCCTGCACAATTAGCCAATCAGCAGCGCGCTCTGCCAGCCAGGAGGACGCATAAAAGAAGAACATTGCAGCAGAGGCACAGAAGGAGACTGCGAGAGGAGCAGGGAATTACACATAAAAACAGCAGAACCAGAACACCCTCCCCTGGACACACCCTGCTGAGGATCACTGCTTCTCTTTTTTTCTGAACCATCGCCCACGCCACTCGGAGAGAACGCTCTCCCTCATCATCATCCAGTAGAAAACCCCTTTCTCCTCATTTTCATCCTATAGAGGACACCTACAATCTCAGAGGGCTGAGATTCCCTGGCGAAGATTGTATTTTTTTTCCTTTTTTTCTTTTTTTTTCTTTTAATTTGGACTCCTGACAGAACATAAGGGCCATATAATATAAAGGCCGAAGAGCATACAGAAACTCAGCTTCAGCTTCAAGACCAGTGCAAAGAAGGACCTAGATTTCTTTCATTGTACGTCAAGAATGGTTACTGTACGTATGACTCTATTTTTCTTATATTTGTGAAGGGGATGTTGTAGCAGCATTGTATCTCAGTCCCTTTATGATTTGTTTGATTTGTTATGCACTACATGTACACATGTGTTGAAGCCACACACAGATTTATTTTCACATCTTAAGATATATCTTTTGTGGAGAGTGATATAATTTAAACAACGCTCTATGGCTTTGCCCACATGCCAAAACACAGGGGAGCTTTGGGATTAGTGTCCTATGTTTTTGTTCAGTGTGCAATGCCATATTATTATAATAAGATTAACGATCGATAGTGGCAATTAGCAATCTCATACTGAGTGATGCGCCATGCCGGCTGCGCTCCTTCCTGCAGTCATCATCGGCGATGGATAAAGTCTTTATCCTGCCATTTTAGATAGCACAGCCTTTACGTTTATGTATCACAGCAACTCCGGCTGTCTGAATGCCGCAGCTTTGATTATATTTCCAAAATGATGCAGGAGTCAAGATTTAGGAATTCCGCAGGATTACAGTGATGGAGAGGAAGAAAGGCGATGAGGCGCTCGGTTGAGTGGGGGGAGTACTTGCTTTCTTTGCCTGGTGCAGCACAAGGATGCTGGAGACGGCTTTCCGAGACAAAACATGATGCCTCGGAGGCTGAGGGCCCATCCAGCAAGGCAAAGGAAAAAAGGGTCGAGTCACTCCGGGAGGGGGAGGGGGAGGAGGGAAATTACGCATCCATCGGTTTGCATTGAATCAGACAAAGTCCAAATTCCTCAGGGTTCTCGTTGCGATGCAACCGAGTAAATGGGCTGGAAATCTCAGAGGCCGCGACAGTAAGGACACGCACGGACATCTCCATTTTAAGAGCATTTTCTCCAGGCATCACATCACATACGTACAAGATGGCCATGCTTGCGTTGCGCTTGTCGGATAAAAGGAGATGTAAGCGGTGATAAATTAGCTTAGCTCTGAGCCGACGGCCGGATTGGGCGTGTCTCTTTTGGACTGAAGCACCAAAGAGGGCCTTGAAGCCTCAAAAAGGCCTACTCCGCTTTACCTCTTGACGTGCCCTACGGTTGACAACAGGCAGTTTATCTAAGCAGACCAATTAAGACCAGACACATTAACATGAAATTATAGAAGCCATGAAATAAATAAGAAACCAACCATCAGCAGCAGAAGGATGCTGCTCGGTCCAGCCGTAAAACACATGCAGGTGTTAAAAACCCTGATTATTAAACGGATATAGTTATATATATTTATAGCCTATGTAATATATAATATATTTTTTTAATAACTGATTAGAATTCAAATTATATCTACACTTGATAAAACATCAGGCTGCTCAGCCTATGACTATAATAGTAGAAACGCAAAATAAATGATTTAAGAAAAGGAACAGGATGTGGGAGACGGAATTGGTCCTCGATAACTTTAGGATCTCAAGTCACTGAATTTGAAATGGTCAGAATATTGCTTCGGAAAATTATGCAAAATGGAGGTGGGCAGCACGTTGTTTTATCATCTGTGAGACTCGAACTGTCCACTTGACACATTTCCAATCCTAATTTTAGTTTCTCTTTGTTGTATATTACCTATTGTCCCTGACAGGCCTAGACAGAATCACACAGAGGCTGTAGTTCCCCTCCACATGGTCCGCAGTCCTCCATGCCTGTACCGCAGTGCCAAGCAAATAAAAGCGTTGAGTCAGATAACCTATCCAAAGCACTTACACAATTCAAGGACAAGGGCAGCCCAGGCCCTCACTGTAAACCAGTCTAAACGCTTTCTTGGTGTTAAGTTAAAAATGCCAATACAGTCAATACAGAATTAAATATAAATCTTTTGGGGTGATGATTAAAAGGTTAGAGGCCATGTTTAGTCTCAGTTCGAAATACAACGATTATAAGGCTTCACGTTGTGTTATATTTTTTACAGTTCTAACTTATATGACACGTCTAACTTGTATGAGACGTTAAATGCAATTATGTTATGTAAGCGGTGATTTGCCCCCTGTTGCCAATGACTTCATGTAATTATCAGCAACAAATATAAAGCCTGTTGGGAAGAAAGAGGTAGAGAGACTTTTACATCTCTCTTTTTACAATCATGTTTTTAAGCAACAAATATTCATAATATAATTTTATTGTACACGGTGAATTAAACTAGCTTTAATATGGATTGCTGATTTTTATGAAGATCATAAAACATTATTTCCTTTAGCAGTATTTATTTATATTTATAATAGTGGCCATTCTTTCTCCCATACGCCAGTGCTCGCTGAGCTAAAGCCAGTTTACCAAGCTTTGTAATTACTATAACTACATACAAGCCTATAAATTCTGTTAGGGGAAACGATCCAAAATGGGCAAATAAATATCTCGGATTGGTGATTTTTTTATTTGACCTATGGTGGCATTTTTGACTTGTAGCTGGCAACTGTAACAGTCATTGTTCCCGGAGAGTCCTGCAGCCCCTGGCCACGACACAAAGCGCCACTGTTTACATTAATATTCATAGTGCTGCCATAGCCTCTGCGAGGGAGAAGAGGAGGAACGGGTGGCTCTTTTGTTTGGTCGTTTCAATACGTTTATTCAGCAAAAAGGCGCTCCGGTTCATGAATGCCTGCAGAGCTCACAAGTGTTGCCTTTAAAAAAAAAAAAAGGAGGCTAAATAAGGGAAACGTAGAAATCGAGGGATTCTGTTATGCATCTACCATATTTAAAAAGCCGTTTACGTGATTTCTTTCTTAATTACTCGAAGGAAAACGTTTTCAAAGTCAACAAAATGTAAAATAAAACGACTCGGTGGTCTTTGGTGTATTTACGGGCCTCTGTGGCCTCAAATGAGACAGTTCGAAAGCCACTCCCTTTTTCAGCACGCTGGATAGCGCCCCGCATGCTACAAGGACTTGCAGGACAGATTTGTCTCCCCGAGCCTTTGACGTTGTCTGCTCCCATCTTATCAAAGCAGCACATACTCAGAGAGCTGAAATCTTTTAGAAATCTTTTATTCTTGGTCTGCGGAGCGGAGAACAGTATTGAGCCTTAGTGCATGGCTGACATGAGCTGTGACTCCTGTCGTCCTGTTGTTTTACAGCTGCCACCATGATCCCTTAAACTGCAGAGAGTGTGGCTAATGCCCTTTGTCTGGGATAATCCTGTAATCTGTGTTATTTAGAAGGCTCATTTACACTTCAGCCTAGCATTCACTTTTGATTCATGCCTTCCAGAAAAAACAATCTTTATATAAGGTAATATAATGTAGACTAGAGACAAGGTTATATATTAAAAGGAGCAATCACTGTTATCAAGATTGTTATAATTGTTAATATCCTGGTGGATTTCTTAAGTTTTGTCTGCACAAAGACAATTAAAATACATATGTTACAGGCATACAGCAGGTGAATTTAAATCTATAGTAAGCCTAAAATTAACACTTTGCTGGACTGCATGCCAAGACAAAATGCTAATAGTGACAATGTTATTTT
This sequence comes from Morone saxatilis, assembly GCF_004916995.1. Lineage (NCBI taxonomy): Eukaryota > Metazoa > Chordata > Actinopteri > Moronidae > Morone > Morone saxatilis. The sequence goes on along the minus strand of NW_023339696.1, from coordinate 15,109,163 downwards.
CTCTCTTGTTATATCTCAGTGAATTTCTGGTGATTTTTAATGCATTGTAACATATAATGTGGAAAATCCCATGTTATGACTCGAAATGAGAAACAATTATTCTTCTGTATATTATAGCCTCCGGTGCTGTGCTGCATTTGGAGCAGAAATAAATTGGGGAAAGCTGTTTATAGGCATCAGAAGACAGAGAACTAAGACTACATTTACATTTAGTCATGTAATGCTTCTGTGTTTTGTAATTTAATTGTGTACAGTGTAGGTGGTATGTGTGCTTGGCAGTGGAGGCAGGGCTCTTGTTTGCGTGCAAGTCTGGGTTCATGTGTTTGGCAGAGGAGGCAGGGCTCTTGTTTGCGTGCAAGTCTGGGACCATGTGTGGGCGATGCTGATGCAGTACATTAAATATTAAGGGAGATCTCACAGAACCCCCAAATAGAAATAAGCAGTGTGGGATACATTGTGCTACTCTAACAACTGGAATCTTTGAGAAATTTTGAAATTTTTAAAAGATTGTTTTTATGGCATGTTTCCATCCTTATTAGATAGTTTACCCAAAATATCAGAGGAATCACGATACACAACAAAGGAGCTAGGCCATATTTACACCTAGGACGTCATGGTTACAAGGTACCCCTGGAGTGAGCGTTTTTATTGTCTCCAGCAATCGAAAATGTCTGGATAGCATAGCTGGAGTAGTTCTATACTCAGCGTATTGCAATTATTAATGCCACTGTAGGCCTTCCTGCAGCATCACAATGATTTATTGTCTCTTCGTGTCATAGTAATTGGGTTACTGCAAACCAAACTCAAGACTATTTGATTTTTGTTGTTGATATACAATATGAAATGACAGCCTAAAGATAAAACAGTCCTCTGTGGTGTTTATCTTTTCTATTTGTTTCAAAAAACTTCAAAGCATGCTGTTCCCCTCTGTTTCTGTGTGAAAATCTTAATCTTAGTTGCTGCTTGTGTCAGCCAATCTCAGTGCCCAGCCCATACTCAGTGGGTCTGTGAATTATATAACTTCACACTGTTCACTGGGGATGTGTGTTCTGCCATGCTGAGGGTTATTTCAGTTGGCGAGTCAAATTTGCCCTAATATGTTTTTCTTTCAAAATGCTTTTGTCATATTTGGGACACGTTCAGTGGCTTATATTTCCGTTACTCAGATGCCACACATCACACAACAATGTACTAGGTTCATATTACAATAAATACAACGTAACAGCTTGATTCAAACCATTTTTGTCAACATGTGTGTTAATCGTATCATAATTCATAACGACATGAAAAAGATAGCTTAGCAGGCATTTTAGCTGTGCATCAAAATCTTGACGTGATTGCTATCTACGTTGCACTGCCTTTGTGCGTAGATGCGTCTGAAGTATTTTATATTTAAGCTGTCTTAACTCTGTCACTGTGCTCCTTTTCCGCTTGTCATTACCAATTTCACTTACTGATATTCCCTGCTTCTGCAAACATGGAGGAAAAATGTCTGACCTGTGTATGTGCTCCTAATAAGCACAGACACAAACACACACTAAGCTTAAAGTAAGAAAGCCATTCAGCCATTAGAAACAATGCAGTCTTTGAGGGGCTGTTACCTGGGCAACCTGAGTGGAGGTGAGGCTCAAAGGAAGAGAGCAGGTTACAGAGACGAGGGAGAAAGGCAGGTTAGACAGACCCATTCGCAGACACTAGAAAAGGAGAGAGAACGTGATGATAACACAGAAAGACAGCATGTACAAATACAAAAAGTTGGTGGATTTACATGAGCAGTGAATGAAATCTATATAATTAACAACCTGACAGAAGCAGCTCATCTTAGTCAACCATCATTCTCTCTGTTATCATTCTCATGTTACAAATAAAGCAAAATCCTATATATATATATATATAATGCAATACTATATAAAATACTCCTTTAAATACCCCTTTTTCAGAATTAAAATTAATTAATTAATTGGTTATGATTTATAAGTGCACATTCACCAAAAAGCTATAGGATTAATTGCCAGGTAAATATTTCTGTTATAAATGTATATGCTTCAGTGACGCCTTTAGTACTTCTCCACCAAGTCAGGAAATTTCATTAAGACATTTTTGAAATAATTCTGAAGGTTCATTAATTAAGTCCTTTTGTTGCTTTGGACCACATTGTAAGACCCCAAGAGCTTTAGAGAAGACTCATTTAGCCTTACTGACATTACATCCATGAGTTAGAGAGCTGGAGCAGCTTAAACCTACAATCGGACATAACAATTTGTATTTTGGCCCTACTAACACACTGTATATGCATTCAAACTGTTTATCCAAACAATTTTAGACTTTTGTTTGTAAAAATAATAGACTTCAAATTGTCTACTGCTAACAGCACTGAAAATGCACATACATGGTAATCTTATAGAGGCTAATTTTAGTAGCATGAGTCAACAAGGAGAACCTAAGCCTAAACATATGTTACTTATCCACTTTGACAAGTGCATAAAATCTAATATTTAATCTAATGATGTTTGAACATACAAATATCACAGATATAAATAAAACAAAATGCATGTCATATTAAATATGTGCATCATAAAATAGGATGTAAATCTAAAACAGTTAATAGTAAGCCTGAAACTGTTGCACATTTGCAGTATACCCCTAGTATATTTGATATTTTTTCTAATTTGAACAGCTTAACAAATCAGTGCAGCTACATAATATCACTATCACACACCAAAACAAATAAACTAAAATAGTTTCCAGTGATTTTCCATGTAGGTTTACATTGGAAATAATGATCCCGAGACAGAGAGCTAGTGTGAGGAAAGGGAAAGGGAAAGTAGAGCAGGAAGTTTTGTTTCTCTGACCACACAGATGTTCCTTGAGAATCCCCTGTGGATTAAATTAAGCAACACGGTGTACTCCAGAGAAACACAGGAGACACAAACACTATACTGTGCACTAACCCACACCCTTACTCCACTTAACAAAATAAATGTCAGTTTACCACAAAGAAACCTTAACAAAGTCAGTGTAATCCTGACTTATTTTTCTACCAAACCGTGATATTCCTCATTTATTGTAGCACACAATCCATTTAACATTGTCGCTCTCCCTTTTGTCCCTCATCTCAATCCCTGCCACTCTTAACTCCCCCAGCCTCACACACGACCATCACTATTATCCATCCCTGTGTAATGATGTAATGGTGTTTGACCCTGGAAGAGAGTGGGGGGAGGGGAGGAATAAGGAAAAAGGACTGTGACATCTGCAGGACCAGAGGCAGGGAGCGAGAGAGGAGGAAAGATGGGGTGAAAGAGGGGGAGGGTAGATGATAAATCAGACCTTGTATCCATCTCCATTTTAGCAATGCTGATCCCCAACCTTTCCCTCTGACAGTAACAAAGTGGACAGTCTGTGTGTGTGGCTGTGTGTATAGTATATTTGTTCATGTATTATATCTTAAATAGTAGCACATGTACATTTATACAGCCATATTACCACTGTGTCCTATTGTGTCTCTTTGTGAATTATGAATCTAACTCCACCCTCTTCCTCAGCAGATAATCAGCACCATGGAAACCCAGGTGTCCAACGGTCCAAGCGGAACCAGTCTGCCTAACGGTCCAGTCATTAGTACTAACGGCTCCACAGACGACAGCAAAACCAATCTGATCGTCAACTATCTGCCTCAGAACATGACCCAGGAAGAGTTCAAAAGTTTGTTTGGTAGCATTGGAGAGATCGAGTCCTGCAAGCTAGTCAGGGATAAAATAACAGGTACAACACTATGTCCATGTTTAAAAAAACATTATCACTACAACTGTGTTTGAGAATCACTGACACCACTATGGGTCTTTCTTTGTCTCCAGGTCAGAGTTTGGGATATGGCTTTGTAAACTATGTGGATCCAAATGATGCAGATAAGGCCATCAACACACTCAATGGTCTCAAACTGCAGACTAAAACAATCAAGGTGAGCAGACCACTACTCTACAATATTCACTCTTCATTTTTTCATTCTTGACGACTTGCTAGACAAAAAGAAAGGAAGTGGAGATTTTGTCAAGGGGGGGGTTGCTGAGAGAGGTAGCGGCAGACGTGACAGAGGGAGGGGAGGAAAATGGGGAGGAGGAGGCAGAAGGGAGCGGTGGCTAGAACAAAGAGAGTGAGAGAAAGGGTGAAAAGAGAAGGCGAGTGGAGGTCAGAAAGCAAGGGGCGGACAGCATGCAGAGGTTATTGTGATGGAAATGTAATTAGGAAGCCTGACTGTGGTGCACAAGGGTCAGTCCAGGTTACCCCATCTGCCTCCAATCTAGGCTAATTAGGGGGCTTCTTTGTCCCAAAATCAGATGAGGGAAAGAGGGGGCATATTATTAAACACTACTTCCTTCCATCCCCCCAACCTGATCAAAGTAGATCAAAGATTGAGACAAACTGTAGGATTGAGAAATCAAATCTGTGAGAGAGCAGAGCAGGTGATCTTTCAACAGCTGTCCATGAATAGGGACGTTAATTCTGACTAATGACTGATCAAACAAACTACAAGCAGGAAAAGTTGAGTATTGGATTTGGTTCTTTTTTTTTGTTCATTTGTATAACATCATACAGTCGGCATGAGATTGAACAAGAGAAATTACTTGTTATAACCATGTTGAAAAAGTGTTATGTTATATTGTCGATCTTATGCTGACATTTATTCATTATTTGATGTATTGGACATAGGTCACTCTGTCTATAATTAACTTTTTAAGAATTCAATCTCAAATTTAAGAAATAACTCCTCTGGTCAATACCATAGTTTTATGGTACCATGGTTTTGCAGGAGGCTTCAATAGAGAGGGGTGAGGTGGTGAGGGGAGGGAGGGGGCAGCAGTAGAAGGGTAGGGGGTAGCTCAGAGAGCAGAATGCCAATGACAGGATTAGAGGCCATATGGGCTTCAGGCACCATCTGTACTGTGGGAGCGACAGGGAGAGGGTTAATTATAGGGCAGCCTCTGCTCCCCGAACACAGCAACTCCCCCCTGACTCGTCCAGAACACCCTAATCACTGCACCACACAACCCTGCTCCTGCTCATAGTCTGTCTGTGTACACAATAGACACTGGTGCTTAGTACTGATGGATGAAATCAGAACACCTGTATTCATTTGACAGATAATATACGTTAAGGATAAGTCCTTCTAATTTTCATCACAGCTTTCTTTACGTCTATGCAATAAGTGAAATCAATGTTAATTCAACAAATATTTCTACATTTTGTGAACATTTATATTTATCACACAAATGCAAACAAACAATGTGCATGTTCAAACAGTGTGTTTTTAAGTCCTGCAAGTCTTGTGATGCACTTACATTGTTTGCTGTTTTCCAGTGGAGCTTTTCTCCCTTAGAGGATAGAAACAAAGGAAGGAGGCAGGACAGGGAGGGCAGCTCAGCCTATCTCAGACAACACTCACTCTGTCTCTCCATCACACACAAACACAGCACTGCCAACAATGCACTGAACTGGATTATCTGTCACACATGTGTTCACGTGCTCCCATAAACACAAAAACAAGAATATGTTAAGGACTTTAAAAAAAAAATATTTTTTTTTTTTTTTTACAATCAATCAGATATTTCTCAGCAGTACTAGATGTAAAATGTTCTGAAAAGTAGACCAACAGAAAACCATAAGGGATATAAACACAGACGCACCAAAAATGGCTGTGCACTAATTAAGTCACCAGTGAATTCAGGAAAATACGTTAACTAAGGCCAGTGTTTTGCAATGAAAAACAAAGCTGACACTTGGGCTTGTTAACTGTTATCAGTTTGGGTAATGGTTACAGTCATCATAGTGTGTCTGTGACAGTCTCATTGTGCCTTGAGCAGGAGTAAAAATGAAGACGTGTGTGTTGGGAACTTGTTGGGCACTCAGTCCAGTTACTTTAGATCTTTCTAGCATGCTCCTTAAATTGACGGGTTTGTTTTTCTGAGACACCTTGTGATTTTGGGGTATATGAATATAATGCACTTTTTATTTCATTTGTATTATAGGTATCATATGCCCGGCCAAGCTCGGCTTCTATTCGTGATGCCAACCTTTACGTAAGTGGACTCCCCAAAACCATGAGCCAGAAGGACATGGAACAGCTGTTCTCCCAATATGGTCGCATCATCACATCCCGCATCCTAGTGGACCAAGTTACAGGTATAGCCTTATTTCACTTCTCATGCTGTCACTTAAGTACTATTTTTTTTTTTTTTTTTATGAAAGACGGGTAGGCAGCAACAGTCCTTGATGCCAAGGTAGTAACATTGGTTTGTTTTCTTAATCGGAGCAGGCATATCACGAGGAGTGGGTTTCATCCGGTTTGACAAGCGAAACGAGGCAGAGGAGGCCATCAAAGGTCTGAACGGACAGAAGCCTTTGGGTGCCGCCGAGCCCATCACTGTCAAGTTCGCCAACAACCCCAGCCAGAAGACAGGCCAGGCCTTACTGACTCAGCTGTACCAGACTGCTGCCCGCCGCTACACAGGGCCCCTACACCACCAGACTCAGCGTTTCAGGTACTGAACCGTTACCAAACTCACACCACCTGTGAGTTAATCACAAGATAGTCTGTAAAAAGCTACTGTTTCAAGACCAAATCACAGGTCATCCTGCTGTGTTGCCTTGCTTAAGCGAACTTAATATCCCACAATTTTACAATGATAAGTGTTAAGTGTAACATTTCATTGTTTTAGTATGATATAGACTTTACTAGTCATTACTGAGTCAACAGTCAAAGTCAAGTCTATAAAAGGTTTTTTTTGACAATTATCAAGCTTCAACTACACCAGTATATACCACCCATAGCTAAGAGTAAATATGCAAGAAAAATCAGATGAAGTGGCACACCCCAAATACAGCAAATGTGGTCTGGTTTTATAATAAGGTAAAATTGTGTAATAGAAAACATTCATTAAAAAAAAAAAAGTAAAGAAAACCTTTTCTGTCAATATTAACAAAACGTTTTTGTGAACTGTTCCTTTAAGCAACATTATTTGCTTTATAGTACAGAAGGAATAGGCAATACTGGATTGTCCCTCCTTCTCACTCTTTTTCTCTGACTTTCTTTTAAACTGCAGCATGATCCCTTCACTTGGAAAGGGACCAGATCCAAATAACAGCTCAAAACCAATGTAAGAGACCAGATTTTTCCAAATATAATAAAAAACTAAAGCTAAATAAATCTTGGGTTAAGAATAATAATACTGAACCTTTAGTTTTTGCCTATACTATATAGTCATTGGAGGCACCATAAAGATTGAAATTGATAGATGTTGGCCACATCTACATGGGTAGTTTTGAAGGTTCAAAATGTTTAAAAGTCAAAGGCTTCCAGTATTAAATATTTTCATGAAATCTCACAAACAATTGTAGATACCCTCTCAGGTTGGAATGCTCACTTATGGTTTTTTAATCAGTAGATGTGAAATGACCTAGGATACAGGATTTGTTTATCTACTATTTAAACTATTAAAGGGGAGTCTATTTTAGAGCTTAAACAACAACATTTAACAATAAATACCAGCTGAGACACATATTCACATTTTACAAGCCATCAGTTTGAGGTTGGATGGTTTGGGACTGCGTTGCAGTGAAGGATGCCCTCTGGAGGCCAGCTGGTGAAGGAGCAACTTGTTAACTGAAAGCCCCCCTTCCTTGTAGATCTCATAACTAACTTCTGCATCCCCTTCATTCTCCCTCTTGCGTTGCAGACTCGACAATTTACTAAACGCCAGCTACGGAGTCAAGAGGTAAATGGTGTACTTTCAAAAGCATCCATGCCAAAATAAAACCTCAAACAAAGTGCCTGGAATACCACCTGCTGACTTCATCTCGAAATTAGATATAATGGCCATAATTCTTACAACCCACTGCCCATTTAACCATGTTACAGAAGCAGCCCAGACAACAATCTGTAATTGCAATAAGCAATGATGCAGCCTTTTAACAGCAGGGTATTCTGGCATGGCTTTGTTTAACCTTTTCGTTCTTTTGTTTTAATTAATAGAAATAATTTATATGTATTAATTTATGAACTAACATTGTCAGTTTCAGTTGCTTTAATGTCCCCTTTTTTTCACCAGCATGGACATACCAGATTCCGTTTGCGTCTCCTCTGTTTGCTCCAGTTTGTGTATGATTTGATTCCAATTTGCTTTTCATCCCTCTCTAGGTTTCTGTGTTTTGTTCAATACTGTGATTTTTGTTGAACATTGTGATTCATGTGTTTAATTCTTACAGAGGCTTTGGTCAGCAGAGAAAATGAGAAATATGCTCATTGTGTGGGTGTCTGTGTCTCAGGGCACACAGTGTCATTTTGTATGAAAGCAGGTAGTTTGGAGCCACTGTGGTGCCCACACATATTTATCTACTTACTGTACAGCAGAGGGGATGGAGATGGGGTCCCCCGACTCTATACCCGACTACAATCATTATCATTTCTCAGAGAGAAAAATACCCTTAAGAGACAGTATAGAGCACTGAATACTGTGTTGAACTTCAGAATGACACCCATGGTAGTTCTCCTACTCTCTTCCCCAGATTCTCCCCCATCACCATTGACAGCATGACCAGCCTGGCCGGGGTCAACCTTACTGGTCCAACTGGAGCCGGATGGTGCATCTTTGTATACAACCTGTCCCCCGAGGCGGACGAGAGCGTCCTGTGGCAGCTCTTCGGTCCCTTCGGTGCTGTCACCAACGTCAAGGTCATCCGTGACTTCACCACCAACAAATGTAAGGGCTTTGGCTTTGTCACCATGACCAACTACGACGAAGCCGCCATGGCTATCGCTAGCCTTAATGGCTACCGCCTGGGTGACCGCGTGCTGCAGGTTTCCTTCAAGACCAGCAAGCAGCACAAGGCCTGAAAGAGAGGCTGCTGGCACCAGCTCCTTCAACCTGCAGGGAGAGCAACCTGAGCTCCCTGTGCCATCACTCTACATGGGCCTGGACTGAGTCTCTCTCTCTGACACATTCTCACACAAATTCATAATATATTATTGCAAACACAGACATGCAGATACACACAAACACGCACACACATAACCAAACATATCCATACGCAAGCATACAAAAGTCAGAGTTTCAAACAAACACACTAGTGGAGTTTTTCTTTTCTCTTTACACAACATGCTAGTCCTTCCCTATATTTGCCTGGATTGAATTAGAAGGGGTACGTAGTGGTTTGTTGGGTAGGGGCAAGAGCTATCTATTTAGGAGACAGTCTAACGAATGTGACAGAGAATGTGTACTGAGTGCTTTGATTGAATTCAGGCAAATAATGACAACTGATGAACAAAACGATCAAAAATTTAAATGAATGAATATGTGCAATTTACCCAAACTCTTATCCCACCATCTCTCCCATTATCTTGCTGGAGAGGATGTAGTCACTTTTTTACACTTGGGCATTTTGAATCAGCGATTTTTTTAGATCAAAGAAAATGAAATTAAAAAACAGTGTTCTCTTATATACGTCTATTAAAATATAACTATATATTCAATATTTAAGGTGGTTATAATAGCCGAGTATGTAAGCATTTTCTAGAAACTTTGACTACTGTTTCCTGACCTGCATTAGGTGGTGCCTAGAGTACAGGCAGATTCTCTACCCTATATGAGCTTGTCAGTTCAGACCCAATAAGATTTAGGTTAACCAATGAATACCGGTCACAGAAAAGAGTAGTCCGAAGGCCATCAGAATCACTCTTTCCCAGTCTCACACCGAACAACACAATAGTACACTTATATATCACAGAAAAACAGTTCAATAACTAGAAGATATATACATATTTAGTCCACGAAAACAAAAAAAGTTCCTGTATGTCTTCTAATTTCTCACAAGCAGACTGTCTGTGAACTTAAAGCAGAGTGGCAGTGCTCCCATGGTGACAGTGTTCATTAATAATTCTCTGGTGGGCGAGAGCGTGACGAGTGCAAGTTGAAAACCGTTTCACCATAACACAGCCACATCAAAGGAAAATACCGGTGTTTTTTCACTTTTTGCATAATTTATTTTATTACACACACACACACTAAGGCCATTTTACTTTGTATGGCTTTGTTAGCCATGATTTGGTGTGTTATCCCTTTAACTGAAAGGCCATCTGGTGTCAAAAGGTCAAGAGAAAAAAGCAAACAAGATGTGAAAGACACGAATTCATCGTTCTTGCTGACATACTTTGATTAATGTTACTGTGCTCAGGACAGGCTATGTCTTCAGATTAATTTAGATAAATGGAACTGGGGAATTGGATATCTTGAATATAATTACAATCCAAGTCGCTGCAAAAAGCAACTCTGAATACATTGTTAAACAACACACCCCATGAACTGAAAAATGGTCTAGGCAGGTCTGTAGAGAAGTAACACAGATGAGCAAAAACTTAAGAGCACCGGTATTATTCTTTAGTCTAGTGAACACATAGAAGCTCCCAGAATAAATGAGGTCTGAGTTACCATTCAGTAGAACACATGAGCTCTACAGTAACAACATGCGTAGAGCAGATAAGAGGACTACAGTCCCAAATAACTGAACATTTAAATTGTCTTAGAGTCACGTATGTGAGCGATGATATCTGGCAATGTTAAAATTATCATTGATCCTTTGAGGAGAAAAGATTACCAGTTCCTCCAGCTTTGCCAAATGCTCCTCAGTTTTATTTAAAACCCCTCTATTCTCTTGAAAGCTTCCCAGAAACTTACAACTTCTGCCCTCTCAAAAGATGACTGTACAACATCAAGCCTGCAAATAAGTGTCATAATTATACCTATGTTTACAACAGAAAGGTATTTATTTGCTTCAGATCTGTTTGGCACTACCACAAAAATAGCATTTCTCAAAATATCCCCAACCCAATTGCATGGAAATTATTTATGGCACACTTGATGAAAAGGACAACCTGTCTAGTCGAAATGTCTGTTACAAACCAGACTTAAGATTTACCGTGGGGAGAGCTAATGTCTCAGAAATATCAAGACATTTGCACATGATAATAGATGAAATAAGGTCAAGTATATTCAAGACATTTTTGCTTTTGCTTTTCTAAATGACGCTGTGTTAGCCAAAGAGGACGATCTCTTTGAAAGGATTACATTAGAGATAAATCTATTTTTATACATACAAAGGAACAAGACCTTGTGCTGAATTTTTACAGATTCTTAAGCTTGGAAAAATTGGGACATCGCATGGCTTTATTTTAAACCCTCTGATCTTTGTAGAGCAAGGGGGAATAAGCATGCGGTGTATGGGTGGGGATTTAGGGAGGGGGCGAAGGAACATTGTATCTCGTACAAACTTAACCGTTCAACCATATCAAGACAATTGAAACAAACTTAACAAAAACAAATTTGATGTAAAAAAAAAAAAAAAAAGTCAAATTAAACAGTTAGGGGTATAACCTGACAGACACATCTATACTTTTGAGTGCTTAGACACACTCTCATCTCTTGTCCTAAAGTTGTGTACAGTGTTGCTTCAATGATGGTGCAGTGAAATGAAGTTCTTTGACTTGAGAATCCCAGACAAAGCTGCAGTGAGACCGGCTCGCTGCCCAGCTGAAAAACTGAATAGCTGCTTGCAAACAAAAAGGTAAAGCGCAGATTCAAACCGTGATGCAGATTCATAATGAACACTGAGCATGATTCTTTATGATTAGATAGATTTGATTTTTGCCAAAGAATTGCTTTGCAAGTCAGTACCAAGAAGGATAAATTAAGACTAACTATATTATTCCCTGAGTAATTGCTGTACAAATCTATGTTATTTATTGAATAAGGACCCTCTACAATTTCAGTTCTCATTACTTTTAAATATCTAAGTTGCGCATATCAGTTTGCATTTGTAAATCCTAAAACCACTAAACCAAATGCTACAATGAAACAGTGTCACGCAATCCCATTTGCACACATTTCATGCAGACACCGAATGATAAAAAAAGGCATATCAAAAATAAATTATGATGAATCAGTTCACCTCTTGACAAAGGAAAAATTGTACGCATCCATATAATGTATTTACCCCAATATTTATATCATCTGCTTTGTCTTGTGACCAATTTAATCCTTCAAAACAGTTAACATTGCACCACTTACTCTGGCATCTTTTGATCTGACTCATACTGTTTCATCCCCCAAAATACTCTGAATGATTATTGCTTTTGTGTCCCAAGCCGACCACAAAGAGGACTAATCTAGCTATTTTGGGTCGAGCAATTTCCAAGAGAGAGCACCGTAGGACTGAGCACTTGGTGAGACCAGTGATAGACGTTACGAGCAACTGAGATAACAGGCCACATTGAACTGCAGCTGGAGTTGTTTACCCAGCCATGTCCGATGTAGTACAGTCAACCCACAAACCAAACCCACAGCCCAAAATGACCTTTCATACACAGTCTATACAAAGACCAACACCTACAGTAGAGAGCCAAGGACCATGGCAGGAAACAGTACTACACTGCTTGAGCAACAACAATAATCGTTTAAAAAGACAAAAAAACTTTCCTATGGAACAGTAAGTGCAATGTGCTTTGTTTTTATATTGACTGAGAACAAATGATATATATTTTTTAAAAAAGAAATTAAACATCACACTGAAAAGGTTTGCAGAATAGTGAAAGGAGCAAAAGTTCAGACAAAAACATTAAAATGAACAGACTCATTAAGAAAATCGAACAAGTAATGAGAGCTCTGATCTATAAATTTCCATAATCACCTCCTCAGTCCCTAATTTGTGCTCTGACCATGCAAGCTCAAACAAACTGCATATCTGGCTGACTTAATAGAGCAATTTTCAATGACCTTGAAAGGAATACTGTCTAATATATCATCAGTTTTAGCCCATGTCAATTTCAAATATCATTTTTTTCCTGTAATTTATTGATTTCATTTACATATCAAGATTCACTTGTTAAATGAGCGTATTTGTGTTGTTGATGTTGCCATAGAGAACACACATGGGTCAAAGATTATGTTTGGTTGCATTGATTGGGTAAAGTTTATTTTTCTTCCATTATTTAATTAGTTGCAGTTTTTACAGTGTATGCAGATTTTAGACTTAGTTAGATTTTTTTATTTCAATCAAACTGTGTTCAATTGTGTTTGTAAAAGTCTGTGGTAGCTTTTGTTGCAACATAAAATAATTTAAACAGAAAAAATTCAAAATAGCGCCAATAAACTTGTATTATTTGGGCGACTTTAAGCTTGTAGTTTTAACTTATTGTTAACTTAAAAACTATTTATTATGATTATTATTATTGCCTCGTATAAAGTATGTTTTGTGTATATTTATGGTTTATTTCATTATATTTGCAAGTTTAAAAGATTTTAAGTTTGCCAAAATTGTGGTTACACCATTTCGTTTCTTAAAAGGGGGACAAATAGAAAACAGCTTTAGAAGTACGATTTGGAAACGTTCTCCATAGTCAAAGAATGCACTGCTATATTTAACTAATTGAAGTGTATAAACATACATGCTGTGTGCTAGATGTTATGCCTTTACTGCCTGTGTTCTGTTTGTCTTGTTAAATGAAAATCTTTTAATTATTTAATCTAATCACAGTCTTGTTTTTTCAACCACTCTGTGAACCCCTGAGACATGGCAAAGCCCCTGTAACGAGGCTTCGGCCATTTGAGGGTCCAGCAATTAGCCAGGAACAGAGGGGATGTCCTAGGTTTGATACGCTCTCAAGGCGCTTTCCTGTTTATGCTGATGGGTTGATTTATTAAAAAAAAAAAAGATATTAACAGGTTCTGTAAAAGCATTGTAATACCGAGATCATCTGTATCAATTTCAATATTCAATTTGTGCTATTGAAGCAAAGACGGTTTTTTAGCACCAAGATGCATTTTGAAACCCAGCCAAGAGCTCTGGTGAAATATGGCAGAGCTCAGAAAAGCTGCAGGAAGGTTTTCTTGGGAGTCTCTAGGGTAGTAAAGGGGTGAGTGGTCCTTCTGTTTCTCAACCAACTGTATTTTGTGTCTATTTATTTAGAAGAGGGGACGCAGTGACTTAGTGATGTTTTTCTTACATTTTCCTGGAATGGTAGAACAAATCAAAGGTGAAAATGATCAAAACAGTTCTGCTGACACCAATGTCAGTGGGAGAAATACAAAATCTCATACTTCCAAACATGACCAAATGAACAATGTCAAAATTTAAAGGAAAAAAAAATAAACCTTTCAGTTTAGTCTAGGATATTTATTACTGGGATTTCAGCTGAAGACGCTTGAAGACTTTTTCATGGAATTGTTTAATTATTTGTACTTTACATGCCAGAAAAAAATAAAATAAAAGTTACAAATATTGAGTGACCCATTTTTTATTGACTGTCAAAACACTATTATTGAATGTTATGAGTAAAAAAGGATGTTATTTTTACTATCATGTATTTACGTTCACTACGGCTGGTTTGTTGGCACATACGAAGATTAGAAGTTCTTTGGATACCAACATGCTTCCTTACATTCTATTTTATATGCATAAAATTAATGCAGACTAAGTACTATGCTAAATGGTTTTAGAGTAAGAAATTACAGAAGAATATATTCTACTACTACTACTACTACTACTACTACTACTACTACTACTACTACAGTATTGACTGAAAGCACAGCTACAACAAAATGGCTACACTGAAGTTTAAAAAAAACAGACACAAGCTTGGAATATAATAAAAGTATGTTTATTTGAAAACCATGGAATGACTACATGTGACACAAATCACGGACACAAGACAACAAGGACTAGCGAAAAATTGGATGTGCAGACAACATAACAACTAATTGGAATTTCCATTGTTTATTCTTGATTATGGTGGCGCTCACGGCATGGCAACTTCCATGTTGCTGCGGTGACTGTGGTCCCTCAAGAACAACCTGCAAGAGTGAGAGCGCATACACGTTTATTTCAATAGCTTGTTTGCTTAAGTCATGACTTCATAGTTGTTAAAGGGAAGGACAATTTAGTTGCAATTAATCCCTGTAGGTTTCATTTCCAAGGACTAAGCGTTGACACCAGTGATATATCCACTGCGCTTACATTTGGGTTAGATGCTATGTTGATTTACATCCACAACACATTCAAAAAGTAAAATTCTGTTGTCCCAAAACCATCTCACCTCCACACTTGCTTAAACCTACCCTCATCCACACTATCATTTTTAAAAAGCTCAGCTTTGTTCACAATTGTATCTACAATATCAAGGATGAACCCTTTTTTTCTCTAAAAAAGAAAGAATACAACTAAATACTATATGTACGTAAACCATTACGAAATGTTTTCCATTCAACGGAATTGTGTAGACAGCCTCAGCAAATTTAAAATGTTGAATAGAAATAGAAATTGTAAAAGGCTGAACCGTCAAACATTTCAAGATTTCTGCAGTAAAGGATGGATGCAGATGCAATCACAGTACTGTACCCAGTTCAACAATAATGTATCCAAAGAAAATGTGGCACAACGTACTGCTGTATGCATTTGTCTCATCCATATACTGAAACATTAAATTATTATAATTTATTAATTCTTACTCCTCTACTATCTTAACACCTACAATGAACTCAAATTTCCATTACCTTTCTCTTGCTGTTGTCCTGCTCTTCTTCTAAAGGGAGGCTGTAACTGCACATGCGGTTTTCTTTGCAACAAAATGTTGAAACACTAAACTGTCACATTATGGAGCTCTGACAGTCAGTGATTTTTATTTTTCTTGCGTAAGCATTTTTTGCACAAAACCATGACTCTTATACAATCGTGGCCCCATTGTAGGACCAATTTAAGATCCTGGGGGGAAAAGATATGGTCCTGCAGTAAACCATACTGTATGTGGACCACTCTCCCAATTAATTTTGAAGGTTTGCCAACAAAGTTAGACTTACTCACAAATCAAGTAGCTCTAGAGCTCTTCATGCTCATGAGCCCCGAAATCCAGACTTGGGGGCTCCTGGCAGACAGCAGGACTGATGAACTCCATCAGATACTCACATCGACTGGGCTCTGAGGTAGATGTCACAACTGTCTCCTTTCCGCACGTTAACTTAACCTGAGAGACAAAGGAGGTCTATTTGGTCTTTCTCTGCTTTGTCCAATAAGAACAATTAAAGAATAGGTGAAAAAATTAAGTGAACAAAAACAATCCAGTCAGTGCAGAGACTCACCGTGGTGGATCTGTTTGGACCTTGCCAGCACCCTGTTCCATGTTCATACTTCATCACAGCGTAGACATTATCCTCAGGACCTGCCCATTTCCCCCATGTTCTACAGAAGGAAAATAATGAAACGTACAGGATGAGTACAATAAGAACAAAAAACAGCGCAAAACACAAAATATTACCAAACAACATAGACATTCTCATACCCCAGGTTAGTTTCTGATCCACCATACTTGGGTTTCTGGGATACTCTGTTGAATGGACAGAGCCTGTAGATGTACCTGAGAACAAAAGATGAAATTATTCCCTTGGAAGTAGGAACTTGTAACAAATATTAATAAATACGACAATTCTTTCCAAAGTCAGAGTGTGCACATACTCGCTAGTAGACAACTCATAACACTGGCTATAGAGGTAGGCAAACTCAGCATTGGGTCCAAAGTCAAAGGAGATTTCCTTCTCAAGGTTCCTGCAGACAAAAAGAAATTCAAATGTAATCCAATAGTGCAACAAAATCATCCATAGTACCTGTTGAAAGTTGGACTGCCTGGTAATAAACATTGATTGCATTATAGGCAAAGAAGCTCCTTTATACTCAGGCTTAGTACTTACCTGATCTGATCATCCACTTCCCGGAGAGCTCTCTCAGCCTCATCAAACTCATTCCTGGCTTTTTGAGCAGCTGGGAATCAAATATACACTAAGTAAATTCAGTGTGCTGGCAAGAAAAACGTCTGAGCAAATCACGCCATCCTGTTGATGCTTTCATAAAAGACAAGCAATAGATCTCAGTCATACAAAAGCAACACAGCTGTTCAATAAATTGCTTTCTTCTTCTGATAAACAATTTATTTGCACTACAGGAATGAGAGATTAATTTCAAGTTAGCACATTCAAATTCAAACTAATAGCTACACAGTCACATCTGTGCTTTTCTTCTGGTATTTTATAGTGTGACTCACTTACTCATAGCAGAGAACTGACTGAGTCACTCAGTTTTATACACACACACTTACAATCAATGAGGGTCTGCGTTTGTTGGTCGTAGGGTGGCATAGTCCCCTCATCATCGTCATCCTTCTTTTCTTGAGTCTGTGTCGTAGGAGGGCTCTGCTTATCAAACACAGATAAGAGTGACTCACTAAAATAAACTTGAGAGTCATTCAACATAAGTTTGATTGAGAGGCTCAGTGGACTTACCTTATAGTCTGCCTCATCTGGGTCATCATCTTCATCCTCTTCATCCTCCTCCTCTTCTTCCTCTGGGATGTCATCTTCAGGGTACTGCTCAGAGTCATTGTCGGAGACTGGCTCCCTCATCTCCTCCTGTGGAGTCTCCACTGGTGCTGGGGTGTCTGCGTTGGCCTGATACCAAGAAAGTCACACATTTAGAGGCGCAGAGGCTTTCACACTTAGAATTCAAAAATTAACTATCTGGTTCTTACCTCTGATATGTATTTTTCTTTGATGTTATTCCAAACAGACTCGAATGCTACTGTGTCCACTTTGTCCACTCCTCCTAACAGTCCCTTTATAAACCAAAAGACAATATTGATATTTTGATTTATTCAGCTCCTTAAGATTTTTATATATATATATATTTGCATTTAATGACAGCTACACTTTAACAGCAGTGTTTTTATAGAAATAATTCAGTACCTGGGCATCTGCTTCTGTGAAGGAACCATCTGAATCTGGGTCGAGCTCAGAATGGGACAGAAGCTCAGCCACTGAGATACTTAGATGAAAAATAAATACGTTTTAAAAAAAATGCAAATTCACTAGTTATAGTAACAACTCTATAGTTCTACCAGTGAGTCAATGAGGCTTCAAAAACACTGAATTATTGTGACTCTAATGATCATTCAAAATGTACACATGAAAGGCATAAAAATAAAATATTTTTTCAGAGAGACTATCTTTTGTCTGACACTTTTAATTCAGGAAAGTGGTCTCTGCTGTGTGGCAGTATTTTAGATAAATAAGGTACAGAGCAACAAGACAACTTAAAATAAAAATGGCTCCACATTTACAGACGGTGCATTTTATCTTTGCACTATTTTATTTAACTTTGTTCTTAAACGCTGTCCCTGGTAAGCTTCAAAACACTGTGAATCTTCCATAATGGGTGCTAACAATTCTGGAAGGTGCCGATACTCACAAGCCATCTGCATCATCATCCAGTTCAAGAAACACCTCAGCCATTCTAGCCTTGTCCTTCTCCATGCGAATGACAGCTTTTTCCTCTGAAACAAAATTAACGTCTCTTTGTGTTGAGTTGGCAGTGATTCTGATCACACACACTTGTAACTTGTGTTACTACATGTCTTGCATCAGGGCAGCTAGTACTAGTACTGCTAGTGTATGTGGCACTAAGGCAACTTACTCTAGCTTAAAAAAATGTTAATAAACTAGACTATACTATCTCTAAGGTGATGGTCTGTACAATCCGTAGATGGTGATATAGTTTCACATCATAATTTACCTTCCCAGGCCTTCAGATGGCGCTCTTTCGCTTCTTTCTCTGGCTGCTCTGCAGTCTCCTTTACAGTTCTTAGAGCTTCCACCCTATCTTCCAGATCCTTCTTACTGGTCTGAACATCTGCAAGTTTGGCCTGTTGAGACAAATCAAAATAATACATTTAAACAAATAAGATATACACAATATCTGAAAATTTCATTCAATTTATGAAACAATGCGCTGACATCTACATTCTAACTGTTTTGCCACCAATAACCTCACTGTCAACTTGGAAGTGTTTGTTTTTTAGAAGAGATTTCAGATGGCCAGCATCTAGTTTCTGGTGAATTAGCAGGATGTGCTCAACATAAGGTCACTAACTACTGCTTTCATTTTTTCTGCGTAGAATAATTCAAAACATAGGTGACATAGCCAGACATACAATAGTTGGTGTGGGCACCTTCAACATCTCTACTGAAGTATATCTGTATAAAAACATATCTGACCCAGTGATAATTCATGTTTCAAAGCTCTGGATCTTGATTATTACTCAAACAAATACCAAAGGTTTTCTTGTCATTCACACCTTCTTATCCTCTAGGCCCCTCTTGGCCTCCTGGATAATTTGTTGTTTAAGCAGAAAGCCCTCCTTAGCGATCTCTGCCATCTTCTGCAGGCTCTCCTTCTCTTTGCGCCCCAACTCCCTGCAAATCACATGAAATGAAAAAAATGCATTCAACAAAAACAATACATTTTACATTTTCTGGAAACTCAATGTGTACGTAAGTATTGTGTAGTCCCTATGGAGAAACTGGGCTTAGACTACATATCGTACACAAGTTATAATCCAAAAACATTCCCACCTGCAGGTGTTCTGACAGGTTGCACCACTGTTGTACTCATCTGTGGTGTCACAGCAGTCTGTACAGGAAACCCAGATAATATTAAACAAAAATCCTGCAAACACACACCACACCTGAGAAGAAATAATAAGCACAGTTTAAAATTCGTACCACAGATTCCGTCATTGATGCGGGAGGAAGGGATGAAGGCTGGTCGGAAACCTGCATTGGTACAGTGGAAGCTACCATTGGGACAAGCAGCCGTACCTGCAAATAAATGTATTATTAAATATACAAAACAGCCACTCCACATTATCATGACCTAGCAAAGGTAGAATTATACAGACTAAGCAGACCTATTACATTTACCACTAGCTATTTTATTTAATGCTTTGCACTGCGGGGAAGAAAATAGTACTGGACGGCAGTACAGGAGTCTCCAGCATGCAGCATATAAAGTCAAAGTCAGCTTTAATGTCAATTACTTCACATGCACCAGACATACAAAGGAATCGGTTTCTCACTCTCCCAACGGTGAACGATAAAAGCACAGGCACACTGATAAACAAGACATTTCCTATACTCAAAAGTAAACATACAATGCAATTTACACAGTAAGACTAATGCTAAAAAGATAGACTATAAATTATACAATATACAATAATATAAAATATACAGCAGTTATGGTACTGCAAAAAGGCAGTCAGTAATAACAGGAGGAGGTATACACACCTGGTTCATCAGAACCGTCGTGGCAGTCACAGTAGTCATCATTCACTCTGTCAAAGGGAATAGTGCGGCTACCATCCAGGCAAGTAAAAGGTTTTCCCTCCTCATAGAACTGCCGTTCTTTCGAGGTTGAACAGAAGAAAAGTTATAGAGAACTGCAACCGCAAAATACACAACTGTACTCGGGAATCTGTCTTATTAGTCGTAATTAAATGAAAAATGCTTACTCGATAGAGGGACACCGCGAGGGCGTTGGATTTCCACGGCCGAGACTCCCACACTGAGCAGCAGCAGCAGGTAGTGACAGGACTTCATGATAGTGCAGCTCCACACGGTCACAGTTGGTTCAAAGGTTCAGCTGCACCTGAACCGCAGATTAATACAGGAAACACACTGTAACAAACATAAACCTGGCGTGACAGGGTAGGGGACGTTATTAACTAATAAGAGCAACACAACCACATTACGTGTGTACGCTTGTTCTTGCGTATTTTTACAAAATATAATGACTTCTTGTTCGTTAGCCGAGGGCTAACCAATTAGCTTGCAAATGCCAACTAGCGACTTTAGCTTAAGATTAAAAGCAAAACCATAAACTAACGCGTAAATGCAAAACGCCAACTGTACTTATGTCGTTACAATAACATCATAATACCTCTAGTGTGCAAGGTTAATAACGTAGGTAAAAAAAATGTACAATCTTTGCAATCTTTTCTAAAAACAAGCTAATTGCTAATCATTACCGGTCAACACAGCGCCTAGTTCCGTCACCGCAATGCGCATGCGCGATCCCGCCCTCTCTGTCTTGTTTCACTCTGATTGGACGACGCTTTGAATAGCCCTTGTGATTGGCGGAGAGCCGTGGCACGTTGAAGCAGAGGGTTCTGGGTATACTTGAGGATGCAGCCATCTCATGCCCGACTCAGACAGGTGCAGGCAGTCGTCACTGTTTACATTATCAGGCTTATACTACACTACTTACTTGCTATTTATATTTAATATTTAATTTCCACTTTAGTAGTTATATAGTTTTAGTTTTTTAGTTTTATTGTATATTTTTGCACTCCATGTCACTTTGAACAACAATGTGTATTTACTTTTAATGTATAGTTGTATTTTCTAATTAATAATTGAAATATTTTATGTGATATTCTTTGTTCTCTGTTTGTGCACTTACGTTGCCTATTGGTGTGTCAACCTGAATTTGCTCCTTAAGGATATAAAAGGAATTCTTATCTTATCTTATTTAATATTAGTGTAAAAGCAAACAAGTAACGTCCAAGTGGAAAAATGCTATTTACCGCTGTATTCATTCAGATGTATCTCAACAATCTTCAACCATACACGGTCTGTGAACATAGTCTATGAAATCATATGTGTGTATATAGGTGTTATTTTTTGGTGCTTTTTGTTCCAGATTTTACATAAAGTTTTTGTCTCATGTACACATGACTGGGAAGTGTTAAAAATAGGATGTGCGTATGTGGGTTCAAACCTATACTTAAACAAATAGCTCAAATAGGTCTCCTCTACACAACAGATGCTAGAAACCAGTGTGGATGTCTGGAGCTCCTATGGACCAAGAGACATTGCCTGCAATATCCAGTTAATAATACAGTCTTGCTATAGTTAGAAATGAGATTATATTACCAGCCCCTGGACTAATAAATGAGCATAAATACAATAAATACACACAAACAAGTAAAATGCTGACATACCAAACACAATAACAGCAAACATGACAACGGCATTGTATTTAATATAAAAATCTTACTTTATTTGTATTTTTAACACACTTTACAGTACCGAACAGTGAAATAAAAGAAAAATATACTGATATACTATAATATTGTTTTATATATAGATGTTTGCTTATTAAATGCATTTATTCACAAAATGACACCTCAGCTCTGTTAAGAGGAAAAACTTTCATAAAAATAATATAATAAAAAATAACTTGGACACATTTTACACATTACAGCAAGATCATTTACAAATATTACAATCATTTCATGTTTTTTCCCTTGAATAATCTTTCTTACTTGTGACAAACACATGAATTAAAGCCCAGAGAATTATTCACAGAGGGAGTCAGTCTGCGACAAAGTAACCTGACAGCAACCCGATGGGAACCAGCTAGTTAGGCCACCATTGGACGGACATTTAGGCTATCAGGCTAGTGATTAAAGTTACTAAGAAACAGAGGTGGTGATAGTACTAGAAATGGCCAAGTTAGACAAGGACACATTTATATCCTTAGAACATGTCACATCCTGTGTGACTACATCAGCTTACATTTGACTTTATCAGTCAAATAACTTCAATCTCACATAGACTATTAATAGAGAATGACTAGTTTGTTTGATTATGCCTCTAGAAAAGGGGTTAACAATGATTACTGCACAATGAAAGTTTGTGATTTGGCCTAATGGAATATAATTACCAGGTGACTGCCAATGACCAAACCACCAGCACACACTGTACACCTGAAACACACTGTTTGCCTCAAAACCTGATGGAATAAAGTGCTGGTACAAATATATTTGATTTTAACAATAAATGTGGACGGTTAAAAAATGTGACAGAATGTTAGCACAACTGAGCAAAAACATAATCAGAGAATAAAAAGGTGGGGATGTGGCCTGCAGTGCTTCAGTGGTTCACATAACAACCTTAATTGGTTATTTGTCAATCATTATGACTTGAATAAATTTATAATTTACAATCCAATATTACATTATATACAAGAGTGGTAATGCTTATAGCTTTATCATCAACACATGATTCATTTTCCAGACCATCCACCAGAATGATATAAAAATAAACTGTACACAAACTGTTCAAAGAAAACACTTCCCATGGTTTTCTTTTCATCATTTAAAAAGAATGGCAGCAATCAATCAATTGAATAATTTTCTTAATAAGAAACAATTGCTACAGTATTGTGTTTGTATGGCAATTAAATATTAATGTTTTTATAGCTTATGACATAACAAGAAGCCACAAAAACAAAGCAACATCTTTAAAGTAAAAGGCCAATGCATATGGGAATCTTTTATTTAAGTAACTGCAATAGTAATCCTGGATTCCCATTCCACAAAATGAAAGCCTGTGTGGTGGCCCCGCAGCTCTGCTCCATCGTGCGACAGAGCAGGTCAAACACACAGGCTTCTGGTTGCACCGAGCTGTGGTGTCTTCAGATAAGTTCAGTTACTGACCTGCAGAAACTTGCTCTTACCTTCAAAAGAACCACACCCATGTTCTTTTTTTTTTTTTTACCCTGTGAAAAACACCTAAACAAACTGTGACCTATTTAAGCTGTGCTGATCGAATCCTGAACACCATTCAACAGGATGTGGTGATGCCAGTGAGGAACGATGACACTTATGACAATATCTTTAGCATTCTGCCCTTTCTTTCTGTTACTCACTCGCTAACTCATGACAACACAATAAGCCACGCAAACAAACACATACACGTATCAACTCCATCGTGTCAACAAATCAATATCTGGTCAGATCCAAACAAAGGACATCCCTATTCATTCTAATTGGCAGCAAAATCTTAACTCCCATTTCTTATTTCCTCTGCATACCTCCAGGTAGTTATGAGTCATTTTACCGTCATGATTAAAAAAACAACACATTCTTTATGTTGGTCCGAGCACAGCAACAACATAACGACTAATTGGCAGCAATGTTTCCCTTTCCCCTCTAAATGCAATGCTGGATACATTGTGTATAGACACACTGATACTCACAGAAATAAGCATACAGACGTGATATAAATATGCTAGGATATCTATTATATATCTTATAAATCTACATACTGGCAGGTATGTATCCTGCATCTGACATTAAGGCAAAAAAGCATCAAACATAACAAGGATGATTAGGGACTGCCAGACCACCTTTTGGCCAAGTCACGCTTCTTTCCCCTGACATTCTTCCTCCCTGATTTTCTTATTCATCTGTGTTCCTTCAATAACTTCACCCACTGAAGTTTCTCATCCTTTACTTTGGTGAGAATCGTTGTGTATGAGGAGACATAAACACACAGTGCAAGTGGGTTTGAGATGGCGAGTGAAAATTTGTTCTGCTGATGAAATAATTATGTATCCCTTCAACATATTTAGCAACTGTTAAATAGAAAATAGGCAAAACTTATGCTTCAAAGCATCACATGGCTTATTCTCAGAAAGTTTAAAAAAATCATTCTAATAAGAAAAAACCATAAGCTGGAGTCCACTGGTGGTTGTGGTGGTGGTAGTGATTGCTCTGCATCTAGGGTTCTGAGTTATTATATTACCAGAAGAGCAACAAAGGAAGACTTACAGCTTAAAACATATCACCACAGAAACTGTACGTGTGAGATACACACCACAATACCATGAACAGTAAAGAGAGATCTTTAACAAGAGACAATCAAAAATGATAACAAAATCAGACACTCCTGTCCCACAATGCATTGCTTCACGACAGCTCCATTCAGGAAGCTGGTGTTTCAGAAAGGCACAGAGCCATCTTGCACCAGTAGCACTCTCCTTGTAAAGGGAAAAGGGGTATGGGACCCGGCGGCCCCTTCATCGCAGCATCTTCCTTTCCTTCGGTATCTTGCTCTCTTCTCCTCCAACTCTGGATTTTCTTATTTTTCTTTCCGACAGAAATGGAAAAAAAAGTCACTCGGATGTGTTGCTTTTCTGAGGAGAACAGTTTCTGTTGAGGTTCTAACAAACATGAATTACTAATACTGACTGAACACTAGTTAATACTCCATTAAGAGATGGCTTTTTCCAAAAAGATTCATTACTAATCCATGTCCCTCATGTAAATGCACACATAAAAACATACAGTCAAGTGTCTGTGTGTGTGTGTGTGTGTGTGTGTGTGTGTGTGTGCGTGCGGGGTACATTTGGGCTCCAGTTATACTGCATGACTGATGCATGCTCGTACACACATTGCATTGGTGTATTCTACATGACTTACTCCTACTATGTGTTTGTGTGTGTCACTTAATGTGTGTTTATGTGTGTGCATTCCAGTCCCAGAGTGCTACGCTGTCTTCAGTTGCCCATCGTTACTGCTCCTAAATTCCTCTAAAGGTCTAAAGTTCATTGTGAAATCTGTCGAAGGACTTGTCACCACTCCACATCTACAGTTGCTGTGTATTTACCTTCTCTTTAAGCGATTTTAATTTATTCCCTTTTTGAAAAATATATTTAAAGGTCTGTATTGTCATTGCAGTCTTATTTGTTCTTGGTTTGGCCATTGAAAGGATGAACAAGATAATGTGTGCAAGTAAGGAGGGAGATACAGGAGCAGAACTCATGTATCTTCAGCTTGTGAAGAAGAATCTTCCTCTTCCTCTACAGGACTTGTGTCAGAAAGTCTCTCCTTTTCGGATCGTACCTCCAACTGAGCTTTCAGCTCCTCCTCCTCCTCCACCTCTTCTTCCTCCATTGCCACCTCGTCTTCCTCTTCTATTATGTCCTCATTTTCCTCCTCTGCCATTATGTCTTGCTCTTCATCTTTTTTACCCTCCTCCTCCCCCTGACTGCAGTCTTGTGCCATGTGGTTCCGCGTAAGCTTGTCAACCTCGTCTCCCTGTTCTCTCTGAGAGCTGTCTTCGAGGGTGAGCTCAAACTGAAACTTGTCTATGCAGGCGTTCAGATCCTTATCCTGAATCACAGGAGGTGGCGAGGGGCTTTGTGGGATAGTGCTCTGGTACCAGTCCCTGTTGTCCTCCAGAGTGTCCAAGATGTCCTGGGCATCAGGGTGCACAAGGTCCCCCCATGTCTCCCACAACGGGTGGACAATGTAGTCAATGAAGCCCACCTGCAACCAGAAAAGAAAGAGTGTGACTGACATCATATAAACTAGCACAGTGGTGTCATTCCACTCCCTACAAATAAGCATTAAAAATGTATGAGGATGACTGCTGTGATCAGAGATGACTGATCAATCTCTGCACTGTAGTTATCATGCCACCTACAGCATTAACAGTTATCCAGTTGTGTACAGAATCATATCCATACATGCCTATTATTTCAGGGCTGATCACTTACCTGACTCTTTTCCACAGATGCAGTGTGTTTATCGCACATGGGACTGATCTCCATCCCTCGCTCTCTCTCCTTATCTCCCTGCCTGAAGAACTCCTCCATGATTCTTTCCGTCCATTGTCGATACACAGCCAGGGGTTTTGTAGGATTGCTCAGGTCAGCACAGTGCACCATGTTCCTCAACACCTGCACAAACACACAGTCACATGTCACAATATGTCATGTATATGCAAAGTTACAAACAATAAATTCAGATTCACATTGGTAATCATCTGCCTTTAATCTCCTCTGTCCCTCTGGTCTTCTAAAGATTTGTGTTTTAAACAATCTTTTTGCAGCCGAAAGGAGGTGGTTAAAACCTAGCTTTTTGATGACCTATCTCACTTCTTTATTCTTTCTTCCTTTCTCTTCTATTAATTGCTACTACAACTTGAAAATCCAGTCCTCTGCCTCTAAAACTAGGACGCTACTTTACCTCAACACCTGCTCCTCCCTTTTCCATTTCTGGTCAAGATTTTGTCACCTACTTTGGTAAGAACATATATCATATCATATCATCCTCGACCACTTATTCCTGTATTGAATCTGGCTTAACTTCTTTCTCTCTTCTTCCCACACAAATATGCATAAACGTATGACCCCTTTACGCCTTCTCTTGATGTCATCAATTCTTTTGTGACATCTGGCTGTGTGACTTCAAGTCACCTGGAAGAAGAAGAATTCTTCACAAGTATAATGTCAACAACCACATACTCATCGTTTTCCTCCTTTCCTACACTCTTGAATCAGAGAATTGTCATAAAGGCACTTTTTAGATACAAATCAGTCAAGATTCAGACTGGCATACTGTTTTGTGAGTCTCCTGACATGAGTTTAGACAACAACAGCAACCACCTCCTTCCTGGCACTCTTGCAGACAACAGGATATCTGGGAAGGCACTTGCATTTTTCTCTCCCTTCCTTTCCACGGACCCACTTAATGAAAGCTCAGATTCTTGCTTTTGTGGATGACACTGAACTGTACCTCTGATTCAAATCTTTGACACTTGGGTCACATCAGGTTAGATACATTTCTGCAGGCCTGGCTGAGATCTCCAGTCCATCAAACTCAATTTAGATAATACTGAGCAGCTCTTCCTTGCCCCACACAAGATCTCACTGTCCTAATTAACAAAATAAAGTAACACCTACTTCATCAATCAAATACTGAAGCATAGTCCTCAACAACCAGATCCTAAGATGTGAATCAGTGATCAGACTCTGTTGGAGTATTAGAATCCCCAAGCTACTTAAACATATTTTAAAATAAGAGACTACCTAATATTTGTGTAGTTGCTGATAGCAACACCCTCGCCTCACCCTCCGATTGCAGGCGTGCAGGAGAAACTACGGTGGCCGCAAAAACCACAAAAGGCCATATTTAGAGCCAGTGTTTGGTGTGTTCGTTCTGGGCTACTGTAGAAACATGTAATGTCGGACTCCATAGGAGAGGACCCGATCTGTCTGTAGATAAGAACGTATAACACTATACCATGACATTTTGAGGAGGCGCATGTAAATTATGAAAAGACCATATCTCCAGAAGAAGACACAGAAGTATAAATCAGTTTTCACCTGAGTTGGTGTTCTGTCCAGCCCCCTGCTTAGTCTTCCTCTCAAACCTAACCCGTTTTTTGCTTTTTTTATAGCACTCTGAATTAGCGCTATAGTAAAGTTCAGTTCTTCTGGCTAATTTGTAAATTGAAGTTACTTGTAAATTAACTGGAAGATGACATCTCACCTGTATTCGATCAGTGTAATGGTCCAGCAGCAGTACTCCAGAACTTGTCACTTTCTTGGTTTCCACCATTGTCTTGAGGTCTGCCAGCAAACTCATGTGTTTAGACATATCTGTTGCCAAAACCTGGGAATAAAATTGGTATGAAGGCATTACATAAAGAAATAGAAAGATGGAAGAGCTAAGAACCAAATAAAGAGAAGGGAGAAAGGTAGTTATCTTCATTATACTGAATGAGTGCGTTGACAACACTCACCATATCAATAACAAGTTTCCTCAGGCTTTGTCTCTGCCTCTTGCTAAGGTTCTGGAAGATGTCACAGTTGTCCTCGTGAAGCAGCTTGAAGCCCACAGCTAGGTGATGGTTTTCCAACACAGACTCATCATTATACATCAGGGCTAGCTCTGAGTCTGAGGGAAGCACCACACAACACATATGAGTCAAAAATACAGTTATTCCATCACTCATTCAGCATCACCATGCTCTCTCCGTCAGTGTTAGAATCAGACCGTAGTGGCACCGTTTCAAAATGTACAACTACTTAGACGATTAAAGGTGAAAGCGGAGTGCAAACAAAGCTTAACAACTAAAACCACACAGTTTACAGATTAAAAAGATGAATGTACTTAATACATATAACAAAAAAAGGTCTGCTTGGTCATTCAAAGGATGGATAACTGCAGTACCAAAGTAAAAAATAAAAGAGAATCTCAATTAAGCTGAGTGTATTATATGCATTAGAAACTATATGAAAATCCATCTTTACATATATCTAAGTTCTGAATGGTCTGTGCAGTATTAAATGACCTAATATGATTTAATAGTTAATAAATTATATTAAGAGGAAAATGCAAAATTAAAACAGTCAAAATGTATAAAAACTGATGTGATAAAAATTTAAAATAAGAGTTAAAGAGTTCAAACAACATTGAAGACAAACCTTTACTGGGTAGAATGAAATAAAAGGGTATTTTTAAAATAGCTGACCCAGAAAAGTGACCTCATCTAATTCTTAAATAGTGGATCTTAGCTACCTGCTTCTCAAAAATCAAGTCGAGTCATTTGTATACATTTATAACCTTTCTCAGTTACTTGTCTTGGTCACATACAACACGTTAGTTGTATTCGAAGCAGAACCAGCTGGATTTAGCTGCTTTTTGTTTGTCCTTGCCATTATGATTTCCAATTTTCTTCTTTAAAACTCATGTTTGTGTGTATCTTAATCCCATTTTGACTCACTGGTGTTAATAAGGAATTGGTTGGACACTCCTGGATGGTCCACATCGTGGATGGCAGCGGCAAATAAAGCAGCTAGTATCTCTAGATCAGTGAACACCGCCTGTCAGAGATAAATGATAGAGAAAAAAGGGAAATAATCAGTTACACTGCAGTCTACAATTTGCCTTTGACTACTGTGTTCATGTAGTATTTGTGAAAATCTGTGCATGTTAAAGTAATAAAGTTATATGTGTATTTGGTATTTGTAGTAATGCTGTGTCTTTGTCATTAGCAGACCAGTAGTGGTATTTACATCTAGAGCTGGTGTGGATAGCAGTACATGAGTAGACTGAGTGACATCTGCAGCGTGGAGGCTGTTGTGGTAGGCCACATTGGCATGGTAGTGGTCCTCCAGGGTCATCACATAAGTGACAAATGTATCCACAGGGATCCGAAAGGTCTTCAGTAGATCTCTTTCCTGTAGCAGAGACAGTCCACGGGGGTCATTGTCACAAATAAGTTACATGATATACTATATAATCCATTGCTGGTTAAAGCTTAATCTTTCTCACCTGGAAGATGGCAAACATTATGCAGCTGAGGGGTCGGTTATTGGAGAACTCTGCCACATGAAAGATATTAAGGCCCCACATGTTCAAGTCGTTCAGCTCCTGAAGGTGCAACAGACAACATTTACATTAGTACTACAATCTAGCAGTTTGTTACCCATCTTAATTCAACCAACAAATGTGCATGATACTACAGTGGTTAATTTTTGCATTATCTGGTATAAAGATGGTCGAGGAAAGCTATGGAAATGTGTTCAGAAATGCATGTGAAATGCATGCATGTGTTATATTTACATAAAGAGGTAGAATATGTAGAGAAGGGTGACGGGAAATACATGTAACCCCATTGTCGGTTTATGTGTGCATGTCTAATAACTTGCTTCTGCTGGGCTGCTTTTCTATCTCTTTACTTCAGTTCAGTTCAGATATTTTCTGTCCCACAAGATTATATTTTGCAGCAAGGAAAAGGAAAGGAAAAAGAGAACATAAACACAATAAAAACACAGTAAGATCACTGAACATGTATTTACCCTGGCTAACGCATCCTCATGTTCAGTCTTCACACCGAAGCGAGGCATGGTGCAGTTGGAAAGGCTGGAACTGTGCGTGAGCTTCTTCACACCACTGATGTGACACATGGGCTTCTCCCTCTCCCTCAAAGTCGGAGATGGGATCTCAACATCGTTCTGCTTATCTGGGGGGGAAAGAATCAGAAGTCAGCCAGGATGAAGAATTATGGTTGTGCTTGACCTAGGGGTCAAAGCTATAAAGGACTTGTTGTAGTGGCTGGTCACAGTGGTTGGATGGCAGGTTTGCTTTACCTAGAAAGGTAGTGGAGATGTATTCTGACACCTGGTTCCCTGAGCGACTCATCTCTGACAAATGGGACAGCTCCCTGTTCAACATCCTCTTGAACTGAGGGTAGGACAGACAGAAACAGGAAGTAAGTGATTTTATTTGTAGTTACAAAGTAGCAGCATAAAAGGTTACTGACATATCCGAAAATGTAGACAGGCAGATAGGTAAACCTATCTAACCTAAGAAGGATTAACATTGTACTTTAGATTCAATTTGCACTGATACAAAACAACAAACATTCCTATGAGTCAAATATGAGAAAATAAATTATCACCCTCAATCTGGCTCCATTCACTAGTGGGTGAGAAAATCAATTATGAAACATGTCTCTTCTTTTTCATAGCATACTGTTCAATGCCCCAATTCAGTGTGCATGCTTATTTATGTGCTGCAGTATTGTGACCTGTTTATACATATTTTTCGCCATACATCTCCAGTGGCAATCATGAACAACTAGTCTGCAGGTCCTTGCAGTACAGGCACAAATGTGATTAAGTGAATACATTATCCCTGCAGACAGAAAACACTGTTCTTGAATGTTCTCTCAGATGTTATGTAATTTTTTCTCTATGGTTAAAGGTGATTTAACAGTTACCTGTCGCACAAGTGTAGGCACAATGCAATTCGGACGAGACCCCTCGGTCTGTGTCCTACTGACTGATCTTTCACACATAACAATTTCCATGGCAACCAGAGTGGTTGCCGTGGCAACTGCCTCCTCACAGTCAGTCCTTCAGCTTGATGTAAGAGCGGTGGCTGCTTGGGTGACAATCTGAGGGAGTAGGCAGGTGTCTCTGACCTTTACCAAGGTCAACCCTCCCCTCCTCTGCTGTCTTCCTCTGTATGTCTCCCTGTTGCTTATATCTGCTCCTCCCTCCCTCTTGAGGTAAACAACATTCTCCGCCATTGCTATTGAGCCCCAAAATCCTCCTCTGTCACAGGCTCCACTTTGCCTTCCTGCCATTTCACACACCTCATGCATTCTACCATCTTTCAGTCTTTTCCTCTCAGTTATCTCTCTTTTTCCACCCATCCCATCCAGACTGGTGCTCGTTACACGATAGGCCTAGCAAATAGGTACTCTGACAACGAATCGTAGAAGCAGTCCGGCAGAATCAGTCATCAGGAGCCAGGAAAGCAAGTCAAGCCCAGTGGCACACTTAGGCAGCAGGCTCAGCCCAAACCTCCTCCTCTCTCTCTTGCTCTCTCTCGTTCTTTCCTTCCCTAATGCTGTAACGCTGAGTCATAGCTGCCAACCAACACTTCCACGGTGCCAGTCCGAGTGCCAGGACAAACAACACTCTTCCTCTGACACTGACTAATGAAGCAAACATGCAAACGCTGCACAGACATGACCACACACACACACCTATACACCTGCATATGTGAGGGACCCAGGTGTTATTGTTAACTGTCTATGATCATGAATAGCATACATTAATAACCAAATAACACACATGTTAAATGTAACCCCTCCTCTGAACTATAATCTGTACATTTGATTGATTCAGACTGTAAACATATGAGCAGAGAAGCAACTCATATATCCTAACGTGCCAAATGTCCTTCAAGAAAACAAAAAGACAAAAGCCAGAATTTGTTTTGGTAAGCCAGTGACAGGATACCACATCTAATGCAAACCCGACAACTCACACAATGTCTAACTTCATACATTTTTATGGATGTAGCATGTTGGCAAATCTGAGGACAAAAGGAACAAAAAGAAACATCTACTCAGTCCTGAGACAATAAGCATTGTCCTTCACTGACAATATACTTGGCTTCCTTGAGTCTGTATTGAGGCCAGCCTCAGGGTAGCAGGAGAGAGAGACGGGGGATGTGGGACGCAGGTGTGGAGGATGGAAACGGACATTATGTGACACTGCAATGTACCTGCAGTAAAGACAACGAGACTACTCATCACACAGTCCCAAAGCTATTTCTTAGATTTTAAGCAGCTTGGTGTATTCTCAAATGTAGACCAGATATGGAATATGAAGAATGAGAGTGATATTGTCTTTTTGTTTACAGTGCTGCTGCAATGTAGAAAAACTGAGCAGAGTTAATAAACTCTGTGCCTTTACCCCTGTTCCCCTTCAGTGGATTCATGTATAAATTATGTACAGGAACACACTCACCAATATTTTGCCTTACAATTTCTCACAAAGCCTTTGTCAGCCCCACAAAACCTTCCTTCACCTCATAAATTCAGGACAAAATGAATTAGCCCTCATGTTGCACCTTGTACAATTCTCCCATATAAACACATACAAATCACAAACTGACACCATGAGTGTTTGATTAAAAGAGACACATAATAACCCGGAGTAAACAAGGAGAATAGTTGTTAATGCATGCATAGATGTAGCAGTGACACTTGGAGAGTCCACAGCATCTATCCAAGATGGCCACCGCCAGGCCTTCTTGCTCCCAGCAAGCTCTCTGAACCCTACCTGGTCCCACCAGCCGATGAGCCAGGGCCTGGAGCAGGTCTCACAGAACAAGTCCACTAAGGGCGTCCTGCGTTCCGCTGCCGTCCCACCCCCGTCCAGAACCCCTCCAGCAGCTGCACCAAGGTCCAGCTCTGCCCCTGCCCTCCCCTGCAGGGGGCTGTAGCTGGAGGAGCGGGGCAGCCGGTAGCCCCCTGGTACAGGCGAGGGGCAGGGGGATGGAGCTGGGTCAATGGCTTCCACTACACCCATGTTGAGGGTGACGGGTGGTTTGGGCCGATGGCACAGGCAGGAGGTGCGGTAGTGGAGCGGGGTGGGGGCACTGTGTGTGCCCCAGTGGCATGAGGGCGTCGTCAGGGTGTGTGGGGAGAGGCCACAGCCAGTCAAGCCGGAACACTCCAGAGTGACGGCTGCCCCGAGAGGGGGCGAAGGAACGGGGGAAGGGGGTGAGGGTAGGGGTTGCTGGTGCAGACTGTCCTTGCCTACATGCAGCACCCCAAAGCAGGCCACCCAGTCAGTCCAGAGTCAGGCTCCAGCCTCAGCGTGGTCCGAAGATGAGGGTCCCCCTGATGGGCAGACCAGGAGCCCCCTGGATCCAGCTGCTGTGGAGACTACATCTCATCCCATTTGCTGAGCAAACTGACCCAAATGTACAGTCACTGCAAAGTAGAGGTGGATGGGAGCCGAAAGAGGGAAGATGGAGGGAAACAGAGAAGGAGAGGAAGCAAGGGACCGTCTGAAGGGCACAGAGAGGAGCCGATGGGAGAGATGAGTGGGAATGTGAGAGAGATGTAAATGAAAAAATTATGTTGAGAGAGCTGAGATGCTTGACAAACAGTAATAAAAAATTTAGATGATGAAGGTGAGAGGGATGGAGTTGTGGTGACGGCAGGACAGAAAGATGACTGTAGTATCGAATGATGGAGGGGAAGGGAGCTTGGATGACAGCGGGAACATTGGAGAAGGAAGAAAGGAGAAACAGATGATAATAGCAAGAGAAAAACAAGGATGAAGAGGATGAGAAAGGGAGAGAGAGAAAGAGACAGAGAGGTATGTAGGCAGGCCTGTAGCAGACGGTCAGGCTGAAGAATCACACCAAAGCTGTGGTCTGGAAAAACAGGCTCCCTCTCCCTGCGTCGACTGCCCCTCCCCCACGGTACGGATCCAGAGGCCCGGCCCAGTCCTACCGGTGCATCAGCCCGCCTGTGCCGTCTCACACCAATCCCAGCAAAACACAGTCAGTCCACAGTCAGTCAGGCTGCCTCCTGATAGCTCCGTAGCCCGGTCCCCTGCTCCAAGTCAATCCATGCCTCAGCTGGACAAAATGCCAGAGGTCTAATCCTGCCGCTTTAGGCTGCCGTTCCTCCTCCAATGCTCTGCCTCTTGCGCCATTTCCCTGGATGCTGTAGACAGCTCTCGCAAGCTAATCAGGCAGTGTGGCTGCAGGCGCATGCATGTGTGTGTGTGTGTGTCTGTGCTTGCTTCTGCTCTCAGCCTGAGTGCGCATGTGCGACAAGACAGCATGTACGTCTGTCGAAAATATGTGTGTAAGCGAGGGTGTGAGTAAGAGTGAGAGACTGAGTGGGAATATTCATGTGTACCTCCATGTTGGCACAGTGCGGAGGATTTCTGTAGCTTAGTTGCGGCTGCTAAAAGGCAGCAACATATTTTCAGAGATTCTGTTTACCCCAGGAGACTTCTCTCTGCACATTG
The DNA here is from genome assembly GCF_004916995.1 of Morone saxatilis. Classification (NCBI taxonomy): domain Eukaryota; kingdom Metazoa; phylum Chordata; class Actinopteri; family Moronidae; genus Morone; species Morone saxatilis. Next base: position 15,074,312 of record NW_023339696.1, on the reverse strand, counting down.
TATGTGCACACATATTTTACATAAATGTGCACACACAGACAGACAGACATAAATTATGTCCTTTGAATACTCTCCTGTTATCTCTCCCTGGGCCCTTTCATCATAAGCCTGACTGATTGTAAACATGAAGAACTGCCATTAATTAACAGTGAAGTGCAACACGGGAAGAATTTATAGAATAAAACAAACAAGGTACAGGATGCTGTCTCTTTAAGACAAAACACTATTAAAGGAGCATCACCTCGATTTCATTGGTTGTTGCCTAAACCACATGGCTTGTGGTCAGAGTAGCAAGCCAATGACTAAAAGGGAAGGGCAGACCCTGCTGCTGTTCGATAGCAACCAAGGTTACAGCAGAGACATCAGCATCAGGGCATGTCCCCCCTCCCATGTCCTCCATAGATTGTCACCCTCCCCTCTCTCTCTCTCTCTCTCTCTCTCTCTCTCTGTTCCTGTGCCCCCACAAATACAAATGCATGCATACTTAACAAGCAGGCCCATGTGCACACATACAGGCATGTAGATGCAAATGCACAGCTGCATCTCTTGCAGTTATAAAGACAAATGCTTAACGAGACATCATGTATGCCATAAATACCCAGAGATGGTTGACTACATATGTGGTAAAGCGCATATCAATAATTCATCCATACAATTACTACCACAAGATTGCAAATAAACACAGGAAACAAATATTTTTAAAAGACTACCACTAATTAACAACTATCTGAAAATTGACACAATCTACAGTACAAAAAGCAGCACATGATAACTTCAACAGCTAATTCATTCAAAGAGTCATTTGCTAAACAAAATTATGTGAAAATGTGTGAAGATTCAATGTGACAGGTGTTAGACGGGACTGGATAAACCAGATTAAGGTTTTTATGACCAAAAGTTTAATATGCATTTTCTTCAGTTCACTTTAATAATTTACCTTTGTGGAGCTCCATTGTTTGTAGGGTGGAAGCTTAGTAAGGAAGTTAGCCATAATGTATTTTGTACACTGAGTGATACAACTAGGAGCCATGAAATACACGTTGTTCATCAAGAAGCTCGGAACCAAGCGTGGACAGTGAAAGTACGAGTGAACATGTTTGTGTGTGGACAGGTGCGAACCTTGTTGGAGGCCATCTCGCTGACTGAGCGGTGGGTCTGAATGGTCTCCAGCTGGTCCAGACACCAGTCCA
>NW_023339696.1:15064010-15073023 GCF_004916995.1 Morone saxatilis | reverse complement strand
ACACACACACACACACCAACAAAATTCAGAATATATGATATGTCTTATAGTCTCATATATGTAACAACACTAGAAAACAATTGAATCACAGTTATATTATAGCTATTATATATATAAAAAACATATTGTTTTATATAAGTATACTATTTATAGTGAAATGGCATATATATTAGATAATGATTAGCTGAATAACACAAAAAAAATGTATTGACAACATATGATAACTATCCATCTACAACTGACAGGTATTTTAAAATAGACAAATGAATGTATGTATTCTGATAAAGAATGTTTAATTTGTTATACACATTAATTTCTGCTTCCTTAAGACTCGCAACTCTGCTGAATCCCCCCTTTCATTATTATTTTTTTTTTAGTCCGTTTTTCATGTCAGGCACTCTACACTCTACACATCTTTACAACTGGTTACATTTTGTCCTCTAACAAACACAGTAGACTACAGCATTTTCTCTCAGTTTCAGTGCAGTGAAGGTGAACATTAACTTTTTCATACATGTCCTTTGAACGTCTTTATGAAAAGAGAGCAAACTTTTATTTTACATCAGCTTTGTTTTTTCTTAACTTATATATATTTTGTAGCTTTAGCAATATATAATTAAGATATAATACGATTAAGATATATCCAGTCTCATAAAATGTATGCAGTAGGTAAAGTTAATTTTAAAAATCCTCTTTAATAGCCATATGATGTTATGTGCTGTTCTGCAGTCATTTTCATTACTGAAGATGCATTTGGAGAGTTTGGGAGCCTTAGTGTGTCCTTAAAGCTGTGTAAGGGGACTGTGGGACTCTTTGGACTAAGAGTTTTAATTAGCTGACAACATACCAGAGAGTGTAGCTTGGGGAACAGTGGGTTGGCTTGTCACTGGTGACCTCCTGTGGACGAACACATCATTACATTAGAGGCAGAAGCACACGCTGCTGCCCCCTGCTGGGGTTCAACACACATTCAGCATTAGATTATGAGGCAACAAAAGGCTTGGCTCACAGAGGATATATGAATATTTTTTTTATTCATTTATATGCCCCTAAAAAGAGACGAAGGGATGAGTGCATGTCTATATTAAAATGTCTTTAAATACTGAATAACACTGCAATGTGTGAATTTTTAAAAGTGCATAAAATTCCCCTGTTTCACTTAAAATATTCAAGTATCCAAAAATAGTCAAAGACAAAGCATGCGCTCCGCTCTCCTTTCAAATAGTCTTCATGGTTTCATAATTGTGTAGTGAGGGAGGCATTTTCAGGGCACAACACTGCATAATTATAGATGCTGATAATTCTGTGGTCTGTGGTCCATTGCTTTATATATCATATTGACGTGGAGCTAAAAGCCTGCCAACTCGAGCTCCTTCTGTCTACTGCATTACAAAGGAGAATAATTTTAGGGTTATTGACCGTCTCCATCGTCTGGGTACAGAGTCAGGGACATACATCTGACGCATGGTGTTTGCTGCACTCAGTCCTCAGCCATCGAGTTTGAGAGATGCCAGATAATGCAGATCATATTTTCCTTGAGCATAGTGTGATAATCATAAACTGGTTAATCATGATGGCAAAAGTGTTTCCCACGGGATCCAGGAGAAGGAGACATTAGCAAACACACACTGCAAACTAAGCAGGCAGTCGTGACGAGTGTAAGTGGGGGGAAGGGGTGTTTGACAGCATGATACTGACTTGTTAGTGGGTGTTGTGACATTGGCGAGGATGGTGAAGTTGCTTCTTACGGTTCGTAGGCTGGCCAACACCTGGGGGATGGATGGACAGCGTAGGAGGGAAAGAAGGAGGAGGAGGAGGGAGGAGGGAGGGAGGAAGATGGGATGGGGGGACAAGTTCACTGCACTAATTAGCCACTTTTTCTAGTCATTTACAGCAATTAAACCTGCCAGACAGGGTGCACAAGGAAAACATACCTGAGCAAAAGGGGTGACAATCATGTCTTCGGCGTGCCTACAGGATAAAAGATTAAAACAAAAAGCAGAGAATGAGATGAATGTGAGCGGTTTGGGAGCCTGATGCGCTCAGTATTAGTGTTTATATGAGAGGCTGTATCTGTGAGCTGTATGTTTACAGAGACCTATTTGGATCTAAACAGAGAAATAGTCCTGATATACACTAATGGAAGGTTTTGGGTGGTTTAAACATACTGAAAGACAAGCCAGGAAACAGAGCACAACAGTTAATGCTAAGAGGATTCATCATGATTTCATTAGCATAATGATTGCATAATTACAATCACCACCATCACTGTGTTGATTGGGATAATGTGCAGTTAGTGATGTGTGTGTGAGTGGACACTGCAGGGTTTAAAAAACATGTTTAAATTTTGTCTGCTGCTTGATGGATCCAGGATGATGGCCTTGTGCTTACCCCTCACTGTTGATGGAGGAGTTGCGTGACATGGTTTTGGGGGACGTGTCGTAGTCTGAATCTGAGCGGTACAGGAAGGATTCCCTGCGCTGGCTCTGGGGGAAAGAAGGGTGGAGCACCAACCCAGGACTCGCCTGCGAATCCATGGGACTCCGGCCTGGCGAGGGACCATTCTCGGAATCGAAGCTGAAGGGTTAGAGAGGACAGAGAGGAAATTGGTTTTACATCTGTTACATTTCAGCCTAAACACCTAAACACCCAATTACCCGTGATGAGGTCCACCCTCCTTTAATGTTTCTTAGTGAGGAAGTTGAAGAAAGAGAGATGTGACAGATGCTACAGCATGTACGCATGCAGCTGTGACTCTGGTGCCGTTTGATTGGCAGACTGCCACCGGGCTGCCCTGAGAATTACACTTTAGTGACAAGTCATATTTTAGAGCAAGTCATGCTTAAGTGAGCAAAATGAGCCACATCAACCGCAGCCTGTCTCTGGGCCAAAGCTGTCTGTCTGAAGACGTCAGTGATGAAGATTTTTTATTTGGATTCAGATCTATTATTGGACGACATCTTAACAGTATGAAAACCAGTATAAAGCCACGAAGACTGCTTATCATCAGGAAACATCAGCAATACAAGAAAAAAGGACAAAGTCCAACCCAAAAATATAATTTGAAAAATGAAACACAGCATCTGTCCACACAGCATCAGGCCAGCACATTGCTGATTAACATTAAACACAAAACACAAGGCTGAAACTAATCTGCCAGATCCGTTCAAAGACGAGCTAAGCCAAAGGGGACACAGCAACATGGTTCTCAGGTTACACTCGTCTCTTTTTTTACCAACACCTGCAGTCATGAAGCCTTTATTTTCCAGCAGCCCTCAACAAAACTCCAACTATTTCTGAGATGAAGAGATTGATCTTTGCTCTTAAGTCAGTATTGATTGAATAAGGTTGTAGTTTGGCATCATATAACAAGAAAATTATGGACAATTCTGCCGTAACAGTACAGACAGATACCAATTTATCTGAAAATATTTGTGGGAAAAAAATACTGCTTGAATTACAGGGTTGGTTATACAGTAAAACAGCTACAAACCAAGACTTCCATATACAATAATATGAATCTATAATGATCACTTTCAGGCTGCAGTCAAATGTTGGGATGACAAGGACAGATAGGGAAGCAGGTTGCAGTCTAGATGCATCTATTTTTAATGTAGGATAACTTTTATCTTCAGAACACCTCCCCACGTCTCCTAAACTTCTCAAACTTTTGTTGTCAACACAGTTGTGAACGGTTTTCTGTTTGACTTCTAAAATTAAGTGTGAAGTGTGATATTTTTAGAATTTACTTCAAAATTGGCCAATTAGGAGCCACTCCTCTCCCCAGAAGGCTTTGTGAATAAGGCTACAGATCAAATTATCATTAAACAAGTTTTCCCAGTAATGAAAAACACATCAAAAATGTCTGCCAGGGGGGCACTCTGCAAGCTGTATGTGCTAATCCCCATTTTTATTTTTTCTGCAAACTCTGAGAGTAATTATGAGACTTCTGCATTCTGATTTCAGCTCTTCCCCAAATCTAATCCATCTCACTAAGGTTACCAGAGTGTGTGCATGGAATAATTTACTCTGAAATCTTCTTTAGGGAGAAAACATTTGCACATATGTTTATAGTGCTCACACCTCACCTGAACTGATGCAGAATAAGCACAAAGCACTGCAGCTTTTTTTTTTTTTAATAGAGAAAAGAAAAGAGAAGAGAGAAGGAGAGGTTAGTGAGGATCAAATTATAGAACAGTGGCTTGGATGCAGAACTGTACCTGCAAAAACAGTGAGAAGAGCGTCTGCGCTCCTGAATACTGCGGTTAAGTTTCATACGCCGAAACAGAGCAGAGCCCCCGTGTCCGCGACTCTGATCGACCGGTGACACAGGTGAGGTGAGAGAGGGCGCAGGAGGTGGACCCTCATGACTCTCCCACAACCTCAGCTGTCGTGTCAGCTTCCTCTGACTCATCCCTGCCAGCTCTGGTCCCGGTGGAGCCGAACAGTTAAAGAAAACTCCCCCAGCCTCCACTTAAAACCGGCTGTCTCTCTCTGTTTGGCTGTCTCCCTCCCACGCAGTCTCCCCCTTCATCGACTTTTTAGTGCGTCGACTCGCGTCTGGACCTGCCGTACGCGGCGCAAACTGTTCTCAATCGAGAGCAAGATCTAATAACAAGGCCCCGATCCTCCCTTCAGTCCTGCTCTCCCACGTGTCTCATGCTGTTGGAGTCAAAGTGCATCAGCATGCATGTCCTGTGCTGTGATCCTCAGGCCATGGATGCATAAACTCCAGTTCACCCCTTTCCACATCCTCAGTTTGTTCTCTGGATCTGTGCAGGTCCCCTTAATCCTTGCCTGTGCTGTTCCTTTCGCACTCACAGCTCTTCTGATATTTCACCACCTCAGCTCCAGCTGCTGGGACAGTCCAGCTCAAAACTGACCTCTGTCCCCATCTGGTGTCCAAGTTGCTGTGACTGTGACATCTCACATTCACAACCCCCGAGACAAACAACTGCGAGACCTGCGACGATCTCTGTTAATTTCCTAATTAGCCAACCTTTCGCCCTTCACGTTGTATCTGCTACTCCCCCCCCCCGCCCAATGCAAGCATGTGCTCTCACTATCCTTATCTCTCTGCACACAGTTCCTCTGCAGCAACAGGAAGGCTGATCAGTAAGAGTAACAGACAGCAGACGTTAGAGCAACACACAGAGCCTGTGTAATGAGGATTTGAAGAGACGATAGAAAACAACCCAGAAAGAGGAGAAAGGAGAGAAAGAAAGCCAGGGGAAAAAAACGGGTTGACTCATACCCCTGTGTAAATGTTTACATGTTCTACTAAAGAGTGTGCAAGGTTTGCGCCCAAAACATTTTGTGTTTTGACATCAACAGCCTTGCTCACCAACAGCACTTTCCTTGGCCTTTAGATGTGAGCAGACATATTGCTACCTTAATTTTCTCCATGAGCAACAATTAGACCCCAAAAAAAGCTTTCAAACAAGGTGCATTAGGTCAACCACAACTAAATTAGTCATGACATCGGAGAAGGCAACGTTAGACGGCCTCAAGCTGGATTTTTGTTTTATTTTTTATTTTACACTTGAAACATGGTTTCTCAAACAGTACATGGCTGCTTTTGCAACACAGTTCAGCTCAAAATGCAGAAGTATTTGACTGCAGTTTTAATAACAGCTATGTTGGAACTATTGAACCACTGCAGGTATCAGGTTTGCTGGCAGCTCAGTTCTTGGGGTGTCATTTGTTACTTTAATAAGAGCATGTATTGATTAATAGCATTGTAACTACCTCATTAACCCCTGAATTACCAAAATGGCATTTGGAAACAACTCTGTTGCAAATGTGGCAATTTCCTGGTGAAGTAAGTTATCAGTATTGCATAAGAATTTCTCAGGAAGGTATGCACTTTTTTGGTCATTTTTCCAAAATGTCAGTTAACTTGTGAGTGATGGCATATTCCAGTCCTGTATTTCAGATTTTTATACGTAAGTAATTAAGTAACATGTTCATTATTTATTATTAATTGTTACTATTTTAATGTCTGCACTGCAGGTAGATGTACTGAAGTTACGTGAATGAATTAAAACAGATCATACTTTACAGCATCATGTGCTGTTGATTCTTCATTAAATCTAATTTCTGCTTGTCTGAGTGGAAAACTTATTCCAAACAATGTTTTTGGTAGCGGGGCTAACCTTTTGTCAGTGTTTGGAATACAGATTAGACATTTTAAATTGTGTGTGTGTGTGAGAGACAGCGATTGTGTGTGCCAGCACGTCTGTGTGACAACCTGCATTTTTGTGTTTATTTGTGACAGTCGGGAGACATGGAGAAGATATTCAAACTTTGTGTCACAATTTGAATATACACTCTGCACATACCAAATAAGAACACAAATGAGATGACTTGTGAATAGTATCTGTTTTTTCCTCAGCCCTTTTCTGCAGCAGCAAAAAAGCAAGAAGCAAAACCTGCTGCTGAATTCAGTGTTCCACCTTTCAGCTAGCAGCTTAAAGCCTGAGCACAGCGAAGAACACAGTAAAGATAAGATGCCTTGTCAAGCCGTTTCCTCCTCTCCTCTTGCCTTCTACATTGAGTAGGTTACCATTTCTTCTGAGTCTCTCTTTTCACTCCCCTCTTTTCCTGGTAGAGACTAACTATCGTTTGTTTATGACGCACAGGGGAAGAGCGCTGAGCTCGTCTTGGAAAGTCACTTATGAAAAGGCCTCACGTACAGCCTGTTTGAACAGTGCCTTTCAAAGAAAGACTTTTGGAAAATGTCAAGAATTCTAATTCACATGACAGTTACTATTGTAATCTCTGGAGAGCTGATGAAGAGACAATTATTCTATCTCCTATTAAATACAGAGTCCCAGCTCAATAATAGCTGGTGAAACCTCTCAAAGTGACTCATGCACACACGTGGACACATACACACACACACACACACACACGTGGACACACACACACGCTGGCAAAAACACACCCCCATGTTGCACTTAAGCGCACACACAGATGAGCATTAACGCTGAAGCTCTTTTGTTTTCACTCAAACACTATAAAAAGGCAAACTAGATGCATGTACACACACGCTGCACACAGGGTGATTATAAGATGAGCTGTGGGCAGCTCTCTTGGTTTCATTATGTGAAAGCAGAGTCCCTGGAGTGTATCACTGCGGACAATGACATGATGATCAGAGGTTTCAGAAGGATTGGGGATTTGTGCTAGCTGAGTGACTCCTCCTTGTGGAAGATAACAAACCGTCTCTTTTGGGATGGAGAGGAGCACATTAAAGCTACTGTATTTCATATAGCCCCGCTACCTGAACTGTCTCATTCTGTTAAATGTTATAGGCAAGTATATTTAGGTGAAGAATTTATCCTTTTAGCAACAATTAACAAAAAGCACAGGGAAATAGTGCAAATCACACATGAAACGGGTGAATCTAGAGTTTGTTGTCAAATGCTGTCAAATTTAACACGTTAATTAAGATTCATTTTATACTGTGTTAAAAAACAGAAATGAATTTAATGACATGTTGTGGCCACATTTGAGACAAGTCATTTAAGGCTTAAGTCCACTGAAAAAAGATATGTATTTGGAAAAATGTATGAAGATTTGGAAATGTATTAATTTATAATTCCACCTTTAGATATAAGTCTTTACGAATATGCCACAATAATGTAATGTTTTTGAGTTAAAATATCTTGATTTGAGGGCTTTTCCAAGCAAATATTGACGTATGTGACTGTTTGCGATTAAATCAATATTTATTTCTGCCATCCTTTAAGTCTCCATCTCACCCCTGTCAGCTCATGAATATTTCTCTAGATCCACCCCTGATATGAAATGCAGCTTTAATCTACATTATTCAAGCATGCTTCACCTTGTGTACTTCAGTTACTGCAAAACACACTTTAATAACACTGCATTTCTTCAGGCTAGCAACCATTTAATTTGACCAAGGAATGTTAACTGTTTGTCAAGCACGACAGAGTTGCAGTGCATTGGGGTAATACATCAATTTTACTAGCTTACACACAGTCGCTTTCAAACTCATAAAAACTATTATTTAACATTTTCTTAACAGAGCCTTAAGAAAATACTTGAAATGAACATGAAACACAAACAATCAAAAGTATGCAGGACCATATTAAAGGTCATTTACAACAACGCAACTCCAATTTATTTTGCATGACAGAGATGTGGTCACTGACTCGGAAAATGTAAGGTTAATTTATCACGTGTAATAGCTGTGTACCATCAAGCTGAAATGAATTTAGGTAGAGAAATCTTACACAGGTATTACTGTAGTGTGCTTATTAAATTAGCACTATGCACCTTCTTACAGAAAGTCCTTGTGTGCAAAATAAGCCAGGAAAATTGGACTGTTCTGCTGCAGCCCTTCATTTTCTCTCTTCTCTGCACACATTTCTGCAACAAAAGGGGGAGCTTGATTTCATGTCATTAGTACGGCAGGCTTCAAAGGGGCTTTGGAGCCCCGAGTCAATGCAGCGATTAGTTTAATTAAAGCTATAAGTCTATATGAGAGTGTAGAGGAGATTTACATACATCCCCTCCATTGACCCTCTCTTGCCATCGATTATTCATTAACAATCACCATGATAAAAGCCACCGACTGGGGGTAGTTGCTGCCGTATCAGCATTTTTCCCAACAGTCTGGTTGGTGTCGGCTCTCCTTTCCCTCCATCTAACTGAATGCTGCCTGTTAATCAGGCCTCTCTGAGGGGATGATCCAACCCTCATTCATTTAAGCTACTTTAAAAAAAAATACACTCCCAGTCAATCTCTCCCCCCACCCTCTTTTCTTCATTCTCTTCAGTTCACTAAGTTAATGATTAACCTGCCTAAGTCCATCACCCTCTCTCTCTCTCTCTCTCTCTCTCTCTCCCCACGACACACACAGTCCGTACTCTCAGCCTCTGTAGAGAATGACAGTTATTTCCTGCCCCCGCTTCCTCCTCTGCCAAGCAAGCACAGATGCTTATTTCCACGTGCAATTTCAACCCCCCCACCCCCCTCCTCCTCT
>NW_023339696.1:15060091-15063910 GCF_004916995.1 Morone saxatilis | reverse complement strand
CCTCCTCTACACCCCCCACCCACCCATGAGCTGTGCCTCACCCAGGCATTTAGCACCTGGCTGATTGCTACCAGTGTGGGGGTGGCAGTGAGGGGAGTTGAAGGGAAGAGAAGCAGGGACTTGCAAATTGGGAAAGGGTGCTACTTTTATAGGCTGACCATATAATCACAGCTGTACTCTATTGCTGCGGTTGAATCATCCGTGTATCTATCGAGCACATTAAGGGTTTTCATTATGAAGCTCTCTCAGGCTGGGGCATGCTTTTAGGGCAACATGCCCGTAACTGACACATCTCAAATGACATGTCCAGAGCAGGCTTGCCATCTCCGCTTGCCTCAGCTTGCCCTTTGTGCCTCTCAGGCAATCACAAGAGAGAAGGAAAGACAGAGGCACGCTCAAGCCTGCTTCCATTTTAATGTCGACATTTACAGTACGATGCACAAGAAGCAGAAGCTCTGAAGGGAAAGAACTGGCGCCACGCCACATGGGCAAAGAGAGAGCATCTGGCCACTGGAGCTTCACAGAGCCAAGATGAAAATAATGCAATGACATACATGGAGGAGGAGAAAAATACAAGACAGGACCCTGGAGCAGGAATAAACTGCTGGAAAAGGCTGCCAATGTGACAGTGACAGGTAGTCACATTGTAAAATCTAATCTTTAGTGAAATCAACTAACCTTTTAGCACTAATTGAATGTAATTAGATACAAAAAATGAATTCAAGCTTCGTGACTTCTTTCAACCAGGCTGCTGAACACTCATTATACTCATCAAATTATGTTGGTTAAGAAACATTGTTATCTTATTAGCATACTTACCAGCATACATTGTGTTTGAGTTAAAGCATTCCAGAAACCCTTCCTTTATCCAGTTTGAATACAGTTGCATGATGGAGGCTTGTTTTGAGTCTTTTCATGCATGCATCTCAGATGAGTCACAGATATTTTCTCAGATGGAGTGAAAACAATACTAACCCTGATGAAAATTCAAATCCACTTCAGCCCTACCCCCACACTCTCAGTTTATAAGTCACCAGAGCTGCAGTGAGATCCACATTTCCGTACTAATACTGGACTGTATGAGGCTGTGCATAATGTAAGAAAATCTGTACCCATTACTGTGCATGAAACAGTTGCTGCTTTTGATCAAGAGTATTACATCAAAATAACTAATGACAAAGTGGTCCAAACAATTCTGTTTGTTCATTCGACACAGAATGTAAATGTCTGGTAGTAGAAATTAGTGATTCTTTTTATAGTGCATGTTTTTACAGTACAGTTGCCCTGACCTCCCTCAGCCCTTCCCAGTTCGTTGCCCTTCCCCTGTTTGCCTCCATGGGTAGCCTCTCCCACCCATCCAGTTCTCTGCTGCGCTGTGGTCAGATCAGAGAGCTGAGGATTACAGCAGATAATCCTGCCCACAGGATCGCCAACCCAACTCCGGGTGCCCGAACACAGAGAGCTGGTGTCAGCCTCTGAAAGTGCAGAACACATGGCTTTCAGGAAGAACCCGGAGGGATTGGCCGCAATCACACACCTGGCAAAAGCCACAGGAAAGGGATTTATTTTATGGGCCACACTAGACAGGATAATCATCCTTTATTCCGCGAAGCAACAAGGCCTCCACATTGTGAAAGGACAGCCACCGCCAGCCCTCTTAATCTATTAATGCACTGTACAAAATAAATTCCACATGGATTGAGTGATTCACATTAGACCCACGAAGCTATTAACACAGTGTTTTCTTTCACCTGAGCAATTTGGGCTCTGCTGCTCTGCAGATTGTCTTACTCTCTGTATTCTTCGAAACCCACCACAGGCGTCCGTCACTTCACATCACCATCAGCAGATCTCTGAACTCCCGAAAACTCACAGGAGTCTCTCCTCAGGTGGAGAGCGACTCATTCTGTCACCACTTTGTTGGCTTCACAAGTTGCTTGACTTTCAACTCTGTTTAGATGCAACTTTGTGACATGGCCTCCTGCATAGCACACAACTGATTTATGTGACATTCAAATTTTTTGCTGTGCTGGCTCTTTACTCCAGTACATTGGATTTGATTTCAAACATTGACCATAAGGTTAAAATCTGGACTCAGCTTTAATATCTTTAATATTAATGTCTGTTTACATTGACATCAGATGAACAGTGTAGAAAATGTTGCCTTTTTTAATTCCCCAAACTTACAGTAATTCAATGAGTCAGAATAAAAAGTATTTCTAATTAACATTTAGATGCAAATCTTTCACAGTCTTCCTTGTGCTATGCCAGGCCTGTACTGCAGCCATCTTTGCTTGTTTTGTGGCCTTTTTGCCTTCAATCTGGTCTTCAGGAAATCAAACACATGCTCAGTTGGACTGAGGTCAGATGACTGACCAGGCCAGTCAAGATCATTTCACTATTTGGACATAAAAAATCATTGGTTGCCTTGTCTGTGTATTTAGGATAAATTTCCTGCTGTGTTGTCCTAAAATTGCGGGACGCTGTATGAAAAGAGCTATAAATCTTTATCCAATACACCCCCAAAGATTCTCAAAGCCACCACTTTAACCGTCACTGTCTTGGAATAAAGCCAAAGGAATGAAAAAGCTCTTTCTAACTGCACTGTATCTCAGCACAATATTTTGCTGTTTTCTGCTGCACTTCTGCAGCATGTTTTAGAAACGGGGCAACAAGGTCAGCACAGCATGTATCATTTTCTATTTTGTTCTCTTTGTGTCTTTTATGCGTCAGTCTTTCTGCCTATCAGAGTGTCTTTCTCACTCTCTCCCCTTTCTGGCTACATGCAAACTGAATTATTACAACAGCAATTGGGCATACCCAGAGAAACCCATCTTTCTCCTGCTTCTTTTTCCTCCCTTCACTCTTCATCTTTCTTGCTCCATAAAACTCCCTACCCTTTTATATGTTAATCCCCCCCTGCGACCCCAAAGGCTGTTTAGTGTAAAAGGTAAGTATTTAAGAATCGTGACTCCAAACACCTAGTTCTTGTTATAACCAGCATTCTGATTTCTATAATATCAGGGGGAGAGCCAGAGGAACTGTTTGTTTAATGAGCATTGTTCCTCTCAAAAAGCACCTTGTAGGTTTGTGATGCGGGAGTTCCGCTGTATTTCTCCTCCCGTCTGCTGTTGTGGAGACTGAAGCTGGGCTAAACAGATGGATCAGCTGACACAGAGAAGCATCCTGAGAGATGACAGATGGAGAGACGTGTTCAATTGGTGCTCTGTTTAGTTTCCTGCCACTCGCATCCAGATAAATGGATCCAGAGGACAAACTCCTCGATGTGGATAGTAAGTGTTCGGGCAGCAGCGAGAGCAATAGAATGATATTGATTTGCTTTTGATGTTTAATGGAGAGGCAACGCTCGTAGAGGCGGGTGTGATGGAAAGAAGTAATAGGGGCCAACAAGATAAAAGAGGTATCCAGCTGAATTCTGGTTAATGAACTACATTTTAATTGCACTGACCAACATTCCTAGAAAGTGGAAGAGTGCTCTTACAAAACCCAATTAGTACACAGTGTGGAGCAGAGATGATGAGAAAAGAAATAGGCTGAGAGAAGCTGGAAATGCAATCGAGCTGGACTATGGAAAGTAGTGATAGCACTGGCATCCCTACTCTACCACCAAATCCATAAACCTCCCTCCCCATGCTGTGGCCCCCCCCTCCCTCCCCAACAAGCCCACACAAGGAGTGGTATTTTTAGCGCATCACCCTATCTCTGAGATAGAGCGCGTAACTCCCTCTCTGCAGGCTGGGGCTGCTGGGCCTCTTTTATTTTAATCCAGACTAGAGAGAGAGCGAGAGAGAGAAGAGA
>NW_023339696.1:15059832-15059991 GCF_004916995.1 Morone saxatilis | reverse complement strand
GAGAGAGCGAGAGAGAGAAGAGAGTGTGAGTCATCCAGAGCTACCTTTGTGTCACTGTGGCTCTGTTCCTCCTCACCATCTCACTATCTTTCCCTCCATCTGTCTTTTCACTCAGTCTGCCCCTCTTGACTAATGTAAAAGTCTATCTATCTATCTATC
>NW_023339696.1:15046891-15059690 GCF_004916995.1 Morone saxatilis | reverse complement strand
CTATCTGTCTATCTATCTGTCTCTCTATCTATTAATCATTGTGCGATTTATGCTCTGGAAATCTCCATATCCTTTTTGTAATTTCAAATTCTGTCATATTTAATCCAATCTACAAGTGAAAGGCAGACTAATAAGCAGTCTTGGCATCCAATTCGTCATACATATTGCCCAGCACAAAGATGGTTGGCTGCATATTACCCTGGAATGATGGATAATTACTGATATAATGTGGTGCAAAAGCAAATGATGGGCCGGGTGCAGCTGAGTGAGAAAGCATACAAGGTTGATTTGAACACACAGTGAAATGGTCCATTTAGCTTGATGCTCTGAATTGTCCTATAATGCATTCATGAGGTGGCTGAACAAAAGTGAGTGCACACGTGAATTGCTTCCCTCTTTGTTTTGCTGTATTGTCCTTCATATTGGATCCCATGGCAGTGCTATACAGTAAGCAGCAGCTTCAGAAAGTAATGCAGTCATAAGTAAGGTCCAGTTGATACGACTAGAAAAACAAGCAGCAATATGAAACGTTTTACTTTTACTCTCACCTATGGTCATGAACACTGGGTGGTGACAAAAGAATGAGAACTCGGATTCAAGTGGCCATAATGAGTTTGTGACAGTAGAGCCCTCTCTAAGCCTTAGAGAGAGAGTAAGGGGCTCAGACATCTAGAGGGAGCTCGGAATAGAATTACTGCACCTTCATGTGAAAAGGAGCCAGTTGAGGTGGTTCAGGCATCTGACCTGGATGCCTCCTGGATGCCTTCAGTTGGTGGGCACATCTAGGTACATCCAACTGGTAGGAGACCCCAGGGTAGACCCAGAACACGCTGGTGATGTATCTCATCGAGCCATATTGCTGAAAACAGCTGCCTACTGTGTAGCCAAAAATAATGTGAGCGTTGAAAGTGAACCAAAACCAGTTCCAGGCCGGAAACCCAAAACAATGAGCTGAATGATGCTAAAGTTTCTCAGAGCTAAATATAAATGTTAAATAATCACTTTGCTTTCACATCACAGATAGTCCTTTTATCCGTTGTTATTAAAGAAATCTGAATTTGAACTGCTTTAAATTACCCTGTTTTTAAAAGCACTTACTATGATGCATACCATGAATTTATACAATTAAGCATTATACCCAAAGAAGATGAATAATATTAAATATTTTGCTAAATCAAAAGCTGAATATTTTAAATGTATGTAAATGACATCTCTGGAGATAAAATATATTGAAAGTTAAATACCATAAAGGACAATTAGCAAAACTGTATTCCAATTATAGTGCTGTTATAATAGGCATTAACCAGGAGAATCATGTTAGTTAGAGAACAATAAGAAAATCAGTGTGATTATCTTAGATAGCAGTTAGATATCATTAGTGAGGAAAAGGCAGGATTATCTGTGTGGATTCATTTGTCCTGAAACTGCCTCAGGGCCATAGCCCTGCAGCAGGGGAGTGTATGCGACATGCTTGTCTGATGAGTCAATCTGTCTGTCATTTTTATTCTTATGTCATTCACTGCCCTCTCGTCTCTCATATTGTCCCTTTTTTCAAGCATAAGCACTATAATTTTAGACTCCGAAAATGTTCCAAAAATCAAATTGGCCCATTCTCCCCTTCTTTTCCTCACATCACATCATGCCAACAGCTTTAACTTTTCAGCATCTGTCTGACTTTGTTCTGTCACACTGTCATGGTCAAATCTGACGAAAATGTCCTGCCCACTCACCTATACACTCTGTTATCTAAATCTGATCAAAGGCATCTGGAGAGCTTGCTGTATTGACTACACCAAATCAAAGCTAAGAGATGTGTCAACAAAACTGTAAAAGATGGATATCTTTTGCTTTTAGTAATATGCATTACTGTGTTTACCTCTGTTCTAAATGTTCTGCTCCTGCTATCTTTTTTCATCCACATCACCATTTATCTTTTTCTTTCATTGACCACTGATGAATGTAGTCTTGTGATGAGTCTTAGAGGTGCAGATGTTGATAATGTTATGTTCCCTACTAATGGGAACAGAAGCAGGAGATGAATAACAGATATATTTATCAGCAGGGAATCAAGTGAACCTGGGCAGCCAAGGGCTCCCTAACTGATGGCAAAATGATGGAGGAAGAAGCTGTGATTGGGTAATGATGCCTGAGCGGCGTGGTAAAAAAGGCAGTCAGAGTCTAGCAGACCGAGCCTGAGAATATGGGCTGTGAGAATCAGCAGTATGTCCAAACAGAATGGATGTCTCCCACTCTGCATGTCCCCAGACACTTTCCGTCTCACAAAAGCATTCACACCAGCACATGCTCACACGCAGAAGATCGGCCACAATAGCTGTGCCAGTACGGCTCTCTGTATGCTTTTCACTCATCCGGATTCAAAAGTAGCGTTGCACAAGCCTTGTGCACTGCGGTTGACTGTCACTTTTCCACTGGCAGCCACAGACGGGCCTCACAGGCATTATATGGAAACTGCTGGAAAAGTCAGAAGGCAAAGTGAGGAATTCATGACCATTTACAGCCAGCGGTTGGAGCTTCGTGACGGCACAACATTATGGTGACTTTACCATCATGATTAACACATCTTTAGGAGATGTGCCATGCCCTGCGGGGTGCAGAATGAGGACATTACACACATACTCACACAAGTCTTTACACATTATGTTCACATAATGTTCCTACATGGACTCGGTCTAGCACGCAGAAGCAGCCACACTCAATATCTTCCTTATACATATTGAAACACAGAATGGAAACTGAAATAAAGCTCAATAAAACACTGGGAGCTGGGGCTGGTTTGGTTTAATCTCATTACACTGGGAGCCCGAGGCTTCTCCTCCCCTATTTATAGCACCCTGAGAGGGAGGAGGGCTGGCCTTCATGTATACAACATCACTGGCTGGTGCAACTGCGGCCGCAAGTGGCAAGGGACACGACCAATCGCAGACAGGTCTTGCATCAAATTTGATGTGACAAAATACACAATTGCCAGTGATCTGTGAAGACAACCGCCCTCATTCTCTATTCTCCAGACACATGTGCGCTTCCTTGTTTGCCACATTTACGTTCTGTTCCTCTCCGCTCTTCTTATCTTTACACCTTCTCTCGGTGTCGGCATCCCTCATCCCACCTGTTTGATGCAAAGGAATGGGCTCATTGTTTGTATTCTATTAAAGCAGGCAAGGTCTGTGTGGAGGGGAGCACCCCACTTCTTCTTTGTCTTCTGCTGCAGTCAAACCAAGATGTCTCACTGGTATTTTCTGGTACTGGGGGTAAAAAATCTTGGACGGATTCAGCTGATTGTAGACATTTTTCCAAATTGTGCCTTAAGAGTATGCTGATGCAAACATATATGGAGTTTAGGTACTCTTGCTCAGGGACACTTAGAAACTTTTGCTTGCCACTGGCAGTACTGTGGACTCCACGAGCAACCGTCTCAAGTTTTTAGAAAATGCCAACAACAAAAAACAAGAATCTCGGGAGAAAAGCTGCATGGAGTGAGACAAGACTCAATTTTGGTCTTCTTTAAGGAAACCTCTCACAACAAAACCCCCAATCCACACAAGTAATCACACAATAAGCCCTTTGATGCACACACAACAACGAGAGAGTTAGCAAGAAAGAGAGACTGAGAACTCAGACTAAAGCCTCACTGGTGTTAATTACTTGGCCTTTGTTGGGGGTAAAATACTCCTCCCGGTCTGCATCAGCATAATTAGGAATTACGTCCAGGCAGACTGTATAATGGAGGATGATACTTAAAACCTCCTGCTGTGGACCTGACCTAAGAAAAAAAAACATACACTCTTCAAAAACATCCAGATCTCAAACTGAAAAGTAGAGCATCAAATGAAAATACCATCCTGAACCCTCGGGCCATGCTTTTTTTCCCTTCTCTGCCCTCCAACAGCCTGAATCCTGAGTGTTAATGTGTGAACATGAACATGACCTACAAGAAATGGGCTCACTGCTCTGACAAGACAGGTTATGCTCACGCATTGATCTAGCAGAGGTCATGAGCTGGAACAGCAGCTTTTGTTTTAACAGAGCAAACAAAAGTGTGCATCAGCCTGTATGCCACGCCTTCAGTCGGCTATAAATCATAAGCTGCTTCATGCATTATGTAAAATTCTCAAGTGTTCCCACAAACCTTGTTGCAGCTGCACAGATTGCCAGTTATTTCTTTTATTCCTCACACAAACCTATTGCATCTGTTTTATTTCCGTGGGCTTCTCAATCACGCTGTTTCAGTGGCAATAAAAAACGACTTTTCCCTGACTTAGACAGGAAGCAACATGCATAACGCATTCTTAAGCACCATCTGGCGTCAACATATCAACGGCACAACATACAGTAAAAATACTGTAGTGTGCACACATGTACCATGCACTACGTGTAATTGTTACATGTCAAGGCAATGTTACGTGGAGCTTTAAGCCCTCAAAATGTTACATTTCAGTTATGGGAAAAATATTTCAAAAATTTGGATTTGCTGAAGAATTACGCGCTACTCTATAGGGCAAAAAAAATTATCCAACTTCTTTAAAAATCTTCTGGATTGTTTCAAAACTGTTTTGTCATAAAGCTAAAAAGAAGGGAACTTTTGTTTGTTCCTGCACACAAACGTAAATGTAAATTTACTTAAGTACTGTACTATACAATACGGAGTTGTACTTTACTTTTACTTTTTATGCTACTTCTACTCCACTAAATGTCAGAGAGATATATTTTACTTTTTACATTTATTTGACAGCTGTAGTTACTAGTTACTTAACATAAGATCATCTCATAAGATCTAATGTATTTTTTAGAGATTAAACTACCCACCAATATATAAAATTGTCAAAATTCCAAGCTCCATCTTGACCCGCTTCAATAGTAAAATACGTAATAATCTATATAAAATATCAATATAAATATATTATATATATAATATTATATGAAGTCATTTTTTATGCATGAACTACTTTTACTTTTAATACTGAGAGTAAATTTTGATTGCAGGACTTTCACTTGTAATGCAGTATTTTTTTACATATTGTGCTACCGCTGCTTTTACTTTAGTAAAGGATCAGAATACTTCCTGCACCACCGCTTACGAGATATGAGATTTTCATCCAGCAGCAGCATGACACTGAATATTTGGTGGCTGATTTGGTTTTCTGCTTTCTAAATTAGCACACTATTAAATATTTAGTGGCACATTTAGCAAGTCCTCATGCTGTTATTGTTTTGATAGCGACTGAATATTATTTGCCGTTGTTTGCTGCATTTTTCCAATCAGGCTCACACAACAGCAGCGGAGCTGAGTCAGACCATGAATGGGCACAACAAAACCATTTCCTGTTATATTTCTGTCTGAGAAACGTCTGTCAGCACTGTTTTATCATAAAATGATACGCAGCATATACAAGTATGATTTTTATTGTATTATTTTAACATAATAAAAATGATGGTCTGAACAAAGCTTTGGTCAGATTTTCTGGGACTGGGCGACAGTGTACAGTAAGGAAGTCTGTGGCATGGTAAGCCACTATTAATGCCATCTGTCCCGCTTCTCTAAACAGGACTGATACTCTTTCATAATCATCCAGTGAAGCTGACATTCTTCCAGTAATTTTGGGCAAGAACACTGTCCTGGGGCAGCAGGTCTGGAAGTGATACCTCAGATGAGACAGTGATAGCAGTGAGTTGAACGAGCACGAGCAGTCTTCATCTTTGTCTGTCCGTGGCAAGTGTGGTCTCCTGGTGCACTCCTTCATCTTGTTCAGCTCCAATTTGTTGTGAGTTTGAGGTGTTTCCCCATGCTCCCCTGATGTACCTCGCATTAGTCTGACACGGCTCTCTGCTTGACAGGTGTATGTTATTTGTTCCTTCTACTCCACTGTGTGTTGTGTGTGTGTGTGTGTGTGCTGACACACAGCTGACAGAGGGTTTGTCAGTCTCACTCATTCAGACAGATCTGCGCTAAGACAGCAGCCTAAAGCACATTTCAGAAGGGTCGTCCTCTCAGTTGGGTCACTCTGTGCCTCAGCATCAGAGATTGCCAGCTGCTTCTGAATTATGGCGGTCTGTCTCACCCACTGGGACGCAACATGGACACAATATCCTTCAACACATCAACCTTGTAAGGAAATCTCCCATATAACGAGCAGCATATTAGTTTTCCCTCAAGCAGAGCTGTTTGCTAAGAGGTGAAAGACTACCGCTTATTTTGAAATTGAATACACTGCATATTTTGACATTTAAATTCTCCCGAGTCTCAGCAATGAAGACCTTTTTCTGGATTTGAAGTGGGTGACTTGATTACACAAAAAAGGTTTTTCCTTTTAGTTCCTCTCAGCGCCTATGGGCTTTAAGAATAAATTACCCATTACTATTACTACTACAAAAAAGCTTTATTTTTTGTGTCAGGGGAAAAATTAATCCAAGGAAAAGTTCATTCTGAATTCACGAAATTTTTTGTGTGTATTTTCATCCCATAGCACAATTATTAACTGTTTTCCCTTTGATGCACAGGTCTGTTTGAACTCCCTCTTTAATGACAGCTTATTGCCAGCCATATGATGAGGGTGTTTGTGTCTGCTCTGCCCTTGAAGTCTGTGATTTTTCAAGTTAGCTAGAGCATGGAGAATGAAAAATTACATCACTATAAAATACCTTAAAGGAGAAGAATATAGGAAGAGATGAGGCACTGTGCACTGTCAGTGGTGGGCAGTCCGTTCCACCACTGGGGATATGAAGGTTTGAGATTCAGATATGGCTTCGAGGGGGGAGAGACTCTGCAAGCAGCTGATCATCTCAGTGGACAAAAAGAAGGAGAGTGGGATGAAATGATAGATTATGATGGAGAAACTGTGTGCCTAATGCCTCTGTAAGCAAGAACAAGACTATCAGAGAGAATCCCAGAAACTACAGGGAACCAGCGAGACTGGCCACACAATAGAGAGACAAAGCAGAGAACAGAAATAGAGATGGAATCAATACTCCCCATTTACACTGGTGTGAAACGAAGCACTGAGACTCAAAAAGAGAGAAATGCAGCAATCAAAGACTGGACAAAAGACTGATTCAAACAATTATTAGATCAGAAGAGATAACAAATGACCAGCATGAGGCTTATCACAATCACAGTGTGTATCTTGAGAGGCAGAGGAAACTGTTGCATAATAAACTGTGGCACAAAAAGAGCCATGAAGGGTATTTATTGGACATGAACATGAAGAAATGTGGACTGGGTGTTGTTATAGACAAAACGTAAGTAGACTAGTTGCACCACACTAGGAGAAATTTGTGGGTAACAGGTGGCAACATGGATTTTTGGTGCTGTGGCTCACTTTGTTTCCTCTCGCTGGGATACTTGCCCATGCACACTTGTCAAAAACAAAAAAAACAAATGACTAGTGTGTCGGCACTTTATAAGGATTCAGTGTGAAATTAATTAAAATGCAAAGATGCCAAGGTTTGCTGTCAATTCACGAAGCAAACTGACTGTACTAAATGTGGTTACCAGTGGCTTGAGTATCTGAGGAGCCTGTAAGAGCCTATTGAGTCCTCCAGTGAGACAAAGTGATGAGCAGAGAACAAACCAAAGAGACCTTGGATAAATGCTGTGTACACTCCCTTCACGCAGACAACCTGTTTGGTGTCATTGCTAAAAGATCTCGGAGGGATTTTACCTGAGGTCTCTGGGATCTGCCTTATTCAACCAATAGTGAGCGCCGTTCCAGTACATGAACTGCCTCCAGACACTAATTAGCGCTGAGAGTAGTGAGAAAGCACAATGTATTCACAGAAGAGTGCAATCTGTAGCTTAAACAGATGGTTCCACTACACAAATGAGATACGAGCTCTATTACTTAACGCTATTAAAACACATTTGTTGGGATAATTCCTGAATTCCTCTCTGCATGCGACTTTTTTGTTTCAAGAGTGTAGAAATGTATGATCAACAACAAAATACAGCTGTTGTGGTAATTAACTGGCGCTGTACCTCATTATGAACTAAATTATTATGGCAGCCAGCCAGTCAGGCAGGCAGAGGAGCAGCTTCAGCTTACAAAGCAGCCCTGGATCCCAGCTTGGGGGTAAAAAGGTGTAAAGAATGCATGAAGTTGTAGGTGGAGGAGGGAGGGAGGCTTTGGTTTGAAATTGTAACAGAACTGAAACTGGCTCTGTGCTATGATTAAAATATTGGCAGTACTTCAGCAGAGGTATATTAATATTCACTTTTTCACCTTATAAACATACAAGTCATGATGCAAATCCAGCAGGATCTGCTACATACTGACAAATTATACAGTCAAGCCCATCAAGTGCCTGTAGGCTTTGCCTTTTTTGGGTAAATGAAATCTATTCTACAAATGCACAAAACAAGTAACCATAGCAACAGAATTGCGGGAAGAGCTGTTACTCGTTCAGTGTCAGTCATTCATTTTCGTGTTGGAACTTCCCAGAGCGTATTGGGCATGGGACCTGATGACTGATACGCTCATATTAGCATCCTCTGACAAAAGGACTGACAAAAGACACCGGGGGTGGGAAGAAGAGGCAGACTGACACTCTTGGGGGGGAAGTTGATTGCCACTAAGACTGCCATTTTGTGGTATACAACATAGAGACAGAAATAGAGTAGTGAAAACAGTCGCAGACAATGATTCTTCAAACAATTATGCACCCAGAATCCCTCTTGTATGCCATCCATCCCTAGACTGGTGACTGTTGGGAGTGCTTCATTTTCAAAAGGAAAGGTATCAATTACAGTAACACCATGCAATCTGTTTTCTCTGAACCTTGTACGAAACAATTTTACCAGCGGCTCTCAGGCTGATTGATCTTTTGAACCTCCAGATGAGGTCTTGACCGACTCTTCTGTGATTGAACGGCCTGCTTCCTTTAGACACTAAGGTCATCCACAGGGTCGATCACCGACCAACCAATTTAAAGACCAATTACTTTTTCTACCCTCCTACAAAAAAGGTTTCTCGTTCCTTAGCCAATAAACGCACAATATTTGCTTTTATAATGGCAACAAATATTTGCACAAAGCTAAAACTGTTGAAAACGTATCCTGAATTCATATCTATACATTAAAAAATTGAAGCAGAAGAGTATTCAGCGTCAATTTTCCGCTCAGAACAAAAAGCTTACAAAAGCTTATTTAGTTACACAAGAAACATTATCAATAAAAGCAGGATCATTGGGGCACCTCCTAGTTATAGGATGCCTTTTTCCATCTCTCTGGGTTTAGTGAAATTATATTTCCCGGACCTTGAGCGCATGTAAATAAGAGCATTCTGAGCAGTAGTGAGAGCAGATGTGCGTGGAGCTGTCTTCTATAGGCAGGACTCAACGCAAGTTAGCCTTGAGCTAATAACAGAGCTGCTGGATCCACAAAGATGTTCATAAAGCCTGATAAATCCGGCGAGGAGATGAGGCATACAGCTCGAAGTGTCTTTCATTCGGACATAAGTAAGGAGGCAGAATATACAGTCGCTCTAATATGTGAAAAGAATGAAAATAATATCAACACAACGGAAATCCCTCTGGCCTCCCACTGATATGAAAACAGATAAAACATGGCCTATTGCAATCCATATGGGCTACAGGTCAGACACTAACCTGTACACAGCCCACTCAGAAATACCTCCACACGCATACACACACACACACAGTGCATGCTGTATTTCACCACTACTCATGACACAACATTCATCTACCAGCCTCCATTCCTCCATGCGCCCTCCTTCCTGACCAATGTGTAGTACAAACACCCACAGACCGTACACATCACCTCATGGATTTGCTAAAGCACACACACACACACACCCACACAACTCTCCCACACAGTCTGGAGCCCAGCTTGGCTATGGGTGCTCAGACCTGAAGCCTTGTCGGAATCAATGTGAACACATCCCTCTCCATGCATTCTCCTTCTCGTCTTGTCTCTCTCTCTCTCTCTGCCCTCTCATGGTTTGCCGCCCACAGAAGGAGAAGGGCAGGCAGAGTCAGTCCCAATGCACTAAAGATTGGACTGCCTCAGAGCGTGTCCTGAGGACTAAAATACAAATCAGCGCTTCCTCCAGTCAGCTGGAGTTGGCCCTTCTCCCAGGGGCCTGCCGAGAAGGCCGTCTGTGGCATTTAAAAAAATGAAAGAAAGAAAACAAATAATAACAGGAGTAAAAAAAAGAAAAAAATACAGAACCCCAGCAGTCCCCCTGAAGACCCACCACACACTCAGGGATGTGTTATTAGTCTAATAATCACCCTGTTTAATGTGTTACGCTTGTGGAAGGAGCACATTTGGACTCCGTCAGTGACTGGGAGGAGGTGAGGGGGATAATAAGGGAGTCAGAAACAGTCCAACATGTAAACTCTTTCAGTCTCAGAAACATCTGTGGATTTCGGGTCACACAAAGGACAAAATGGAAGAGGGAGCGAACTGGAAAACCAGCATTTATAACTTTCTCTCTTTATTCCATCTCTTCCGGAAACAAGGATACCCCCTTTTATGAACACATAAAAAATAACTTAAATGAGTCAACCTAACCCCTGTCCACACGGAACAGGCTGCAAATTTTATGATGCTCTTTAAAATGCCATATAGCTGCTTTTCCTCATATATAAAAAAGCAGCTGTTCAACAATAAAAAACAACTAGGTGCTGCATTCACAGTGCCTGCTTAATAGAATAAAGGGAACCATTGTTGAGTAAGAACAAAGTAATCATATCAAAATTGTATCGTTCCATGAATCACTTAATGAAATGCCTTAAATCTAATCTGCTTGATTACATGCATCACATAATTTGATTTAAGTGCTGGAAGAGTCGTTAGCTGGTGGAGTTTAAGTATCATATAATTCTGCTGTGTTTGTCTCCAGTGTCAGTCAGTGTCCTTTTCCTAATGCAGTGAATTTTATCCTGTCACATCTGATCAGAGAGCAGCTGTGGTGTGCCAATTACATGCTGTCTGAAACCGTCTGTGTGACATCCCTGAGACACATGTCCAGGTAGCACTTCAGAACTTTGTCACATCTTATTTCTACCATATAAAGAGAGTGTCTTTTCATCCACCACACCTATAGGGGATCAGAGGTCAAGATCATACCTTTTAAGTAATTTACTACCTTGCTAAAGGGCACATCAGCTGGATACATCCTAGTAAACAGGGGGGGTTAACTTTTGGTCCCCTGCCCACTGGGCCCCAAACCTTCTTGGTTGGTAAAGGCCTGGACTGGAGTGCGCACAATGGCAGTATCTCAGTGCTGCACGCTTGAACGCACCCACTAGACCTTTGGTGCCATTACAACGACCGTGCCTCGTGTCTCTTATCGAACACGTGGAACATGTGGATGCTCTTAAAAATGTTACTGGTATTTACAGATGCTGCTCCTGCGTTTCGAGTGGGCGGACTGGTTTGCGCTTCATACCCATCTGACACAGTCTATCCAAAGACGCATAACGCATCAGCACCGAAAACCCACGCGTCCCGCCTCCCGAAAGAAAACGCTTCATATCAGTTAACCCTTCAGGCACACTGCGTTATTACGCACTCATTAAAATGCACCCCCCTCCTGTTTACGCATATGCCTTGTGGGCTGTCATGGGCTATTACTGGGATGTTTGGAATGCACACCTCTCTCTCGCCTACCGTTTATTCCCGACACAATTTCCGATGGATGTGTTTGTGGTCCCGTGGAAGGAGGATGGCCATGACATCCGAGACTTTTTCAGTCCTGGTCGGTCGCTCGTATCCACGGCGTCGGAGCGCTCAATGTGCCGGTGGTGATGCCGGTCGGTGTCGGAGTACCCCCGGTGTTTGATTTTGATCGGGGTCCGGGGTTGCCTCCAGAGATGCTGCGGAGGCTTTAGAGTCGCTTGTCCTTCCCGAGGAACCGGGAGCGACAGGGACAGGCTCTTCTTCGAGCATGGTGGTGGTTCCATCATAGTGCAAAAAAATAAAAAATAAAAAATAATAATAATAATAAAGATCCCCTTTAAACTTATTGATTAAATGATATGGCTGTATTCGTTTATTTCAAGCACAAAACAAAACGTTTCATGTCCCTCCCTGCCACTTGATCTCTGAGCGAACAAATCAAAGTGACCAAGTCCAGCACAGCCCAGATCTGAATCTTGTTTTCTGAATAACATCAAAAACTGTCACAGTGGTAATCTGACAAGTCATCCAAAAATCATTAATCTCATTGTTTTCAGTGGTGATCAGTTTTAATTTAGCCCAGAATCTCCGCTCTGCCGTGATCCTCACCAGTCCTGGGTTTTGGTGATGAGACACCGGTCCTGCCGCTTCCCCTGAAGTTTGACGCCTCGTCGCCCATGGCGCACAAGCGGATGGCTGTATTTATTTTAGAGAATTTATTGCTTTTTATCAGCCACTTATTGCAGAGACACACAGATCACCGGCGCTGGCTGCAGTGTGTGTGTGTGTGCTATTATTGCTGCCCGTATGTCTCTCAGCTGAGCAGAAATTTCCAAGCAATTTCCATAAAAGTACTCAATCTATCACGTCTCATGTAGAGCTACGGCATCTCTGTGCGCACATACACCGTAGAAGTATCCAGTAATTCCTCCATGGAGATGTTTGATCCAGTAATTTCAGTAAGATGTTAAATTTGACTCAATAACCATTCCTTCTCAGTACATCAGGATGGTGCGAGGAATGGTTGGGCATGTCCAAAAACCACATGCGATCCTTTGTTCCTTGCTGTCCAGAGTCTCTTCAGGTGCTGTTTTGTCAGAATGCATCATAAAAGGACACAAACTGATAATTGCGGAGGTTCAG
>NW_023339696.1:15046555-15046791 GCF_004916995.1 Morone saxatilis | reverse complement strand
TCTCTCTCTCTCTCTCTCTCGACTAGTCCAGTCTATCTATATGGTGGTTGGGTGGTTGTTCTCCTCAGTGATTTGTCAGCACTGGAGGGTTTGGAACCTTTTATGTGCTCATCCATTATGCTTGGCCCCATGCGTGCATTCACTGCGCATTTCCTTGACAGAAAACAAACACAACAAATTGCTCAAATGATGTCAGCTGGGAGAGGGGCTTATAAGATCAGTCATGACATGTAAAA
>NW_023339696.1:15038715-15046545 GCF_004916995.1 Morone saxatilis | reverse complement strand
AAAATGCCTCTGTTTGTCATTTTACCTATTTGTGGTGGAAAATTGTCACCTTGGTTTACTGGGTCCAAGTTTGAGGACTACATCCAGGGGGAGTGACATCCTTCCCACAGCGTTTCTGTATCCAGGAGGCTATTTTTAGATGAGGAGCAAAAGTAAAAACTATCCTGTTGCTTTGGGAGCACTCATATTGTTAGGTAAAAGGTCTTATTCCCATCAGGGTCACCACAGCTACTGTAAAACACTTTGGATGAATGCATCTGACTAGTGGCATTTATGACAGTGTGCTCAGGGGCAAATGTAGAGAAATATTTGAGAGGGTGGCAGAAAAGCTGACTTAGTAAACAATCAAATATATCAATATTTNNATTACATCATTGTGGCACATTAGTAAAGCATTGCATAGAAATATCTAAACATGGCATTAGGAATCGATAATTCTTTTTCAGACAAGTTTTTACATTGAACTTAGCCTAAAATGTGTCCATGACAGATCATTAAATTCATTTCCTTTTTAACACGCTATTTTACAAATCAATCTTAACTGGTGTCTCTAGATCCATCCCTGAAAGTGGTCAGCCGTGATGCAAAATAAGATTCCACTTAAATCCACAATGCAGTCTATGAGTTTTTTCCTCTTTTTTATGCTAATCTGACAGAATTTAACCACAACTGAACTGTAATCAAACACAGAGTCTGAGCTGTTTGTGAATTCTTGCTATTAAATCAAGCATCATCTTGATTATAGATGTCAAACACTTGAATCAAACTTTAATCAAGGTGCAGCTGGGGTCTAGACAATGTTTACTTCAGTGAAATTAAGGTTCATTTTGGCGTCTGCAGATGTATTGTCCTCATTGCATTGGAGGTGGTTTTAGCTGAATAACCAAAGAACCAGCTTGTAATGAGTACAAGTGTGTTCACATCTGGGAATATTTTCTTCCCTGAATCATTGCCCCATTTTTAGATGGAGAGTACAATAATAACTCCTCAAAAAAGCTTTTGATAAGAACAAACCAAACCTCAGCCAAGACACTGCTGTTTAGTACTCAAAAGAGTTAAGGTTAGTTGAGGTGGTTCAGGCACTTAAAAAAGACATTTCCTATTGGTGATGCAGCCCACCAGGAAGTACAATACTGGCTGGACTCATTATGGCCTCAGCTGACCTGGAAGCTTCTTCAGATTCCCTGAGAAAAGCTGGAGGAGGCTGCTGGGAAACAGGACATCTGGACTGCTCTGCTTGTTGCCACTAGTGACCCTGACACAGATAAGGAGCTAAAAAAAAAGACAGACGGATGTTTGAATGTACTGTGAACTTTGGAGAGTCACTGCTTACAGTTTTGTTCCCCTGCCAGCGCAGTGTGAGGGCTCTCATGAGTGATGCTCTCAATAATATGAATGGTGGTACTGACAGCTATACATTTTTGAAGGGAACATCTTGTTGCCAATGTGTGGTCTGATGCTCAAAAACAATTTATGGACACTGGCATCGTAAGTGCTGCATTTTCACCAGGGGCCATGGGTCAAAAAGTATGACATAAAACCAGGAAGGTGTCAAACTACTTGACAGAAACCTGAATAAAACAAGATGACACTCCGGACTGTACTAACTTTGATAAAGCCATTTTAAGGGGGCTGTGGAGAGTCTTGGTGGAGGTCTGCTATGATCCCACCCACTGGCTCCATCCACTGCTGACTGACGGATCTAAAACGCAGGCAGTTCCAACCTCAGGCTTCGCACCTCAGGCGAATCGAGCTTATTAGCAGGAGGCCACCAGAGAGAATCGGCCACTGCCATCGGTGTGTAGTACGCTGTAGCAGAGGAAAAGATGTATTGGGTAAGTAGTGGTGCCACTAAGAATTAACTAAAAGTCCACTGTTTCCTTGGAGTCCCATGAAAGCATTCTCTCATTTCTCCCCAGTGGTGTTTCCTCTGCTCTGATAGATTGAAACAGAAGGGAAGGACATGACCAGAAAGAAATGTAGTTCCTACCAGGAGACTTACTATGAACACACAGCAAAACATTTTCTATCTTCTCCCCCCTGAAATGTCAAAATATTACCTGTATTTTGATAATAAAAAACTAGTGTTATAACCATAACAGACCCTTGCTCTAAACCAACAGTTCACAGCCTCACATGGCAGTGTGTGTGGTTATAGACCTTTAGTCTGGTTTCTGTCTATTCTGTAATTACTGGCTTTAGAGATAGACTGACACTCAAAAGGGTTGTATTCCTCTTGTCCACATGCTTTTTCACTCTTTTCTTTCATGCCTCAACCTAAATTAAATCATTATATTATTCTGTGCTCATGCCCAGCTGTCTGTATTTTCGAGCAAGCAGGACAGAAAACAAAAACCTACTGCGTTTTTTGTTTGATGTGAAGAAATATTGCTTTGAGCTAGAATTCTAAGCTCTGAACAAAGCAAGAAATTAAACACAAACAACACAATAATTTGAAGGCAACGATTAAAGATATTAAGCTGCTTCAGATAATCTCACTGAAGAGAGATAAAAGTATTAATAAATATTCTGCGTATGTGTTCAACCAAATGTGGTCCGATCCAAGATTACATAGTCCGTAAGGGTACATTAAATAGCTAAGTGACAATGTGAACATGTCGTTTTTGTACCTGATTGTTAAGTATCAACACTGGACTGGGCATCAGATATTTCAGTACTGGCACTGGATCATAAATTCAGCCATCTGCTTTAGCCTGATCATTGGAGTGACCAAGAACCTAATGGACCTAAAAATATTCACAAATATACTTGCTCGATCATGAAATGCTTTCCACAAATCTCAAAGCGATTTAAACAAATTTTTGAAGGTAGCCTTCAGAAAAAAGCAGCAGCTGCATTTTAACTGGAGCTGAGTTGCAGAAGCTTGGTGAAGGCACATACAGAAGCATTGAAGTAGTTCAGGCACAAGAGAAAGGCATTAATCATTTTGTCTGTGTCTTTAAAAGCCAAGGCAGGCCTAATTTTAGAAGTGTTTTCTCAGCTGAATGAAAAAAGAACAATTGAACTTTCTTTTTTGCTTGTTGCATTTAAAAAAAATGGGTTAAATATGGCATGCCAAAAATGTCAAGTCACAGAGGGCCTAGTAACGACTTTATAATCATTTATTCTGGGCGTCAGAGAGTCTTGATGTTAATATGTATGTCTGAAATACACTTTATGTCTTATTTATAGCTTTGAGGGATATTTGAGGACTCAGACAAAGTGCAGGTTGAATACCAATCCTAAACGTTAACTGTGGGTTTCAGTACAACAGAAATCTCAGACATGTCTAATTGAATTATACAGACTCTTTTACTAGCCAGTGTCTCTGCAGAGTTCACACATCAACTTTTACATTTGCCTGCAATGTATGACCTATGGAGCTAAAAAATTAAAACAATACATGTTGACTAATTGGCCTTGAAACATGTGATGACTCTGACAAAATGACTTTGACTAACACAAATGCGTTTAGCCTAGCTTACAGTTTCAGTGTCATCTTTATTCGAGGTCTGATGTTATTCTTTTCTTAATTTACTTCCCTGCTTCAACACGCAATAAATCTGCAATTGAATTTCAACTTTATATAATTATTTTCTCTCAGGGCAGCTGTACCAAATGACATTCAATACTGTCTCCTTGGGAGAAAAATTGTCAGTTGTAGTTCATTAGAAAATGAACAGGAAAAAAGCTGTCTGTAACTGGAAGCAAAAAGAATATGTGGAAATAACTGTATTTTCCTATTTGAAGCAGATTAAACAGTGTTGTATTAAAAAGCTGTTTTAAATTTAGAAAAAAACGTAAAAGAGCAATTGTAGGCTGTTTATCAGAATCACAGATTAGAGTATTGTTTCTCTGGGAAACACCCAGGTCTTTAAAATAAAAGCATGCATTTTCAGTTGATATGAATTAAACACATGATTCAGTAGCTTCATCAGAATGCGAATGAGCACACAAAGACTCCAGGAGTCCGTTTTGTAATTCTTGCATGCCAACAAAAGAAACTTGCTTTCATTTCACTGCAAAAACCTTGACCAAAAGAAAAAAATGCCCACGCACAGTGCAGTATTCTACTTTTATTAAATGCCCAAGCTTTTGGTCACACAACTATCTGCACAAAACCTTGACCAGAAAATAAAAATAAAACCATGGGAATGTTAAACTCATATCATATTATTTTCTGTGAAATGTAAGCACATTTCAAATATTTCAGTAACATCAGTATACAAATACAGTATATAAATGTACTAGTATATGAATATAAAATGACATTAAAAGTGAAATTGAATGAATTCTTTTTATGTCTAAAGTATTCCTTGGTGACATAGAAAAGGGACTTGGCCAAATCCAAATATATTTTCCTCAAAAAAGAAGCATTGAAAGGGTGATACAGTGGATGACAGAATGACCATGGACCACAGTGCAGAGTGCGCCATTGTGGTGTGGGAAAAAACTATTCCTCTTGCTTGAGTCAGACGCACACTTTGGAGCATCTGATTTATTATGAGTGACCTCACCAAATGGATCTCCACGTTATACATCCATATTGTGAGGAATAATTGAAATGCCAAGCAGTCTTACTTACTCAGTATATGTGGATGGGACGGTTGATCAGGCCATGGAAAAGTACTGTGTGTAATTCATTCTTGCCATTTGGATTTTAATGATGGTGCGACAGGGGTGTGTACAGAGAATATTTAGAAATACAGCTGAAACTGAACCTGTGGACAATTACAGCTAACAGCTAGTCGCTGAAGGCAGTGAATTCTGCATGTCCAGCAGAAACACCATCAGCAGCCTGTCTGGCCTCTGGCTCACACTGAGTCTACACATCGGGCATCAGGGAATCCTGGGAAATGGATCCACTTGCCAGTGGAGGGCTATGAAATAATAATCCACAGCTCTTTCCTGACAGTGAGCAATAGTCTGGCAGCTAATGGACACGTGTGTGTCTGCATGTGTGTGTTTACACGTATGTAGGACAATGAAAAGTAAGTGGAACGTGCTAGAATGTGGGTGTGTGTGTGTAAGAGAGAGATAGAGAGAAAGAGAAAGGAGGATGAGGGTAAAATATAGGCATGTTCAGACATGGTTGAGTTGCAGTAATATGTAACAGTGTTTCAGCAGGCTATCGGGTCATTTGTATGAAGTGTTAAAAGGATTCCTGAAATAACTTCAGATTGTCTTTTTCTTGTTCTGTGGAGGTGCGGTGGTGGGGGCGGACTGTCCTTCTGTCCACGCTGTGTGCATGTGTGTACCACTCACACACACTGATGCTGATTCAAAGCTAATGCTGGAGTAGAGCTGCAGAAACCTTCCACGGACTGAACAAGATGAAACAGCACGATCATTCGAAGTGACTCTGTGATGTGCTCAGAAGCATCAGAGCGAGCTACCGCTCTTCACCTCTATTCACCAAATTATGTTTTTCTCCAAGCCAATCAGATCTTCCTGAAGTTCAGTTGAAGGCAGAGGAGGAGTTAGCTAGGAAAGGATGTAATGTTGCATCAGGGAGGCAAGGTTTCACTTTAGGGACAAGCTGAGGACCAGTGAGTCTTCAAATGACGAGATAAATAGATTTCAGAGCTTCTAGGAACTTCTACTAATGGCACTGTGGAGCTATAATGGCAACTGGAGATGGGAATCAAGTGTCAGAATGGCCGTAAGGTTTTCTTTTGTTCCGTGCTTTCACTTTTATAGTCACTGGTGTGAAATGTGTTAATGGTGAAACAAGGGCTACAGTGAAAGTTTACAGACTTTTAGGAAAAACATTGCAAATTAAAGGATCAATCAGTAATTTTTATAAAGATTTTAATTATTAATTTTCAAATGTAGATGAAGAATGAATAAAAGAAACAGCCTGATAATCATCATGTTGTGTCAATCACTGTATTAAAAGACCCTTCTATCAGTTTGGGAGACATCCAGCTCCAACCCTGTGTTTTGAATTTTGATGGTGAGCAGTGTTACATTTTGTTTTACATTTATACACACAAATAATGACTATCAAGGTATACAGAGTTAGTTTCATTAGTCAGTTTTTACATCCACATTATACATTAGAAGCTTTAAGCAATATAGAAAGAGTTCAGGGAAAAATAAGCTTTAATTCTTGGATCAAAAATAGAGAACGCACTGGTCAGAGATAAAGTGTTCTCACAAATATCTCGTAATTCAATAGTGATCGTGCAAGATATAAGTGGCATTGAAGGAAATAGGAGGAATGAGAGCTGTGCTTCTAGATAAAAGTGTAAGCTATTAATGTTAAGGAGGACGATAGGGGATGGGGGATATGATTCAACGTGTGAGATACTTCTTGAAGAGATGAGTTTTTTGGGTGTATGGTGGAAAGATTTCAAGACTCTACTGGATATTACCATGCTGGTGCTTTGCATTAAATTTTAAACTCTCAACCTGACAAACAGAAGTATAAACCAGGTTCATTACACAATGTATGGATTACATCTGTGTGCTGGAGATGTTCAATAAAGTAAAGTACCTGTAGCCAAAAAATGAGACTGGCTTCATGGATAAAGCTTACAAGAAACTCTCTATGTTTTTTAGTGTGTCAGAGCAAAAACACTGTACTAAACATTGTGTTTTATTTCCCATAAACAGAAATTGTTATCTTATTTTGTGGTGCCACAGTGATATACAGTTACACAGAGGATCGACTGGAAAAGATGAAAATGAAGAGTGTAACAATACCCAAGCTTATTTCAGGGGGATAAGGGTGCGTGTTCTGGCTTGGAATTTAAATCCTTACTATAATATAATCTTGTTTGGGTGTATAAGCAGGAGCACCGTTCACGCTGAGTGGCTTTCCCCCTCTTCTGAATTAAGCAAAATGCAGACGAGTAGCTTTTTCCTGGGCTATCGAGATGTTCTACTGTTTTATAGACTGTCACAGGGGGGAGTGGGCTGTTTTCTATGACTAATCCTGCTATAAACAGCTCTGTGACATACCCTATTTGGTTACACTTTGTTGTCTCGTATACTGAAATAAAGCCGTAATAAATCATAGCATATGTGAATTTAGTTTTACATGTAGATTACAGGGAATCTGTATATTTAAATACACCTATTCTACACACATGAGCAATAAAGTGAGAGGGACCAGTTACAGTCGTACAACCCACATAAAGGCACAAGATATAGAACTTTTCCTTCATTTATGTGTTTGTAATTTGTGATAAATGATGCTTCAATGATCTGCCTTCAGAGCTCTTCCTCCTTCCTCTCTGTATTTGGGAAAATCGCAGGTTTCAGCAGCATTCACCAGCAACTGTGCAGGGTGACTGTGTGGGTGGAAATATGAAAGGCAGAAATCTAAATGTGTCTGACACAGCGTCCACCGAGCCTCGGTGAATCCCTCTGAGAACTCTGGGTAGACTGGCTGCAGGTATAAGAACATATTTCAGGGGTGCCTGAAGCATTACAGACAAATATTACAGAAATAAACCCAGCAGCAGAAATAAACCACAGCAGCACATTATTTTAATGCCAGTAGGTCTAAAAAATTACCACATCATTTCTTCACAATGTTCTCATTTCAATTGAGTCCTTCATAGACTGATGAGTATTTCTCTGTTATTTCTTAAATCACGACAGACCCAGACATAAACTCATTTTTTTCTGCTTGCTGGGAAATGTCACAAACAATATGTAATATATTATATAACATATTATATATTATATTATACAACATGATTATATATATATATACATATATATACACACACATATATATACACATATATATACATATACATATACACACACACATATACTATAAGAGGATGAGAATTAAAGATATGGTAAATAAATAAA
>NW_023339696.1:15028837-15038615 GCF_004916995.1 Morone saxatilis | reverse complement strand
GAAGAGCAGCCCCCTCTTCCTTTCAGCAGGTCATCAGGGCATGATAAGGGGTTTTGATTAAGGCTGCCTATTCCTTGCTGCGCGTCCCACCGAGCCTCAAAGCGGAGCAGGAGGCTGCTTGAAGAGCCCTTTCCCCTGATGGGCCCAATACACAACCTGCCCAGTTCACACCTTGGCTCATAAAACACCCTTTTTTACACATTTTTGCTACATATTCTCATTTCATTGGGTACTCACCTACTATACGAGTCACTACTACGTAGTATATAGTATGGTGTATGGCTATAGTATACCTACCGTAATATTATACGTATAGTATATACGTATTACCGTCAGTAGTATCACTACCATGTAGCTGTATACCTATGTACTGATATATGTGGCCTATCATACTATGGTATATATACTGTGGTATACCGTCCATAGTAATGTAGCTATATACGCTACTATTATATGGTGCTTACGTATGTATACCTGATAGTATGTCCTCACTATATATAGTACTAGTCACGCTATATGCGATACTATATACTCATATATGTTGTATATCATAGTATGCGTATATATACCTGCTAGGTAGTATATACGTCACCGTATAATGTTGGTATTAGTATATGCTATACTCATATATTATATACTGTGTAGTACGTTAGTACGCGTATATCTTGACTGTATATACTGACTAGTATATCCATATGCGATGTACATAATACCGTATCATACTGATACTAGTATATCTGGAGAGAATTATATAATACTACAGCAGTTATAGAATATACTACTATATATATATAACACACGCGGTACTACGGATGAGTATGGAGTGATATAGTGAGCCGTGCTACCGTATATATATATAGTGACACAGTAGTACGCGGTATATCACTATATACATATATATTACACATTAGTAAGGTATATACTAGTACATATAGCTAGTACTATAATATACAGCATAGTGAGTATATATAAGTATACACTATATAGTAGATATCATATATACATACAGCGTAGCTTATATATCACAGCGAATATATACGATAGTATACACTATTATATAACACAAATTATATAGTACATACGTTAATACAACCCATAATATACATAACATACATGTAGTATACTATGAGGTAGGTAAGTATATATAGTACTATAGTAGTACTATATTATACTACCATTACAGCAGTATAGTATAGTATATATATAAATAAATAAATATGTACAAAATGTTAAAAAAGGGTGTTTTATGACCAGTGTACTGCAGTTGTGTATTTGCCCATCAGGGGAAA
The DNA here is from genome assembly GCF_004916995.1 of Morone saxatilis. Taxonomy (NCBI): domain Eukaryota; kingdom Metazoa; phylum Chordata; class Actinopteri; family Moronidae; genus Morone; species Morone saxatilis. Next base: position 15,037,326 of record NW_023339696.1, on the reverse strand, counting down.
GCTCTATCAGCAGCTCTGCTCCTTGAGGCTCGGTGGGACCACAAGAATAGCAGCTAATCAAAACCTTTCATCCTGATGACTGCTGAAAGGAAGAGGGGCTCTCTTCACTGCCTCTTACCTCCTAGCACCTCCATCTGAAGGGTGAGGGACAGTAATACAAAGGGCATAGTCCTGCCACACTGTCAATTGTCTGGGCAGATGACTTTAAGCTTAATTTCTGCCTGATAAAGACTCAATAGACTGCCATTACCTTCAGGGTCCACTGAACAAAGAGGATGAAAATACTGGGCCTATAAGACCATAGCTCCAAGTTATTGTTTATTTGTTTTTTAATTAAATCTGAATGTCATCAGGCCCTGAATACAGTTTTATTATCTCGTAATGTATTTCCACTGTTTAGTTGTTTATTTCTTGAGCAACCTGTTGTCAACCTTTATAGCTGATAAGCTGAGTTTATTGTCAAATAAATATTCATTCAGGGAGCACAAATAATCCTCTCAGCGATAACCTGCTTATCATCCATACAGCTCACATTCACAGCAACACAGCACTGATATGGCCTACTGGAGCCGCATGGCAATAGCTGCTCAGGTTTGCCTAACAATTATTAGGCATTATGAAGCAAGTTCAAATTATATTAGCCTCCAGTTGTTTTAATATTGGGCAATAAAAGAACAGCTCTTGCAGTCTAGTTTAGTAGATGTTTTCTTTTTACTCTGTGCTTTCTTTCTGCCGCACCCAAGCATTATTTTTATGGTTGGTTTCTGATCCAACAAAGCAAAACATCAGCTGGCTGTGAATGCGAGCTTTGATTGAGAGGAGGCTATCAGTTCTGATTCGGGTTTATTACTTGTATAATGGGATAAAATATAATGCGTGTGTTTCTTAATGCAACTTCTTTATAAAAAGGACTTATATACCTCTGCTCTCCTAAATCAAAAATTATATGTTAATATGCTTTTAAGTGTATTATACCATTAAGGTTGCAGGACTCAAATGCTTACTTTCATGCCAGCAATTATGGTTTGACTTCTCTCTACTGAAAAAAAAATAAAAATAAATAATAATAAAAAGATTACAGGACTCAAGGTAACTTGCTCTCAACCACACCTGCCAATTTATTTTGCTGTATACTACGGAAAGTAATGTAAAATTACTATCAAGTGTGGTTCAATTGGTTCACCGTGAAATGATCACATAAGCAAATTATAGGCTCTTAAATCATTGAACCAAACACTACGGCATGTCCCAGGAAACAGGTTAATGTTTTAGGGCAAAAATAATAGACTTCATGTTAAAATATCAAATACCAATATCACAGAGCTACAGCGTCTATCTTGATTTGTTAAATGACAAATTCACAACATCATGAATTTAAATAACATTTACTCGCTCACGTCACACACATACAGAGACAACCATGGCGGTACAGATGAGAAGATAGCAGTAAGAATCAAATCAATCAAAATGGATGATGGTCATACAGTACAGCTGCATCTCTTGGTCCATACACAACATGAGAAGTCTGCTGTGGCTCCACTCTTGGTCACATCAGCTTTCAAACATTACAGGCAAACAACAAAAACACAAGAAGCAGCGAATTCATTCAAAACACCAGACCAGAGGCAGATATAATAAAAAGAAAACGAATGTTTTGGACTCAGGAAAAATTATCAAGCTTAACTATTTACACAGCAAATAACACAGAAATGGTAAATGTAGATGGAAGCCAACACAGGGCAGGATGATATCACAGAAAACACTGTTAAGGCTCAAGTGTAGCTGCATTTCCTAGCAGAAGTCAGAGGTAATGGGTTTTCACAATCAAACTGTCAACCAGATAATTATTTAAAAAAAAAAAAGAAAAAAAGAAAAAAAAGGACAGTCATGTCACTGACCAATCACCTGCCACTAGCTTCCATTAGTACCTCCCCAGACAGACTTAACTCCCACCGTTAATGGAAAAACTTTGAACATGGGCAGTGTCCATCATTCCAGCTGCCAACTACTTGTCTAGAAAAGTCAAGCCTCTCGCTGAGTATAGATGGTTAACGTTCCTGTATTCATCAGCTGACTGCTGGCGAGATGGCACACACCGCATGTCCACCCACCCAACTCAACCATCGAGGTGTGGTGTTTGGACATAAAAGACATTCAAAATATACACAGAACTTCACATAAACACAAAAAATATTCAACTCATGGAGATTTGAAAATGGCATCTTATAGAGGTGAGAACAGATTAGGATTGTGACCTGTGCCCTCCAAGTGCATCACTTAACAACCAGTGTAGAGAACAGACTCCATAAACAGGTTGGAGGGTGTGGATCAAAAGACAAATGACGTGACAACAGTTTAGGCTTGAGAAAATATGTCAGAATGGTAAAAAGCTTCACTGTCATAATACACAGGCAGGTACATACAGCTATCATTGGTGGATGGAAAGCTGAATGTTAACCAATGAGGAGAGGCCTGATCCAGAAATAGAGTCATACAGCAAAATATACAACCCTGTGGAAGAAAGGGGAAAACAAAATATACCACAACACAAAAACACCATCTCATTAAACAAACTACTGAACTTTTTACATGGAATTAAGGCTATTTAAAAAAAAAAAAAAGTAAAAAAAGTAGAGCCTTTGAAGTAAAGCTTGTTTTTAAATACTATGCAAGTCCCTTTGCCTGAAATTGTGGACAGCATCACTTTAGTGAGGTGTCAAACATAAAAAAAACAGCCTATGGCTGCCACTGAAAACTGGCCAAACTATCTGTAGCTCTGCTGATACACCACACTCAACACAGGAATAAAAAAAATGCTTAGGAGAAAGACTTCATCAGCTAATTAACCATTTTTTTCCTCACTGTACAAGTTTAACAGGAAATTAAAAGTCAAATTAAAAAAAAAAAAAAAAAAAAAAAAAAAGGTTAAATTTACCAACTACACTAAATCATATATAACACACACACACAACAGGGAAAAAAAAAAAACAACCACCAAAAATTCCCATAGAGTGACACAACTGTTCAGATAGCAACAGGCTGCACTCCCCAGCACCCCCCAGGGGTCACCCACAGGAGTACACAGGGGACAAATCCAAGGACCACCAAGCTCAAGTTCATTAGGAGACCAGAGGAGATGCCATTGTGTCCTGGCTGTTGAATGGCTACTCATACAGCAAGAAGCAGTCAGCTGCATTTAGAAAATACGCTTTCGCTTAAGGTAGGAGTCTGCATAATGGCCACCAAGGCCCTGGGAGTGCTGGCCCACATAGCTGCCCTCAGGGCTCGGCTCCGGAGATGGGATCAGGCGGGAGAACACACGCTTGTGGCTACCAATGGGAGTCTATGATTGGTTAAAACAAAAAAACAATCATGCTTGGTCTAACAAGAAATGTATAAAAAAAAAAAAGTTCAGACTAAAAAAATAAAAATCAAGTCTAGAAAATGTCTAAATTACCTTCACTGCATTCCCCAGGCCTGGAGGGTAGTTTGTAGTGTGGCTCACAGGAGGCATTCCCACAGCCTGAGGATAAACAACCAACTCTCAGTGACCAAGACATCTGAGGCACAGCCACTCATAGTGCAACATTAATTATTGAACATGGGCTTATTCTTGGAACCTAACCCTCCACTTTTCATCTCTCCACGTGCTATCTTGAGGTTTTTGGCCTGACACATAATCAATAGTTTGAAATCAAAACAGTCTAAAAATCAGTCCGAAGCTTGACACTTACCCTGTTGAGCTGGGTGGTAGGGAGGCTACCGTTACTGGAATCCTCAGGCCCTGAGCTGAAGTAGGAGAGGGGGGGGCTGGGAGGGTAACCGTAGTGGGAAAACCGCTCACTGTAGTCAGGGTGACGAGAGAGCTGCAGAGACAAGTTCACAACTGTTACTATCAGACAGAACGCATGTAATTTGAGAGCATTAAAAATGTGTTCATGCAGTCTTGAAATGGTCGACTAAACACTACCTGCTGACCGAATCCTGCCAAAGCCCCAGTATCAAGGTTCTCTTGCTGTTCATACAAGTGGGCCAGGGGATCCTGAGGAGACACATCAGATGGGCATCAGACCAGATCACATCATATAACCTACTCAATGAGCAACCAGGAACTACACTGTAAATTCAACAGGTCACCTTGACATCTAGTAAAGCCACAGCTATTCATGTCAAAAGAATGAAATCTCTCTCTATATATAAAAAAATCTGGTGGTTACCTGGTGTAGTGGAGGATATTCTGGGTTGTAGGAATCCTGGTAGCGCAGGTTGTAATTTGGCTGTATGCTTTGGTGTGTGTGCTGGTTGGAGACATTACTTAGTGTTGGCCTCTTCCTATAGGGGTGAGGTCTGCAGCTTCCTCCTGAGTAGTGGACGGCAAACAGACATTACATGCTGGAATATTTACTTAAGGGAAATTTAGAACCACCGTGCAAAAAAAAAAAAAAAAGCACCTCACCTGAAGGGAAAACATTGTTGACATTGAGGAAGGCACTCTGGGGAAGATTAACATCCTTGGGTGGATCTCCTAGTATAGACACCTGACAGGAGGGGGAAAGGTGATTTATTGTAACCATAGAAAAAAACAAACAAACTGTCATTTACGCTTGGGTAGAAAGCTGGACACGAATACAAGAGGCAGAAAGCATATTATGTAAATTACTTGGGACCTCACCCCTTGTGCTGTGAGGCCATCTGCCCCCATCATGCCACCCATCAGGGGCATGGAGATGCCCTGCAGGGTGGGAGAGGAAGTCTGGGGGAATGTGCACGCTGCTGTGGGAGACTCCTGCTCCCTTGCCAGGGCTCTGCCAAGTGGCAATGGCTTTAGGGGGTTTAGAGGATCTGTTTGAAGACCAAGACCTGCGACTACACCGCCTAGGGGAATTAGATACAGGCATGATTGTAATTCACAATTATTTAATCTTTAATCCATTTGGCTGGAACGAGTTTACAGTGCAAGGGAAAAAAGTTGTCAGATCTAACTGAGATTATATTTATTTATTTAATGTTACTACACTACATTAATACTTATCGAGCATTGTGACCAAAATATAATGACCAATGTGCACTGTGCAGAGAGAAACCACTATTAACAGGCAAAGAGGGCTACAGATGTTTAGCATCATAAGCAAAAAAAAAAAAAAAAAGCAAAAAACATGCAGCTTGTGACTCAAGGAGCTACGGCTGGAGTCGGCGGATGCCAAACCTTGGGGCAGGTCTCCGAGCAGATGGACTCCCTGCTGGACAGGCAGAGCAGCCAGAGGATTCTCCCCAATGAGTCCTGCCTGCTGGCCAAATGAGAGAGCAAAGTTCAGTGTCACAAGAGGGTCACACAGCATGGTTAAGACACTCAAGTGGTTAAAAAAATGCTGAACTACACAAGCACACTTAATTAGCACAGAGGCTTACTCACCGCATATGAAATTAAGTCCTTACACAATAAGTAGTACACCTACCACATCACTTAGCACCACTCAAAAGTACACCCCACACATACACACAAAAACAAACCGCACTTCCCTAGCAAAAGCTTACCTACCTGGGCGTTGCGTTTTCACCATAACATGAAAAGACCACCACCTCATAGCCAAACACAAAACACCATGATCACTCACACAAGGAACTAGAGGGTTTTCTTTATTGTGCAGCACCTGAGCCCAAAGAAGATGATTTCCCAGAAAGGCTTGCTAATGGTTAAGAGGGAAAGAGCAGAAAGTGGAGGGGGGGGATTGTATGAATAGGAGAGGATGAATCAAAACAGGCTGAGCGACAAGGAGCCACATGTCAGAGAAAAAGCAGAAAGGTAGTAGTACCTGCTGGGCCTTGGCCTGGTTCTGAAGGAGCATCTGGAGTAGGGCGGCAGAGAGGGCGGGGTTGGCCAGCAGGGGCATTGTAGGGGCTGCCCCAAGAAGGCCTGTAAACACAGATAACGTAAGAATCCACAGTACCAAAAGAAATCCTAAAGGTAAACCACTGAACTCCTGAGAACTCCTCACCTTGTTTGTGTCCCTGTGACAGTGGGTTGAGCAGCATCTTGAGGGTGGCAGGGTTGTTGAGGCCTGTTAATATCTGCATGGCAGTGGGATCAGGGAGGAGACCCTTACCCCTATTCACAGCCTTGAAAGTAAGTGGGGGCAACATGACAGGCAATCAGCACCAGTGCAATGGCAATTTTGATGGCAAGTTGGGGCATGTACGGTATATCAATTTGACTTTAATACCATGGTTTGGGCAGCAATCAGAGCAGCCAACATGCTTCTTCCAGGTGGGCCAGGAGCACAGAAGGAAACCCTGATGTGGGTCCCACCTAGCATCCTGCCATCAGTGAGTCGCTGTGCCTCCTCAGCCATCTCAGCTGTGGCAAACTCCAACACTGCAAACCGTCGAAAACTTCCATCTTGTCCCTGAGCCAGCTGTGGAGAGGAAAAAACAAACAATCGATTTAATCTAATCTCACAGAAACTATGAGTCCAAGTTCTGCAGCCAATAAATAAAGTACACACATGGGCTGTCTGGTATGTCTGTGTTTTTTTTTTTTTTTACACTTACACCCTGGACAATCAGCACACATGTGAGTGCGACATCCATCTAAAAAGCACATTATGTAGGAAATGCCTTGTAAAACTGCTGAAATGTACCAAATCACCACTCAAACTAAAATTAAGGGATGTTGAAAGTCTCCCAAAAGATTTCCTTTTGTGTTTTGTTTATTGATAATGCAGCAACCGCCCTAACAGGCTCAGCAGGCAGGCAATTTTCTAGCACAGACAGGTTCCATTATAGCATATTCTTATTTAAGACTCAAGTCCTAAACATGAAATGTACAGCTTTTTTAAAATCTGTTAATGTAGCTAAAAAAAATACAATATACTATAAATAATTTAGACTTCCAAAGAACAATAATTAGAATTTACACTTTCCACTTATAATTGTGACTCATTTAGAGTTTGGCTAACTAACACCATCCACAGCATTTTATGTCTGGTCAGAGAAGTTCCGGATAGATTGTGGAAACTTCAGCATCAAGAAATCATCTCTTGACTCTTTACAGTATTCTGCTGACCATATTGCTTTTGAATTTCCCCTTTACTAGTCCTTAGTCACTCATCAGTCACTATGCAATGTGGCATCATGATTCAATACCACTAGGTTTCAGTATTTCATAACTAGGCCAGTTGTATCTTGTTAACCGTTTCCCTTAAATCGTCAAATGATCCTTAATCATGCCTGCCTTTGCCACAAGTCTAAAAAAAAAAACAAAAAACCCTGGAACCAGCAGAAAAGTACCCCTACCCCTGCATGTCATGCTAAAAGGACACCCCTCTCTCTCATTCCAGAAAAGCCTGCTGAATGACACCACCTGGGGTTGTCAGGTGGTCATCACCATAGAAACCAGCAATGCTCATTGCTATAGAAACTTTGAGTGGCCACAGGAAAACTGGGCTAAAGGTTAAAAAGGTACTGAAAGATCAAATGTGTTTTACAAAATACCTGTAACAGTGTCAGTTCTACAACTATCAGATACACATGGCAGCACATCAACATAAAAACAAGCTCCCAGAAGTTTGATTAATATGGCATAGCATAAATAAACAGCTAAAAAAAAAAAAAAAAAATTCACAAAGAAACTGACTACAACTGGGACGGCGTTTTGCCCTTGCAAGTCACTCCTCAAAGAACGACACAAGACTGCAACTAATGAGTATTTTCACAATGCATTAATTGCAATTAATTGTTGCCAAATCTGTATAACACTAAATAAAAAGCTGACATCGCAATTAACTACAGCCCTAGGTGACTTCATTAAATGTCATGTTTTGTTGGATAGGCCAAAATCCAAAAAGTGAAATTTACTATAAAATATAAAAGCAGATATATTGAAAACCTAACCTAAAGCGGTACACATCAATTATTCTTGCCATAAAATACTTTCTACATAATGCATCCTTCTGAAATCATATTAATTTGACAAGCAACAGACTGTGTGTGTGTAATGAAAGTGACCTGGCAGAACACTGGTGCATGGGTGTCAGCCAAGGCGTTGCGGAGGTCCTGGGCAGTCAGCAGGCTCGGGGGCAGGCGGTCCACGCACAGGCATTTAGAGTGCAGCAGTGGGTATGTGAGGGAGCCCACCTCAGTCCAGTGGACATACAGCATACGGGAGCCCAGTTGCTTTCCTAATAGCTCTGACTTGGCCCTGGCCGCCGAGTCCTTCTTCATGTACTCCACAAAGCCATAGCCCTTGGAATGCCCTGTGGAGGCGCTGTACACAAGAAAGCACCGCTCCAGGTTACCAAAGGGTCTCACCAACTCCTCAAACTGCTGCTGGGTGAAAGCACAGGGCAAGTTGGCGATGCATAGCAGAGCGTCTGTTGGCTGCAGCTGCACAGAGATTTCCCTGTCCCGTAGCACATGCTGGTGGAATTCTTTGATGGCACACTGCGCCTGCTCCCCATTGAGCAGTGTCACAAATGCTGAGGGTGATGGGG
>NW_023339696.1:15023447-15028737 GCF_004916995.1 Morone saxatilis | reverse complement strand
GAGTCAGGCACGTTCCCAAAAAAAATGTGGCATCATGAGTAAATCACTGTCTGCTTTAATAAACCAAAACGGCAGCTTAAACAACAGATGGGCTTATGAAAACAAGTTCCAGTGCACCTGCAGCCCCCCCATCTACAGAGTATACTCACTAAAAGTTTAGCTTGGACATGAATGGTGAAAAAACCCGAATACCAGTCACCAAATGGTTACCTTCGAGGCCGGACCCGCAGGTCATGAAGGCCACAGATGACCATTATTGACAGTTATCCGACCACCTGGTAGTTAACCTAAACCTGCGTTTGTCGGCTAACCCTAACAAACTAAAACACAATACTAATGGTGTTTCTCGGCTGCCAATTAAAACGGCGTGTTGGCTTTTAGTTAAACCAGGTGTAGAATAAAAAAAAATATATATATAAATATATATATATATTGCATCAACTAAAGCTAACGAGTTAAATGGCTAGTGAGCTAACGTAGGTAGCATGGCAGGCGCACTGGAGCTAGGCTAATGTTAGCCCAACGACCCCATTAAAACCTCCAGTTGTTTCTTTACACTCATACCTGATTGCTAACGTCGGATGGCAGATTTTTTATGATAATTTTTCTACGGTTGTAAAACTCCCGGCGGGTCCTCTCTAAGCGGCTCTCTATCTCTTCGGGGCTCAGTGATGTCAAGTCCTCGTCGACCCTCCGCTGACACTCGCGGTCCGAAATTGAGTCCTCTTCGCCGGGTTCGAGTTCGGGATTTCGTCGGTCTCCGGGCATCCAGCTTTCGTGGTCCGATGCGAGGTCGTAGTTATCATGAAGCGGACGAGAGGCGAAACTGAGTCCTGTGTCTGTGCTTTCATCTCTGGCAGCTGTGCTAACAGACACGACGGCCGCCATCACTCAGTTTGGTGGAAGTTTTATCGGGTCTGGAAAGTCAGTCAGATTTGAGCAGTTTAAACAATACACACATGGCCCCAGCGACGCTTCTGATTGGACGAGAGGGGGACGCACTCTCCATGACTACGACGTAACGAAGGGCGGGGGCGGGGCCACGGTTGTTTGTGTTCCGCCTAAAACTGGATTTAAGTGCTAAGATTTTTTCATAAAATTAATTTGAGCGGTTCCCCAGAAATTTTCATTTTAGTATTTATTTATTTTTTTTTAAATCTACTCGTTTATAATCACATTTTTAATCATACATACATATAAGTCCTGCATTTATTGACTGAATCAGATATGTAGATTTGACTATATATATTCTAGTCAACAGTCTTGGGTAACATCACGATAATTAAATGACTATATTAACGTTATATAGATAGAGGCAGGGAAAACACAATTTTAAAGAACATAATCCATGTGCACTACTTTATTATTCATGTTTATGCGGTTTACTTTTTGTTTCGAATTATAAGCTTAAGATATTGGTTTATTTCATCAAACAAAACGTATGTTCATAAAACGTTTGGGTACTGATTATGTTTTAGTTCTGCAAAATGTGAAGTTACATAAATTCTAGACCAGACTGGTAGTTTGTGTCGGCTGTATTGAAGGATACAGGGACATGGTTGTGTTTGGCCATGGGGAATGTGTCATCCTCCAGGAGGGTTCACAGTCAGTCCAAGCAAGGACTGGAGGGGTCGTTATCATTTCCAGAAGTCATAAAACACCATCCATCTGGATACAACATGGCAAAGAAATCGCTTGTCATCCTTATTGGAGAAAAACTGATTGATGCAACACTTCCTTAGTCCTGGACATGTCCAGCGATACATGCCTGGCCTTTGGTCCTTCCAGCATTTTCCTTCAAACACATAGTGAGATACTTGCAGCAGGTGTGCTATGTTGACAGTGTGGTTAGAAAACTCCTGGCTAGACAGAGACCCTTCTGTAGCTGTTGAATTGCATTGTACTCTAGACAGCTTTGTCCGGTGGACAAATGTCTGCCCACGTATCTGGTTCAGACTTCAGACTTATTCTGAAGGTATGTGCAGAACACTGAATCGAACATCTATTATATTTTCTGCATTTGGCTGCTCTTCACCTGCTGCGTTACAGGATAGGAAGTGTGTCAGATGGGTCTTTTCTGGTCTGTGATTCATCTGGGTAATTTGGCCTACATCATATCCACACAATTCTATGTGGTTGCTGTATACATTATTATGCAGAAGTCCAATGTCAGAGCAGCAGCAGAAACATTGTAGGTGTGTTATTTTCTGGACTAATGTGCTGGAGTCAGTGGTAGTCCACATTTAACACACTTCGTTTCCTACCTAGTGGCATGTGAACAGGCAACTAAATGTTCAAGACAAAAGCGGGTGTTATGAAAGACCATTGCCTCAGTCAGTGACCGGTTTGTGAAAAATGTAAGTGTAGAGGTTTATTTCGTTACTGATCACTGTCTTTGGGATGTACTGTAAGTTCTTACATAACAGAGATGTTATGTAGCTGTGCTTTCTTGCATATAGTGTTTGGTAACACAGAACTGAATGGCACATTTTGCAATACATTTTTTGACTGTTTCAGTCTCAAAAATTGTTTATTCGATTTTGTGTTATGATATTTTGGTTTATACAAAATTAAATGCAAAAATGAACATACACTCAAACAAATGTACACAAATGAAACATAAAATGAAATAGTAATCTCCCAACCATACATACATACATTATTAATACTCACTGTGATATATGCAAACTATAACTTCTGAAAGACAAACGCTAAAAACTCTGTGGCTAACTACCAAAGACATCACCTTTCCTAATACCATTCATCTCACCAGTCCAGGAAAAAAAAACACAATTATTTAATTTATTGTTGTGTTAATATCACATATGAGAGGATAGCAATGTGCTTTTATCAAAAAGAAACCTACAGTATAAAGTTATCTATGTAAATAGAGGCAGCAGGCATTGCACAGCAGGAGACACATTGTTGGCTACGCTGTAATATACTGTTGCCATAGTGGCAAAGTGATAACATGTAGACATGAAGATCTTCAGAGTCCTGATCAGCAAATCTGAGCCAAAGAAAAGTTTATATTAGACTGCCAGTCGAATGTTCGGCGAATTGCTTCAAACTTTTCAATGAGGGATTTGAATGATGGCCGATCTCCAGGTTCTGCAGCCCAACACTGCTCCATTAGCATCTTCACCTGTTGGCATAAAAGTAATTATGAAAATATCAGGCTTTAATGCCAAAAGTGTCAATTGTGTTTACAGGCATGTAATGTTACCTCATGCGGGCAGTCTCTGGGACAAGGCAACCGCATACGTCTCTCCAGCAGTTTTATGAGTACCATCACAGTCATCTGTCCTTGCGCTGGTTCCATCATGTCATTGAACTTCTACAAAAAACACGAAAAGATTACATTGTATATTTAACACAGAGATTCATCATTTACTTGATTAGTCACGTTAAAATAAATGCAGGTTCGAGTTGGTTGTAAGAGGCCAGTAGTGACATACTGATGGAGGATTTTGGCGAGGGTCACAGCGGGTCAAGATCTCATATAACGTAACGCCGAAGGACCAAACGTCAGACGAAAAGGAAAATTTACTCTCCTTCAAGCACTCAATGGCATACCTATGCAGTACAAAAAAAATACAGTTTAGTGGCCAAAGAAATGGAAGCACTGGAAACACTTAAGTTAAGTGCTGCATGAACTCACCAGAACACTGGACTGTCGCCGTGCTCACGCACACGATAGTAGATCTCGCCTTCTGGGATGTATTTTGTCAGGCCAAAGTCTCCAATCTTTACCAAACTTTCATTTTCCACTAAGACATTACGGGCAGCTAGGTCTCGATGGATGTATCGCTTTGAGTGCAAGTAGTCCATACCCTTTAAAAGAGAACCACACAAATAAAATATGGATACAATTACTGAGAGGGGGGGAAATGTGGACTTAAACATTCACTTCAAAACTTCAAACAACAACTTCAAATGTCTTTTTGATGTCAAATGTCAGGAATGTCTATTCCTGTAGTAATTGTTGTTGTGTTGGCTCTAGGGTTGCCAATGCATGTCTCTGTCCAGACTTATCTCAACAATAAATGGATAGATTACCACAACATTTTGTACAGCCAATTCAAGGTCTCCAGATAATAAATCCTGCTGACTTTGGTGATCCCCTGATTTTTCCTCTAGCACCATCTGCTAGATTAGAGCAAACTGTCTCAACAATATTGGAGGAATTGTCACGAATATTGGTACACACACACACACACACACACACACATTCATGTTCCCCTCAGGATTGATTACAATAATATTGATGGTCCCAACTTTTCAGCTAGCATATCTAATTTGTTTATGTCCAGTACTTTGATTTATGATCAAATAAACCTAATGGCATTTCCACCGGCCTCAGCTGTACTGTGCCTAGTGCTGATAAGACAATGTTTGGATGCTAACATGCTACACTAAGATAGTGAGCATGGTAAGCATCATACCTGTCAATTGTCATTGTGAGTCTGTACGCATGTTGACATTAGCATTTACAGCCTCACAAAGCTGCTGCTAGTTGTAGACTCTTCTTTAACACCTTTTATCAAACTTTATACCACAAAATGTATTATAAACCAAAAAGTAAATTAAATCGATTAAATTGAGTGATGGTGACATTTTCCTGGTTACTGAGAGAAAACACACTGCAACATAATGCTAGTATAATAAAAATACTCAACTTAAACAGAATTAATTAATGACAATACACAGAAACCGCTACAAAATGAAATGGTGGCTTAATGTGGTGGATTATCTACTTAAAGCAATTTCAAGTTTATGGATGTTTTGATATTGTACACAGCTTCTTCTGCAGTAGAACATAAACAGACATGTCTACAGTTTGCACACAGATGCAGGAATATTGTAAAATTAAGTGGAAATGTAGATTAGATTAGCACAAACTACAAAACCACCTAAACTCACCTGGCAGATCTGCTGAGCAAACATAAGGCACTGGGGCACACCCAGTTTACGTTTAGGAAGGTGCTCTCGCAGACTCCCCAGAGGAAGGTACTCCATTATTAGCTGCACCACTTGTCCTCCTGTCAATAGACAATGCAACAGTGCTTTTATCCTCCATTAGAATGACCTGTTGTCTATCCTGGTGGTAAATGGTCTGTGGTGCTTAGCCTGCTGTGTTTTGAAAGCTCAGAATATTGACATACAATGGAAACAGTGTACTGTGCACTTGCACTTAGAATAGATTTTCAATATTTACAGAGGAACAGCAGGGATCAAAAATCAATTCTTTGGATTATCCACTGAGCATTGCAAGCTAAAACAGATTCAA
>NW_023339696.1:14986983-15023418 GCF_004916995.1 Morone saxatilis | reverse complement strand
CTGTATGTTGATTTATATTTCAATACACATATTTGAACCAGGCAGATGAGGACTTACCCAGTTCAGTGCAACAGCCTTTGTACTTGACAATGTTGTTGTGATCAAGGGACTTCAGGATCTCAATCTCCTTCATCCAGCTCTCCACATGACCAGTCTCTTGTTTCAAAGCCTTCACTGCCACAAGCTCTCCTGTCCCATCATTGGCCGGGTCATACAAGTAGAGAGTCACCTTTCCAAAGTGACCCTGGAGGCAGAACAATGTGCAGTGCATCAGTCTCTAACATACAGGCAAAAAACACTGCTGCTAATGTGTTTTTAGAACTCACCTCTCCCAAGTCACGCATCTTTTTCAGGTAGCGTTTATGGAACGTGCTAGGGACCTGGATGGGGAGAGTTTCACTTGGGGATATATCAGGATCTGTGTGCAGAAACACATCATTTAGAGGCACCAAGGTAGGTTCAAAGAAAAGCAAAAACTAAGTTGAGCAAGTGAAAAACCCACTTTTGATCATGATTTCTGTGAGCTTTCTGAGCACAGTCCGGAAAGAAGGTCTCTCCACAGGCTCGTAAGTCAAGCACATGTTGATGAATTTGGCCAGTTCCTGGGAGGATGGTGCAGCTAAACACCCCTTTTGCTGATAAAAGCGCTCTTTCTGTTTGGGGGCAAAGGTTCCAGAGTTACAATTAGATGTTAGAATGATAAAAAAAAAAGCAGGTAGAGCCAGTGGCTGTTGGAAGACAAATAAAGGGCTTACCTCAGACAATGTGCTGCCACTCATGGGAAGATCGCCGTTGTTGCAGATTTCCAGCAGTGTGGCACCAAAACTCCACTGGTCAGACGCATTGCCAATGGACGTACCGCTGTCAACACACTCAGGAGCAATCCATGGGATACGCTCAATACGCTCTGCAATGCAAAATAGCGAGAATACAAAATGAGTTCAAGTGATCTCAATCTCTGAGTGCTTTGGTTAAACTTTTTGAAGAAGAACCTCATAGAAGAGCAGGATTTAGTTAAATATGGTTCAGGTTTAAGAAGACTGAAAAACCTTCATACAAACTCACCTTTATTCAATTCATTAATTTGCTACTTCTACGCCAGAAAGATACCTACGAAAGAGTCTTAAGAGTGTGGTTTCCTATGTGTATTCAATGTTAGTAGCTGCAAAAAAATCTGAATTAATGATATCGGGTCTTTGCTCTTTTTTGCTCAAAGATTTGCATATTTTGGACAGCCTTAAAAGAGACATTGTGAGATAAAACCAGATAACAACAGGAAACAAGTCTGCTTTCAGTTTCCTATTTCCTATATCTGATTAACATAAAGCAAAAGGATACACAAAGTACAGACAACCTTACAAGAGATGTTCTTGTAAAGTGAGACTAATTAAGCGTCTGTGTAAAGGACGTTGCTGGTACTGACCGTCCCGTGAGAGGACACTCAGGGCAATTCCTGGGTCACTCAGCTTGACAAAAGGAGTAGTACCATGCTCCAGACCACGCCTTGCCACCAGAATGTTCTTTGCACAAACGTTTCCATGAACCAGCCGTTTGGTCTCCTACAATGACAAATATAGTACATGTACTCACTTTCTGGGTCGTTAAAATATGTTTAACACAAACTATTTAAGCAAATAGTTATGGAGCAAAAATGAACTTCACTTGCAGCACTTATCTTAAAGACTGGTCTGATAATAAGATTATTTAATTTCCTGCCTGCGGCTCACACTCAAAACATGGTGTCCAGTTGGAAAGCTGCACTACCTGATTCTGTTATTCAAAATAATGTACCCACTGGCCTATAGCAGGTGATTAAAGACTATTAGGAGATAAATCATACAACACTTGTAGTACTTCACTATCAATTCACCTTAATGATCTCTTAGCTGTGTTTAATTGAATTATAATATGTGGCACACAAAAAACAAAGCAGCGCTTGAACTCACAAGATAATTGAGGGCACTGGCAAGTTGTTTTGCAACAATGAATTTCCACTGAGGAGTCACTGATGCCTTTTCTTTGTGGAGGAAAACATCCAAAGGCCCAAACTCCACAAATTCTTCCACCATTATGTCTGTAAAGGTAGAAACAAGTCTGAGAGGTCCAGTCTCAAAAATGGAAACAAGTAGCACCCTCTTAAAAACAGGATAAGTGTGGTTTTGCATTTGCTTCATGAATCATAAATATGACTATAAAAACTGTAAACAGTGAAATGCGTGATGGGGAAGTAGCAAACGAGGAAGTCGTGTACCTACAACAGTACAAGTGCATTTCTGAAAATGAACAGTGTTATTGCCCTTACTTTCAGATCCTTTGACGGACACGCCATGTACAAACACCAGGTGGCTGTGGGATACCTGGCTCATCAGACTTGCGGTTTCAAAAAATGCCTTAGAAAGACAAAAGGAAGGCATATTGAGAGAGTAAACTACCACTTTTATTCTTTTGACTGTTGGTTACTGTTAATGCAAAGATCAAAAGGCTTACGAGTGCAATATCTTTGTGGCTTTGGTCTAGGATCTTGAGAACCACTTGGATCCCTTTGCGGCCAGCAGAGTTGTTGTTGAACTCGTCATCCTCGTCGCTGTCCCCTCCGCCTCGCACCAGCAGACGTCCTGAGTAGATGTTTGTTCTGGTCCCACGGCCCAAATGCTGACCCTGCTCATAAACACAACACTCAATAGTCAGTCACAGAGCTGAGAGCACAAAGCCTCTCTGGTGGAGAAGATGGTCATTTAGAGGTCGCAAGTGGGTGTCATCACCTGTACGATCTCTTTGTCCTTGATCTGGTGGAAGCGTAGCTGGGTCATGTTCAGGGACAAGGCGTCACTTTGAACGCGGTGATCAACACCTTGCCTCGTCACCAGGAGGTTGGATAGCTCTACATCACACAAACACACACCAACAAACCAATGTAAAGAGCATACAGCAGCAAAACATATCTAGAATTGAAAAGTCTAATGAACACAAACCTGCTTGTCTTGGAAAACAGCATTTTTTGACAGTAAAGCTGTCCGAACCAGACTTGAGTACAAAGGTCTTGAGGCTGTCTGTGAGCTCCTTCACGCTGGAGAATTCTCGGTCCCATCCCTCCAGGCAGAACATTGAACCATTGTAGTGAATCCGAAACTGCTTGTGGCTTGGCGTCGATCCATTCTAATGACCCACATGTACATATAAACACAGTGGCTGAAAAATTTCACCATCACTGCACTGCACTGCAATCACTTCCAGAGAAGAGTGTGGGTGTTGACTTACCTCATTTTTGTTTAGGACAGCTAGGATGATGCGGTGATAGTCGAGTGCACTCCAACGTACGAGGAAAGCTCCATCCTCTGCCGCCTCCTTTTTAAGCTTCAGTAGCACAAAATCATCACTGAAAACAAACCAACAGAGTTATGATATAACACACTGTGTTTCTCCATAGCTTCTCTGCATCTGTATGTGCATGCGTAAGAGGAGAAAACTCACTGCATAGGTCCATGTAGTCCATTTGCTTCACTCAGCACTACCCTTGGGGGAGCCACTTCATGACAAAGATAGTGGTGGGCGTCTGCAGTCAGCCGGTAGTATCCATCTAGGAGGGAGATGAAGGAACGGGCCTCCTGGCTGGAGTTCATGTGAACCTCCTACATACACATACAGAAACACCACTAGCTTACAATCAGAGCTCCCACCTACAGACACATACAAATTCAAAACATAATAAAATGCCTGAAGCATACCAAAACCAAAAGCTCTTATAGTCAAAAACATATAGAATTGGAGAATATGAGAATCTGGGCATACATAAGTTCTGTACAGTCTATTCCGACACTTTAAAGACTGAACAATCTGCTCAGTAGAATGAGTAATGTACAGTATATCAATTGGACTAATGTACCACAAGGACATTAATCAATTAAATGATATATTATGGATTGAGGCTTTTACATAAAAGCTTAAACAAGTGCTCTCACCATGCAGTGATTGTCCTGAGTGCTAATGCACACATTAGCTCCAGTGATGGCTATGTGAGTTATTTCAGGGAAATCACAGAAGGAGGTCCATTTATCGGGAGTGTTTGCATTCGGTTGGCTGGACTCTTGTTTTGTTTTCCTCAAGTAGCTCAGATGGTCATTCCTGAAGTAAGAGTTAGCCTGCGCCTAGGTGAAGAGACGGAATGAGCAAAAAGTCCACACTAGCAGAATACCCAACATGCCACAGAATCAAACCATCAGAAGCTTGAAATTGCACTTTGACTAACCTTCTGACCGGACACCTTCCTCCACTGAATCCCCTTGGTGCCGGACACCATTATTTCATGTGTGGTGGGAGCTATGAAGCTGTCTTTCGAGACACCCTGCGCATGAGTGGTGTTGGAGTAAGAACTACTTCCATCCCCGTCCTCTCTCAGCTCAAGGTGGGATACGGGAAAGGTCTCTATGCCAAAACATGGTGCCAAGTGTTCGAGAGTAGAGATGTACTTATACATGATCTCCTGGGTGCCCAGCCGCCCTTTATCCACAGTGTGCTGCTGGAAGGTCCGCACAAAGTCTGCAAACACCCGCCGGATCCTGATTTTTGTGAGGAAGTTATCTTTAGAAATGTGTTTGGCGAAAGACCTTGGAATGCAGCGTAAGAAGCTGGGGAAAAACAGGGGAGATATTTTAATGTTACCTGGATCCAGTGGTTAAATTAGATATAAAGACGCTTTGATGATCCTGAGAAGAAACTGGATTGTCACAGTAGCAGAAAATAGGATAGAGATAACAAACAACCCCATTACATACAAATACATATCTATCCTAGGGACATATTCAAATTAATATAGAATATTTAATACCTTTGTTGACAAATTTACAGATTTAACTGCAATTAGTCACTGTTACTATTTCACAATTTTAGCTGTACAGACAATTAAATAGTAACAGCTTAAACAGCATGTGCCTCGACTGTATTATATTCATTCCTTTCCAAACTAATTACCTGATTTTTTTGGCAACATCTTGTAAGGTACTGCCTGTTTGCATTGCCTGATGTGAGAGGTGAAGTACAGCCATCCCTAAACTCTCATTTTTGAAGCGACTCAGTTCCTCCTCTGACTGAACGTCTTCCATCTGCACTACTTCGTTCACAAATTCATATTTAGCCTTTTGGAGACACAAGAAGCGAAACGGGTTAGCTACTGTTCTACTGAGAGCACACAAAAAATGCATTCAATTAATTCACCATAAACACAATGTTAAACACAAACCTGGGAGAATAAGTACTCTAAGGCAGCGATTTCAAGCAGAGGGGCTGCCCCTTGCTCTGTCCCAGATCTGAGAGCATAACGGGATACATTTGGCTCCTTATTTAGTCCGTGCCAATTCCGAAAGTAATACCTAGGTACAATGACAGCAGACAACCAATGTAAATATGCTCAGTGTGTTTCATCTACCTTGCTAATATTAATAATAATAATAATGTCACCAACTAACCTCATACAGTAGTATAGTACGAGGCTGGAGTTGTCCTCTGGACTGAAAACGTGGTTTGGACTGTACCAGCAGTGTGTTTGTGGATTGTACAGAGCAAACAATATATGGCAAAGAGGAGTTATCCCTGGGGAATAAACACAGAGTGTTACACACACAGACACACACAGACACCCTACCAGCAGGCTAAAATACCACATGAAAAGAAGGTCTGTGTGGGTGAATTTGGTCAGGGTTGTCACTCTCACCTACAGCCTCTGCTGCAGAGATACACAGATCCTCTGCTGTCACCTCTCCATTTGTGTGGGGCAGATATCTTTCCCCTTCCTTTGTCCAGAAGAGGTAAACATGGGTGCCCGGACCCTGAGGAGGGTCTGACAGGCCCGGAAATGGCCCTGGCCTTGAACGCGTGGACCACCCACTTGTAGACATGGTGGGGACAGCCAAAATCTCTGACACACATTTAAACAACAGTATATGATTATTCAGCTGTTGCACTGGACGGAATCACGTTACGCACAAGGCCTACGTAAACACAAACGTAAGAGCCATTTTAAAAGCGAAACATTGCGCTTTACTTAAATAATATTCAGTATTTCTCATTTTACCATTTCAACACGGTTTTTACTATAGAAAACTGAGTTTGTACGTTAACAAATGACCAAAACATATGGAATAACTTACAAATATTTAGCAATCGGATCAATTTGCCGAAAGGCCTTCCGGGAATTACACGGTGTCTAACTTATTGTTTACGTTACACAATACTCGATAACGCTGTACAACACAACTACCACTCAATAAATGCCCCCAAAAACACGGGTCTTCATATATAACACAGTGAAGCCTGCCACGACAAGAAAACATATAAACATTATTTGCATATCAGAATAACTTAGTAACGTGTATCACCATTAAGTAACGTTACCTTACCATTTAACGCCAACCTTTTGAAGGTGTGAGCCGACATAAGAAGAACCTAACACGCACAGATGAAGTGACAGTCAGGCTCCATTATCTTGCGGACGGATTTCCCCCCCCTCCGCCTACACTCGGATTCTCATGAACTATATGACACAACAGACGGCTGCTTCCCGAAACCAACATGGTCACTCCCTCCTGCCGCGTACAGGCACGCACACAAGCACGGACCTTTCAAAATAAACGTCAGGGACGAAAAAATGATTTGATGCAAGTTACACGAAGAGAAGTGACAGTACATTGCTTTCTTTTCTTTATTCCCTTTTCTACTATACTAATTATGCAACAAATTTAATATACACTTCATCATGCATCATCCAGGGCGGATCTAGAGGGGTTGCATGGTCTGCCACCTTTGCACCATTGGTGTGGACTTCTGCACGGTGTTTGAGGGGACTAGAGATAACATAACACGTATTTTTATAGTTCCTTCATGCCTCAACCTGAAAATTCCACATTACTCCGTAATACATAGTGTTTTCAGTTTGTAAGTAAAGAAAATAGTTTTTTTTTTTACCTCCCTTCCTATATAGAGTTACTAGTTCCTCTGTAGAGTAATATTACATAAGAAACATATATGGTACATTAAGAAAAAGCATATATACATCAATGGGAGTGGATATAACACAAAACACAATGAGTACTTTTAAGTATGTAAGTATTGCTACTTTTCATTGAGGATTTGAATACTTCTTCCACCACTAAATGCTTATCATGCATCATGTGATACAGTATATTCAAACCTGACATGAAATGTCCGCTGTGTCACTTAGTAGGGTCTTTTGTGAGAATGTTACATGTTAAGAAAGTAAAATTATTATTATCACCCTTATCATAACACTCTTACCACAAGGCCACAGGAAACTGCTGAAATAATCGTGATAAAAAGTCCCTATTTCAACAGAGAACACGAGCTGGTTAGTCCCGAGCCTGGAAAACACGGTGGCACCATAACAGCCTATGATAAAACATTTACGGTCATTTTCAAATGATGAGTAAGTAACAGTAGTAGTAGTAGTAGTTTTCATGTCACGTTATGGGTCTTCTGTTTATCACTTTATCATTTTAACTGGACTTTTTTTTTTTTGCTGTTGTTTGCTATCCGTTGTTAGTGTTATGTCAACTTTGGCTGTTTTTTTTACTTCTTCCTTTTGTCTTGACTAAACTGAGGTCCTTCATAATTTAGTTTGTTTGCAATGAAAGGTAATCCTGGTATTACAGTCAGGTTTTTTCCATAATAGCCTCTGGCAGTATATATTGAACAGTGTTATTGAGTGAAGATCAAGTCAACTAATGCATTTGTATAAACTGTTTCACCCAGGTATTGTTTATTTGTATATGCAGATCAGATCTCAAGCAAAATGCTCAACTACGTACCTCACCTTCAAAATAAAAGCACTGAAAGTGCAAGTATAGAATCCAACCACACCTATGCAGCACTTTCAGACACTGAGTCATGTGATCAATCATTCTTTAGGACCTTTTATCACTTCATTGGTTTCTAATTTGGCCATGGAGGGAACAAGTGGTCCATGTAAACCACCCTCAAGCCCTACAAAGCTCACCCTTACGACTCTTATGGAGAATTAGCAAATCATCCAATTGACTGCTTTTTGTCTATAATTATTATTATTATTGTCTTACAATGTTTATTGTATACATGTATACTGTGATGTACTGAAGTCTATAGCATGTATATTTACTACCTCCAAATGTATGTCATTTGGAAATAGCAAATGCTTCATTAGAAACATCAAGCACAGATGTACTCACTCCATATTACAGCGTTGTGGTTACCACCACTACAGGTCTGGCAGGTGGATCATTTCCTTGTCATGTGATCTTGTTTACCTTTAACCTCATGATTTGAAGAGCATATCACTCACATATTAAGGTTTTAGACACAACCACAACACCTTGGTCTTGATTAGTTGGATATAATTCAACCTTTAGTTAAGCAAGTTTGTAGAAAATATCACTTTGGGGAAATAACCATCTGAATACATTGGTTGCTCACGCCCTAAAAAGTCAAACAAAACTCTTAAATTCAGAAATGACAAAGAAAAAAAAATGATATATGCACAACCTGAAAATGTATTGTTTTTCAACTATAACAGCACAAATGAAACAGGCAGGCACGTGTACATATGCACACCCACACAAACTGACAGGTGTATACAAATAAATTTAGGAATACACCTTTGGTGATGTCCAAACAAAATTAAAGACCTAAACACAAACAGATGTTTCTTGTCCAAGCAGGAGATACTGATGCAACTGAGCAGTTAGTTGAAGGCTAATCCCTTAAGTCTCAGCTAAATATTTTAGAGACGTTATTTCATTGTTCCTTGATTGGCAAACTAGTCATACACATAGTGAAGTTGCAATACAGTGGGTAAGTACATTTGCAGAAATAACAAATCATAGAATCATTGTTGGTCATTCCTTTTTAGTTTCTTCCTGATCCTGTTTCACCTCTTCATAGGTACCATCTTCCTCTTTTTCATCCCCATCGTCTGTCTTGGAGTTGGGGACCCAGAGCCCCGAATCTATGCACCTCTTCATGTGAGCCTTCGCCTCCTAAATCGTGTTAAGACAATCAAATTTATTCAACGGTATAACAAAAACACACAGATAAATGCACATTGACCGAAATATGACTCAAGTAGACTTTATTGGTCAACACAGTCTGAACAAAGTAAAAACAAAAGTATTCTTAACAAAGAAACCTACCGTTGGGTCCATTTTGCTAATAACTTCTTGTAACATTGAAATGTCCTTCTCATCAAAGCATTTCTGCATCTCCTGCAATTTAGAACACACTCTGTAAGGGATTTTAAACTAACAAAAGAAGATAAAAAGAGTGCTGAGGCTTCATGAAAACAAAAGAACTCACGGCTGGCAGGGACTCGTACACTTCAACAGGATCGAGTCCTCCAGGTCCTATGCGCTTTTGTCGCTCCTCCTCCTCATATTCCTTCATGGCCTTTTCTATGCGGATCTTCGCTCTGCCCCGAACGCGCTCCTTAAATGACTCCAGTTCATCATTGAAAGCTTCTTGGTACTGCTGATCCGCGGTCTGTGAGGTGACACATCATTTGGTGTGTTGGTGGTCATACAAATGAGCATTTAAGTGAATATTCCAATTAGTATTTGCATTTAATATTTGCATTTAATAGGAATTCAAGAACTTAAAAGGGTAACATAACCTCATTTTTAACCCTTGACTTGTGACCAGACCCAATCCCATTAGTGATACTCAGTGTGGTCAGAGGTAAAACAGGCAGGGCAGTAAAACACTTCTTTTCAATCTGGTGTTCGGTCACTCTTAAACCTGTGTCTGGGTTAACCAAAGACTAAGTGAAAAAAGTCCCTGCTCTGGAGGTAGTACTTTCCAATGATTCAGAAACTTCTTACTTCCTCTGTTTCTTTCATGGCTCCTGGGATTTTTTGGTCAAAAAGGGCTATAGGTTATTTCATTAGATTCTGTAACATCCAAACACACTTAGTCACCTTAATCTTGGCAAAAAATTGACGAAAGCAACCGCGGGGGTCCACCTTGAGGCTTTTTGCCAACTCTAGAATGAACTGCATGACGATGGTCTGATGAGCCACCTGCCCCATCAATGCGTGTTTCTAGAAAAAAGGGAAGCATTTTTAAAATAACGTCAACATTTCAAAAGAACACAATGGCTGTGTGAAGAAAGCAAGTTGTGGCAAATGAAGAAGATTCCTCAGTTAAACCCAAACAAACTAACTTTAGTATATTTTAACCTTAAAATACATGCAACGTATGGAATGGAAAGAACAAAATGTTGAAAAATAAATTCCGTTTTGTAGCATTTACCTCCTCAACTTCAAGGTCAATGCACATGATGACCAGGTAGTTGGCAGTCTCTTCACAAACTAGATGAGGGTTGTCAGAGAGGTACTTTTGACTGTCATCCCAACGTCGCAACATGCCTGCAGTAAAGACAGCAATTAAGGACAGTCGCCACTTTCAAATATCAATACCCTGTAACATGCAGTAAATAACAATCGGGAATGGATGTCAATAATCCTTACCAAAATGTTTGATCTGCTTCTCATATTTCTCCACAAAGGTTTTATGCTTTTTCTCCTTCTCTTCTTCTGTCTCTTCAGTAGAATCAGGGTTGATATTAACAATGCTCTATGGAGGACAGTTTGAGAGAATAATGATTACTTGATTCCTTTATATTCCTTATATTAACTTATCTATATATGAAAGCTGCATTATTAGACTTCAAGCAAATCCTGTGTAAAATTTGAAGAAACGATTTCAGGTTACATTTTAAAGTGAATTAGTCCCTCTGTATTTGTGTGACACACTGCTAATTCCTCCAACTACATATCCATTTCCAAGTCATCCACTTTTAAATAATAAATTACACATGCACAAAACATGCAGTGCTACTGCAAATAGCAACTAATACTACTTCACTAATGCAAATGTATCTGCTGTTTTTGTAACATAAACAATGCATATAAATACAGATTTAGTCACAAACCCAATGTACTGTTATTCTGCTATTGAGAACGTGAACCTTGCAAGACATCGCCTATGAACCGTCTAGAATCATTAGGGTCCTCCAAGAAAAACAGTCAGTGTATTGTACCATGTACTGACTTGATAGCCAGAACTGAAGTATTGGGAAAATGTAGGGTGAACACAAAACTGTCTCCCTGAGCATGTTGTAAACTGACCATGTTCATTGTAATAAAGAAATATGTGGCTGAACTCAACAGTGTGGCTCATTTATGTGTATTTGGACAAAAAGGCTATATCCTGCTTTGCCTATAATGATGTTACTTCTTACCAGGATAAATTCATGGTTGGCTTTGTTCTCTTTAGGGAATTGGCTGATAATAAAATGATAAAAAATAATACCGGTGCTATGCTAAAACAACTGATTTACGTTTGTATTATTACAATCTTCTAAATAACTTGGTGAACATGGCAGCTGAAAAATATCTTCAGGTGAAAAAATATCACCATACTATACAAATTCAAAAGCTGTTCATGTTTTTTTAATGTCTACTACAGCTCCACCAATGACAGATCTTTGAGTTCAAACAATCTGATAACAATATATCTGCAAATAGATTTTTTTAACATGATAAAATTGATAAAATAATCAACCTTGATGCAGCCAGATCCTTAGATCATTTCTAATTGGGACCATAACTAAACGCAAAAATCAACTTGACAGTGATCTCTGGTGAACAGAGTATGTGATAGAGACCCTGTTTATAAATGACCTCAAACCTAGTTTGGTATTTCTATACTGCAACTACGAATCTATCTGCAATGTGCTAATATTGGCCAAGATATCCGCCTGGCCGACATCTAACGTGTACCAATAAGCAAGGCAACATCATTCACAGTCGTAGAATGTGAAGTCTCTTGCTTTTCTGAACTAAAAACACACACAATGAAGAGTGGGTCCACAACCCACTGTTTTCTAGCAGCCCCCTTTAGCTGATTCACCTTGCTGAAACCATCCTTGCTGAGTGTGTCGACATTCCACGGCATCTTCTTCTCTTCCCGGTTGTGTTCATCTATCTTCTTCTCCCACTCCCGTTCCTCTTTTTTCAGCTTCTTCTCCTCAGCTTGGGCTTTGATCAGCTCTGCTTTGGCATCATCCGCTGTTGAAATGCTTAGCTCTTGTACTTTCTTCTGTGCCTCTGCCACCCTACGCCGGCATTCACGAAGTGTCTTGTTCATGTCTTCACCTCTTTTCTGGAAATCTTCCATACGCTCCACACGTGCCTGAAGCACAAACATCCGTCACAACCACAGTTGTTTCATCTCCACCACAGTCTTTAACTGGGTATCTTTTATACCAATCAGAAATACTTTATTAATCCCAGGGGGGAATTTACTTTTTCATTACATATACTCCAGATGTAATAGACATACAATGTATTAAGAATATAGCCATACAATATATCTAGAATATAAAGGTTTAAAATGTAGTTTAAAGTCTTTCAAATGTGCAAAATGTGCANNAATTAACATTTAGTGTGCAGTAATCAGAATCAGACATACTTTAATAATTCCAGGGGGAAATTACTTTCGTTACATACTCCATATGAAATAGACATACATGTATTAAGAATATACAGTATAATTTAAAGTCACACTTTCAAATGTGCAAAAATGTCAAGTGTAAAGTGACCATGTGTACAGTATCCATGTGTAAGTGTCCATATGTACAATATATAATATATAATATACAATAGGTTGCATTAACAGAGCCATAGTCTTTAACCATGGTCCTCCACCCTCTACCACTTGCTTTCTCTAGCACAGGAAACACTGTCCTGCTAACAGATACAGTGCAATGTGCCCCATTTATACTACATATAAACATCACGTATGGTATACCTGGTGTCTCCATCTGAAGAGGCTGGGTGTGTCGATGTTAGGGTGGGTGTCATCTTCATCGTCTGACACCTCAATGTGGTCCCACACGCTGTAATCTATCCTGGACATGATGCCAGCAAGAACCTAACGCAAACAACGTTAGCTTGGAATATGACTCGGCTAAGTTAGTGGGCTAAACGAAGCAAACCCGAATTTCCAATCAGAAAAAAAGCATGTAACGCAAATAAAAAAAACAACAACCCCCGCTGATGTTTTCAGAGACGTGTACTCGTTGTTCAATGCAGCGGCTGGTTGTGCTGTGGCCAGACAAACACAAATAAACCTACCTAGCGAGCGCTAGCGAGAAACTGCTACACAATTCTCGAAAGATTTGCTGCTGCAAATTTCCGCTTGACGTCAGCGCGTCATTGCGTCACAAGGACGTACGACGCCGGAAGGCCTACAAGACGAGCGTCGCCATCACGTCATGTGTTTGCCTCCATCAACCGTTTATCAACCTGTAATATTTAAACATTGTTGTTGTTTTTTTACACATTTACCGAAGTAAACATGTGTTTTTTTTTTTTGTTAATTATGTAAAAAATATGTTTAGTTTGATTTTACGTTTTCATATCCATTAATATATTTTAACTTTTTCAAAATGTTTTTTCTTAATATCTTTTTTATGTTTTCTAAAACCTCCCTGGACATATGTAAATATGGTTTGCTTGTGTAGAAATGCAGTGTTAAAAATAAAGTTCACTATTCTTTATTCAGTAAACTGTTGTAGATATATAGAAAACATCTTTTGTTTATTCTAATATATTATTCACTCTTTAGATAGTTATGAGGATAAAATGATTGACAACACTTATTTGTTAATTCTTTTTTTTTTTTTTAAAGGTAATGACAAATGCACATCTAAATATAAATGTATGTTTTCTCTGCAAGGGATTTGCCCTCAAACTACTCCATAGTGCAATAGTAAAAATTCTTCAAACTGTGTGTGTGTGTGTGCAGTCTGATAGGCCATTCATGCAAGTCTGTTGCATGAAATACATGAATACATAAGTATGTTTATAGTAAGTCAAATATTTGAATAAAGTCAACCTTTCCTTTTTCCTCAAGTTTATTTAATTTTATTTTGAAATGTGGAAGATGAAAAAGATTCGAGGACAACACATTAACAAACAAATGATTACACAATCAATAGGCAACATTTCTTGTTTAGGCACCAGTTCAGCAAGCTTCTTTCTGGACTAATACAAAAGTTGCTCTGGGCTGACATACAGCAATCACACAGAGGGAACTTCACTGTAGAGTTATGTTAAGTTAATCTCACAACAACACATTTAGTTAGTGATACAAACTAGAATTGAATAACTGTACTTCCTGCACATGATGATGTCCACTTAAGTTGCAGCAGTTTCTTAATTTCCTGTCTCTATAAGCTCTAATATGTATGTCTGATGTGTGCAAACAATACCTTAAACTTGCTTTATTACCATCTTCAGTGTATTAAATTAACTTCTCATACAGCCTATGTTTAGCATAGCTTTTCAGTGATTTTCCCTTTGCATCTAAAAAAAAAAGGCTCTTAAAAAGTGCAACCAGGTCACCAAACTCGTTGTACTAATGACTAATGGTAATATAACAGGTCCAATGTGCTAACAGGGAAGTCAGGGAGATGTACAGTCTTTACACACTCCCACAGTCAGAGTATAAGCAGTCTGTGCTGACATGTACAAACATGTGCCTGATAACAGGCCGTGGACACAAAATGACACCAGGAGAAAATAATTCACTCTTACTTCCCTTTAATAAATAGTTTGGACAGATTACATTATAATGTTCAGCTGGGTGTACAAGAATATCCAGAGAGGTGTGACGTTTTGACTTGACAAACACAGATGTAATTAATAATATGACACTCCATGCTCCAGGGCCTCTCTGCAATGACATGTCTAAATGTCTGCAATGGAAAAGGCCCTTTCAGATTTAAATAATACAGTTAATTTAAAGTTCAATGCAGTTTTACAGATTCCTATTCTCCCAAATTACAGCTCAGCACACTGTATAGAGTGTTACACACTCAATAAAACATTGACACAATGTTTCAGCCATTATCCCCACCAAACGCATCCCACAGGGAGCTATGTGTTACTTCTGTCCTCGGTGGGTTTTGAGTCCTTAAACCCGGAGCAGCAGATGGAGTTTGCAGCGTGTGTTTTGCAGCAC
This sequence comes from Morone saxatilis, assembly GCF_004916995.1. Classification (NCBI taxonomy): domain Eukaryota; kingdom Metazoa; phylum Chordata; class Actinopteri; family Moronidae; genus Morone; species Morone saxatilis. The sequence goes on along the minus strand of NW_023339696.1, from coordinate 15,008,352 downwards.
CGCCGCATCTCTCTGATCACATCCTCACACATGCTCTCCACGTATTTGTTAGCTGCAGGAAGGAGACGGAGTCAGCTGAATGACATTTGTTTACACGCTGGCGTTAACAGTGTCTGTTGTTATCTACCTTGTAAACACGTCTGAATTGCACACGCTTGCTTTTGACACGGGTCTTTCTGTGGCATACCTGGAAGGGAAGAGACAGGGACACATTTCAGAAGTTGTCCACTGGTAGTCAGCAAACACATATCAGCCGCTGCATATCTACCTTTATCAATTAGGGTTTGTTGGACGTATTATGGTAAGGTCTTAGATGAAAGGTCGTTTGCTAATGGTAGCCGCTAATGCTACTTCCGCCTTCTGCTGAGAGGCGAATGTTTTGGTCACTTGACGTGAAATGAGCGAATCAAGTAATGTCTGAAAAAGCGCAACACCGACACCTAGTGGTCAAATTAAACATTTCACTTACAGAAGGGTGGAAGGAATAAATGGCACAAATAAAACGTTTTTATGGAAGGTAATTATTAATCCAAATATGATTATGAGGAACTGTTTTGCTCTACTGTGTAAAAAAGTGTTTATGCTTTTATGGCACTTGAAAAATGAGTAAAGTATAGCAGTCACACCCAGCGGTACACCACTAATACTAATACACAATCTTATAATAATACGTATAATATAAAAAACAAGGCTTTTTCATTTTACTTTTATTCATAAAGCAAATCAAGAAAGGGTTTATATTTACAGTAATGGCCTGCTGATCTTTAGCATTCAGTATTAAAGTTGATACATTTATGATAAAGTAGTCATCATTGCTATATCAAGAGTAACTACACATTTGTAATGTTACATGGTAATTAAAATGAAAATAAATCTAAAAAATATATATAAATTAGATACAGGATATCACATGGAAAGCATAAAAAGTGAACTATATCCTATATCACCAATCTATCATACAGAATACTGAAAACACGGACAAATTAAATGACAGTTACCAAACATAGTATATTCAGATCTTTTAAAAAAAATGAGATCTAATTCTGCCTGATCCTTATAAATATCTGCTGAGTCATGAATGCATTGTCATTTCCATATCCCAAAGCTGCAATAGTGAAATCTCCTTAGTTGAATTTTTCTTGCTTGTCCAATGTGGTCATCTGATCCCATCTCAACATCTCTTGTTTCAAACACCTAAGTAAAAGCGAAAGAAGAAGCTGATAAGGACACAGTGTAATGGAGACAAGGTTCACATGTTCACTTCAGAGTTCCCTCCTACCTTTGGTCTTGGCCTTGACAATGAACTGTTTGCTCTTCTTCTCCAGTGTATTAGAGGCAGTGCAGGTGTATGTCCCTGGGAGCAGTGAGGAGGAGGAAAGAACTGCTTCATCCTCCATCCTCTCCTGAATGGGATGGGAGGATTCCCAGCTATACACAGGCGTGGGGTTTCCTGTGGCAGTGCAGTTCAAGCTCACTTCAGCACCCACTATAAAGTCCAAAACTTCTGGTTCAGGACTGAGGAATGTTGGGGGAACTAGAGAAAAAGATCACAGGGATTAGATATACCATCTCCAATGTATTAAACATATGAGAACTCTTTTTAAGATAGCTTCATGACTTACAGTACACAGAGGCATTAAGAGGCTCCGAGGTCACGGCAGGAGGTGGTTGTGGTCCCTCTGGTCCGAGCTCCAGCACTGCTACACACCTGTACTCCGCTCCATTCTCGGCTTTGGTTGGTGTGACTACGAGGATAGAGGACACTTGGACAGGCGAGGAAGATGTGAGGTCAGCGAAGGAATGGTTGTAAACCTCAGTCTGCCCTCTGTACCACCTCAGGGTGAGGTACTGAACCGGAGCAATATTCTGAACCTCGCAGAGCAGCTGGTACTCTTTTCCTTCCACCATGGGGCCAGTGTGGTTCACAGGCCTGATGGACACGCTATCTGGGGTTTCTAAATGAATAATACACAAAGTTTATGTCATTCAAACACCTTCATGTGAACCACCAAACTGTTTTAAAACAGGAGTTGACTCACTGTAGAGGACGAGGTTGAGTTTCTCCTCACACTGTCTCGGGGCTGTGAAAAACACACCATAGCAGATAGGCTCCTCTATCCAGTCAATAAGACTCTCTACCTTCCACTGGACAGACAGGTCCTGTTGAGTGTGTGCAGCACTGATGGCCGATTCCCAGCCCAGGACACGTACAGGGCGAGCGGCCTCACAGCTGACCGACACCGGCTCCCCAAAGCCCACCACCACCCTGGAGGGCTTGAGGATTAGGGAGCAACCTTCACCTGACACTGAGACATACAGCAGCAGTAATCATCATTATAGCCAGTGTCTTTCCATCTGTAGCACTTTTCATATTTAATGTATATAAGCAGGCTGTAGGTGCATTTTTATGTAACCCTGTTGCAACACACACAAGGAAATCACAAGTAGTAAATCAGAGATGGCCTTTTATTTCTAAAATACACCTGTGTATAATAATGAATGTATAGCTATCTTGCTAATTGTGTATTTCTATGTTATGGCAATAAAATGTGTAGCCAGTTTAATCGGTAGCCCGTCATTATTTTAGTTAGGTTAGTGTAGCCACCTAAACACAAACAGACATATACACCATACTAATTAGAATGATCGAATTCTGCGATGATTATTTCAATGAAAAATAAACCAGTGCTTTGGCTCGCTGTCGCACTCATTGTCATTATCACCGACGAGAGGTCATATGGTTAGCCCTACGCTTTCGTTCATCAATGCACCACTACTTCCATTAAGACAACTGCTGCACTAAACAGAATTTAAAAAACCCAACAAGTGAGGAAAAACATGTTGCCAACGACATCTTACCTGAGTAAAACAAGCAAAGCGTCAGAATCCATTGAAGAAAGTTGTTTCCCATGTTATTTTCTGCACCAAGGCGTCGATCAAGGGGCGAGAAAAAGAAAATTCCAACTTGAACGAGCTTGGCTACCCTGCAGGGAACTATGTTGGAACAAAAGGGCCCCCTTCATCCCAGCTGACTTTGGGGGTGGGGGGTAAAAAGGGAAAGAGGGAAATTTAACAGGTGGTAGCCCTCTGAAAAACACAGCCCAAACCTTTGTCCTGCATTGATCTTAGAAGGAATTTAGCAGGAAATGACAGGACTATATTACCACAGTAAATGTCACACTGGCAGTAATGCAGATACAACACTAAAGAAGCCTTGTGCTACAGTGTGCTAATTATATTGTGGTTTGGATATAAGATTGATGCATCCATTTCCAATATCTGGTGTATTACAGAGCAAAATGTGACTGACATAATGAATATAAATACATTTATAATAACTGAGATTCCTTGCAATTTATAGTATAAGGTTCATCTGACCTATATAAATCTCCTTGAATTTGCTCATCTGAATTAGACTATTATTTATGATATTGAGCAAGCAATGCTTTGTTTTTTTTAATGCTCTCTACATTCCAGCGTTAGGCGTGGCCATGTTATGCTTTTCTAACCACCTATTTTATCTCATCTCATCTCCCTGAAGAAAATCCTGTTTTCAGTTCTGCTTGTACACTTGTGTCCTATTGGTTTTGAACTCCATGCTTTGTGCAATCCCAGCAGGCAGGAGTATTGGTGTTGTGCAGCATGTAGCTTGTAAGCCTCACACTGTGACCAGAATGCTACACAGCATATCCACTCTGACTGCAACTGCAGTGCAAGTGAGCAAGTAATCGGATGCTTTTTGGTGTATTTATGGAGAGCACAGCTGGGAATCTCAATGTGCAGATTACAATACATGCTGGCTTCACTTTGAATATGCTGCTCCTTCTTCAAGTTCTCTAGAGAAATATGTTAAGCTTGTGTGTCTATAATAAAACTTTTTTTTTTACTCCATGACAAATTGAGCAGTATCCACTCTGCCAGGTTGTTATGGCAACACAGTCAGAGTATACACAAACAGTGCTTTCTGGCAAAAAAAACCTTACTGGGAATGACAGGGACTGAACATAAAGAACATGGTTTCAGAAAAAATAGGCTTATATTGGCAACCGTAGGCAGGATAACAAAAGCTCTCCTTTACATTCACTTTGTTCAGTACTAATTAGTATGGCAGTCTCAGCATTGTATAATGTAAGCCAGGCTGAAAGAGAGAGAGAGAGAGAGAGAGAGAGAGAGATCCAAGGGGTTGACAAAAGGTGGCAGTGAAACACAGCAATGAAAGACACTGGTTTGACTTTGCCTCTATCAGTATTCTGCTTCAGGAAGTCACTGACATAGAAGTTGGCTTTATTTAACAATTGATGTATATTCAAAAGCTGCTCATGCACACAATACATTTTTTAATTGTACCCTTTAAAATAACTTTCCATTTTTCAATTAATTCAATAAGAAAAGGCATGCAAATGGTAAATTAGCATTTTGTATCTCTAGTACTTATTTACTGATACATCAGACAAACTGTATGGCACTGCTGGTGACTCATATTCACATGATTTCATCAAAGCAACTGACTAGCCCATCATATGAAATTGTAGGCACAACACAGAAATGGCACAAGTGTTGTGTTTTCAGTGCAAAAACAATTTAACATTCTAGGGCCATAACAGTGCATACAAAACTAAACTAAACAAAAAAACAAAAAAAACTGAACTTGTGCCCAATTGCATCATTCAGTGTACTCTCAAGTAATTACTTTAACCGTAGTATAGTGCCTGGACAGTATATAGTAATAGTAGGAACATAATATACCTGAGTGGACAAAAACACAATTATTTTTTTCTTAAAATGTGGTCTTTTGTGTGTGCAGAGGTGTTAGAGCTCTTGTGTTGCTTGTAAAACGAAAAAGCGATACGTAACAAGGCAATAGTGCAAGCAGTAAGGCGAGGGAAATACCTGTTCTTACACCTCCTATAGCTTATTATCAGGCATACCTATTAAGGATTATACCTAAAGTCTACAATATATGTTGTCCTTTCAGCTGTTTTGGTCTAAATCATGTACAGTCTATGATCAATACCAACTCTCAACAAAAATATTTGTCTGTTCCATGCTTATTTTCATCACCTCTTTGAGGGTTTATCTAACATTTTTTTGTGCTGGAACCCACACACCTGCTGCTGGGGCATAACAAGGTTGATGAGAACAGTTCAGAACCATACAGTAAATGTTCAGACCATTAAACCAAAACAATGAGCTTAAAGAAGCTAATAAGCTCAGGAGAGATGCAGAGTTTGGCGGGGGTTCAACAGTAATTTGATTCAGTCAGTGTGTTTACATGGACCTAAGTAACCGGGCTGAAAGGAGAAAGGAGAAGTATCACTGTCACAGCACAGCGACATGATAAAAGCACTAAAAGCACACATACTAATACATATTCAAAACAATTCAAAGTCAGACGCAAACTGAAACAAACAAAGTAGATTCTAAATATCAGTCAGTGAGTCAGGAAGCAGAATTATAGTCCATTAACATAAAATAAGGTGTAAAATAATAATAAAAAATAAGCCATGCCAGGTTCTATCTTCAATAAATGTTAACACGTTCTACGACTGACTGATTGATTGATTGATTGATTGATTGATTAGTGGAGCTTCAAAGACAGCTGATGGGATTATGCATTCAGAAAGCTACAGGCCAAGCATGAGCAGTCCACCAGCTCACCGTGCAGAACAAACCACGCCCCCAGGCTTTTAAGAGACACAAAACGGTTTCTCCAAGCACCAAAAAACGTAAAAAAATAAAATTTTCATTAAAAAGCCATGCAAAATTGTATTTAAAAAAAAGTCATCCTCATACAGGTCCTGAGGTAGGATGTCCTCTGAGATAGCTGCCCTTGCAGAAAGAAAACGTTCCTTCGGGTGTCACAAAATAAAGGCCGGCAATGAAGAGCAGGACTCCCAGGGATGTAAATACTCCAACCAAGACAGCAAAGGTTGTACGATCCCCTGTGGGAGATGGGAGTTTTTGTTACATTCTCTCTCTTAGCTCATGTGTTCTGACCTTCTGGTCTTGCAGCAGAGGAGTTTCTCTGTTTGTGATAAACTATGAATACCAAAATAAAGACTAGAACAAAAAACACAGCAATTAAAATCCCAGCAGTGGTCCCAGGGTGACTACCAGGGTGACTACCTGATGGAAAAGACAGCATGAAGAAATTATAGAATAATTAACACGGCAAGACAATGATGGAGCAGATCAAGCTCAGAAACATGATGATTTTAGGATCAATATCTTACCTTTAGCTTCGTTGACAATGAAATATTTGGTCTTGGTGCCCTGGGTATTAGACGCTGTGCAGCTATAGGTCCCTGCAAGCTGAGTGGACGTGGTCAAAATGGGCTGATTCTTGATTTGTTTCTTGTCCGTCCGTTGTATGGAGTGTGGAAATTGCCAGCTGTATTCCGGCGTTGGGTTTCCTCTAGCAGTGCAATATAAAGTGACTTGACTATCAGCTGAAGCTTCCAGCGTCTCATTTTCCGGCCTGGAGAAGATTGGTGAGTCTGAGGATATACATTAAATTAAAATACAGACAGAGAGAGAAAAACAAAAGAGAAATAATGCAATTAAGAGAAATGCAAAAGCACGAATATTGTCGTCTGTGATGGTTAAATTAAGATGGCATTAAAAACTCACACAGAACAATCAATCCACGTGACTGTGATCGAATCGGGTTGAGATCTGGTTCAGCGAAAAGGTTCAGCGTTGCTTCACACCAGATCTGAGTTCCGTTATCATCTGCATGGGCCGTCAGACTGAAGACAGATGACTTTTTGACTGGAATTTCAGTGGACTCGTCAAATGTTTCCTTATGGACTATCTTATTTCCTTTGTGCCAGTGCACAGAGAGCTTTCTTACTGGTGCAACATTAAAAATGTCACACTGCATGCTGTAGTTTTTCCCCTCTACCAGAGGGCCCATTTCACTCGGCGGAGACATAGACACACTGTCCGGCATTTCTGTATAAAAAAAAAGTGACAAGTTTTAATGTCAGTAGGACTAAATAATCAAAAACTACAACAGGGTCTGCAAAGCAACTTCAAATAATATTAAGGGCTACTTACTGTAAACGGTGACTGGAAGGGTTTCAACACACTGTGAACCGTTAAGCAAATTGATATAGCATTGTGGTTTTAAGGCCCAGTCTGTGACAGAGCTTATGTTTAGGGCAAGAAAAGTGATCCCATTTTTAAGCGATTCACCTCCGTTTGTAGACTCCCAGCCCATTCCCTCTACCTGGTCGGATAATGAGCTGCAGTTGGCAAAGAACGGGTCCTTATATCTCACCACAGATGTGGGAAAGCTCAGCTTAATTGGACAGGAAGAACTCACAGCCTTTCCTAGAAGTACACAGTATATATTATAGACATGATGAAACATTAGTGTTTTACACAGCATTATAGCTTTGTTTTTCAAACTCTGGATTTTGACCCAGCGTAGACACATAGCACACTTGGAATGGGTTGAGTGGTCACCAGTTAAAAAATAAATAAATAGATAAATAAGCAGTACTAGTCAATTAAATGATCTCACAGACAGGAGGATATAAGACAAACAATGACACAAACAGTGTAAATGCATGTTTTTTTAACTACTGAACTGAATTTACATTGAGAAATTGTGGGAGTCCTATTAAATACATTCATGTTTGCATAGATAAAGTACCAATATTCAGAAATGTCGGTTTAACTTACATACAGTGTGTTAGGGAACAGTGAACTACGTGTAACTGAATTATTAGTTTAACTACATTTTGCAGTAGCTTGCTGCTAGTTCCACTAAAAGTATATTTGCAGAACGATCCAATTAGTTGAAGAAGATAAATTATTATTTGCCATTTTTTGTGCTGTGAAACTATTTTTCTTTTTCTTTTAATAATTTGCTTGGATTGTCAGCTCACCTGTGAAACATATTTGGTTCTAGTTGTTAATGTTTTCAATCTGATCTTTTTAAAACTAAACTTGAGTGTATTTGGTGTCAACGGATCATAACTATTCATTACTGTTAAGTATTATCAAATGTTCAGAGAAGGCATTGCATGCTATTTTAGGAGTTACCTGGCTAACAGAGTAACCCTGCTTGAAACAAATCCCACATTATTTATTTATTTTCGGGTTTATGTATAACCTTTGAACAACTGGACACTTTTTTCCTATACACTCATACCTTTTCTAAGCAGCTTTAGTTAAACAAACAATATTTCTCACTAGGGCGGCTTTGCTGTAGTTCAGTGGACTTTGAAATCATTGGTAGCTTTCAAAGTTCCCAACACTGTATCGCTATATATGGTGAGCAACTACACTACAAATCCATGTCTTGTGTGCTGCTGCCCTCTTGTTCAGACATAGGATTTGGACAAAGAATGACTTATTAAAGTTTACACACGAATTCAAAGTATGAAGACAATCTGCAAGGAACTCTGAAGGAAATTATGTAAGAAGCCAGTGGATAAAAAAGCAAACATATGATCGTTAGGTTAACCGTGACAAACTATGGGCGTAGGCCAGGCTCAGGTCGACACCATGATGTTCAGACTACCAGGACAGATAGTGGGACAAACGTTTACGTAACACTAATCTAAGTTAGTTCAATAAAAGCGAAGGAACAGGAAATAAAGCAGTTACCTGTACACGCTATGAAGCCGCAGAATATGAAGACCCACATGTTGATTTCACCAAACAGCGACACCTTTACTAAAAGAACCACAACAATAACATAAAATAAAATAAAAAGAGATCCCGTTTACTGCTTTCCTAATGCCCTTCCCTTCTGCGGTGTCTTTCCTGGTGAGTCAGGTCATAGAAAGTCCCGAAAGTAAAAGTATCTGTGGCGCACAGAAGTTTCTGCTGTATGGTTGGACGTAACTTAAATAGCATGTGCAACAGGCGGCAGCGACCGGGCCGAGTGTACTAATGGGCTGGACTTACAGGATGAACCGAAAGAAATACTTCGAAATGCTTATTTGACTGTATTGCAAAGATAATTTATTCCTCTCGCAGTATAGTTGCCAAGACCGATCACCGGAAATGGCGAACCAGTTTAACCCTAACCCTAACCAACCTGCGAAAAGTACAGGAAGTTAATCTTCTCATTGCAATAAAGTGAATTCACATATTGCATAAACTGGCGAACTAACTGTTTGAACGTTTCCACCGTGGAGCAAATACTTTAATTCTACAACCATAAGATAATGCATGTTACACGTACACATAGCACTGTGTCACATTACAGTTATTCAAGTATTCAAGCAATTAAAGGATCATAAAATGTCCCCTTTCCGATCAGGGGGTAGTTCTTGAGTTATTTATGTAATTGTAATGTATGTGGTTGCAGTTCACAAACCCAACGTTTTCAGTATTTCTGCAGATTTGTTTTGTGTAATATGAAACATCTGCTGGATAGTACAGTGCAGAGGTTATCCTCAGTGTGTGGGCTGGTGCTCTCCTACAGGGTCAGCAGCCGGATAAATGGAGATGCATGTGGCCTCTTGCTTATTATTAGCCCCATAAAAGACTGCAGACCAATAACTTTAGATGCCTTGTTATTTCCTTTTTCCAAAGTAGACATAAGTTTGGAGCTTTGTCACGGGTCTCTGAGGCAGATTTACCAGGCAAGAAGAAGCTTTTTATAGAAGCTATTATTGCACAGTGTTATTACTAAATTGAAAACATGACAAAATGAGTCTTATGTTTCCAGTCATACATTTATGCACATCAGATATATTTAGTCCTATAAGATTTTACACCAGTCACAAATATTTACAGCTGTATTCACAAAAGTGTAGGCACGACTTCAACTCCGCAAACTCTTGCAACATTTTCAACTTTTACATACCTGTCTGCAGTCCACTTTCAACTTTTTACTTTTTCTCATAAATAAATATAAGGTTTTGCATTTACATAAAATATTATACAGTTCTGATTGTCATTGGGCAATAATGCCTGCAGTCACTCATACAAAAGCATGTAACTGTGGAACAAGACAATTTGCCCCAGAAGGCCACAGCCTGACACGGTACGGCACAACAAAGGGCAGGCACAAAGAAGGCTACAGACTCGTAAGTAAGTGCAGAGTGGCTTACAAAAAATAGTGAACACGCAATGGGCTCATTGAAATGTTTGCACAAGCAATGGTGTTAACAAATTGAGCAAAGTTGCTTCTCTTTTTCACAGATTCAATGTCACATCTACAGAGTGGCCGATATAAGCAATGGTGGAGTGGAGGAAAATGTTGTTAGTGTGACTGTGTTAAAACCACAGCAGTCTCAGGGTCTTCACTTCTTCACAACTCTTTAAATGCACACTAAAATCATTGGTTTGTAAAAGAATTACATACAGAGATCTGAGTTTGAGTGAATATCAAGGGGGCATGATTATTATTTTTTTTTTTTAAATCAAGCATTATTGAATCCAAGGTCAATAAAAACATTCATAACATCATATTAAATTCCCTTTGTGCACTTAAATAGTCAGAGCCAAAATTTGAGTCCTTACTCCACCTCCTTCTTTCTGTCCAGTGAAAAATCCAGTAGTAAATATAAAATTGTACATCTCAAGCCAAGCTTGATTATTTTTATAATTAGATAATTCCATGAAGGGTAAAACACTATTATATGTGGGAAAATAGATGTGAGGATGAATAAAATGGATTTCCAAAAAGTTCAGTGTGAGCCTGCTGCTGGCTGAGTGGTATTAAGGCTGTCAAACACTGTAGTTTCTGTTGGCAGAGAGATGCAACTCATCCAGAGTGGTCAGCTATCCATTCTGTGCCATCAACAGATGTACTGCTAAGACAGTTTGGTCATAGGAAACTGCATGTCCCAGCCGTTGTGAGCCACGTTGCCATTGTGGGTGCTGAGTTTGGGGTTTTTAAGACTGTAGCGGCGCATCCTGGTGTTCTTGTAATAGATTGAGTAGATGAAGAGGAAGATGATGGAAATGACAACTACTGTGACAGCCACAAATCCAGCTATGAGGGGAAGGTAGTCCTCTGTAATGAAATTAAACAGGCAACATATTCATGTTTAAGAATTTAAAAACAAACCATTTCCATTTCTGGCATGCTTCACTACACGATCACTACGTCTATCTATATGAACTTTTTGTCTTTCTATTTAAATTTCTATTAAAGATGCACTTTACTAATTGGATGCAGATGCACAAATGAAAATTATGAAAAGCCTGCTAACTATTTACCCAATTGTATTTGTATGATTATTGTAAAAACATGGAGCCCCTCTGATTATAATATCTAGCAACAGAAAACAAGTCATTGTATAAAAATAAGCTTAATATTTGTAACAAAACGTACCCAAACTTCCTACATTCCACCGGCCTTCTGTCTTTTTGTTTCTATCTTTGTACGCAAACAGCGTTGTATCATATCGCTCAGAGAAATCGCACTGCACCAATTTTAAATAAAATGTATGTGGCTGGGTAAAATCCTCCTCGAAGCTGTGTAACTTGTTGACTTCATATACACTAGTGCTACCTCTAAAGTAATTTAATGCATTTGGTCTGAACAAATGTTATAGCTCACAGTCACACAGAGAAATTGTGTGTGGGTGGGGTTATTAAATAATCTTTGGCAGATGCTTTAACCTCAAGTAAGTAAAATAAAAGTTTTGAGCAACATAAACCCATAAACTATCTTACATAGATTGTATAAAAGGGAAGAAGAAGGAGTACTTATTTATGAGCTTCAACCCCTTTCACTACTGGGATATTTACTCTATTTTAATGGTAAAACGTGCAGATTTTCTTCTACAAATGATACAATTGAGTTTAAATTAAGAGTGTTGTTACCTTTTAAAATCACTTCGACCTCATAGAAGACGGAATCGACATCATTGGTGGCGCTGCAGTTGTAGATGCCTGCTTCAACTACGGTGAGCTTGTTTTCAGACTTATTTAGCTTTTTTCCTAAGCTGTAGAGCCACTGGATCTTTGGAGATGGGTGACCGTCAGCCTCACAAACAAGGTCCTCAGGATAACCTCTGAACACAGGGATTGTCTTTGGAAGCTTTGTGGTATTAATGGTGGGTTTATCTGTTGAGAAATGATGGCAAATAGAGTACAGTGATGAAATGTCCTCAAAGGAATTACAGTAGAACTACACTAACTAAGCTAATATGTTAGTTGGGTGTGGAGACACTAATACCATTTAACACTTTGTCCTGCACTTTTGATGTCACAGTGTTGTCTTAATCGTGACTACTGAGCAGTATATTTAAATGTGATCTCACAGTTGACAGTGATGTTGAAAGGATCCGACGTCTTGTTTGGAGGAGATTGTTGTCCGTCAAGTTCAAGATCCAAATGAGCCACACATCTTAACGTTTTTCCGTTGTGCGTTCTGTTCAGAGTGACGGTGATGATAGAAGACACATTCAACGGGGATCGGATCATTTTGATGTCACAGTCTGAGTTATTCCCAGACAGGCAGCCAGTCACTTGCATTGAGCCTGATGGACGAATGAACATTTTGAAGAAAACACAAAGTAAAAAAGAAAAAGATTAAATTCATACATTGGCTTGGACATGTTGATGACAGTGAGTAAGGGTCGAACAATTTTATGATTTTTTTTATTTTTTATTATCGTACTACTGTAGTTTCCACTGTGTGGCGCCCCCTGGTGTCACTGAGTGTTTGGTGTTTGTTTGTGTCAGGTGATCTTGCTCAATGTCCCGCCCAAAACGCTCTTTCATTGGTCACACATCTCAAGTAATAGCCTATCAACACTGAAGGCTACACAGAGGAATGCATTTGCAAACTAGAACAGCTCCAGTGTGCGAGCAGAGCTGTGTTATAAAGTGCATTTACTTAAGTACTGTACTACAATTTTGAGGTACTAGTATTTTACTTTTTTACTTCACTAAATTGATTTGATAATAAGTAAATAGTTTCTTTGCAGGTTTATAAACTACCCATCAAAATATAAAGTAATTAAAATGAGCCCCGCTAGATGAACACATGAATGCATCATTAGTTATATTCTAGTAACATAACATATGTTATTTTGAAATGGGTCATTCTGCATTTTTACTTTAGGTACATTCAGTTTATTTTATGCTAATCATTTAAGTAAGATTTTGAATGCAGGACTTTTACACTGTGGTATTGCTACTTTTACTAAAGTACAAGATCTGAGTACTTCTTCCACCACTGGTTAATCCATACGTGGATTATATAGATGGTGTACAGTTGTTAGAGTTTTAGTTAGTTAGAGTTTTAAATAACTGAAACCAACTAAATGCATACCACAGCGGTTCTGAAAATAAATTAAACATAATTGTGTGTAAAGCAAATGCATATCACTTCCAAATATCAGTTGTCAGGCTCCTTAATAACTGATAATTGGTATATGACTTCTTTGGGTTGCCAACCGTTGTATTTCACTCTCTGCTCTGTCAACATAAACAGATTTTACACACTGCTACAATGAAAATAAAAACCAATGTGTTAAGCTGATATGAGTATCCTCAAATGATTCAAACACTGATGCAAATAAGAGATAATCTGGTGAGAAGACAGAGTTGTTGGTATATCATATCAGTGACAAAATGATTATCGATTCAATGAACTTCCCTCACAGTGCACAGTAAAATAATTTCCCACCAATCATGCTGGTTGTTTGATGAGCAATATCTGATCAATAAAAGAAATTACGCATCATCATCATATCATTAGGATAACCAGTGAATATTAAAGTTAACATCAAATGGTCACACACTTCAGTCAGACATTTGAACAAATCTACAGTTTCATCAGTTTACTCCGCACACGTCTGTTGATGCTGTATTGCTTTGAACTGAAAAAGTTCGACTAGCACTGGTGGATTTACTTGGCCTTACAGAAAAGTTAGTGTAAAGAAAAGATTCCCCACCTTTGATGCTTGTTTCAAAATTTTCATCCCCTCTGTACCAAAGCACAGTGAGGTTTTGTGCAGGAGCAACGTTGGTAATGTCACACCGCAGCTTGAACTCGCTCTCCTCCAACACTGTGCTCAAGTTATCCACATGATGGATGGAGACACTGTCTGGTGTTTCTGGGGAGAGCATTTTAAAAAAGAAATCAAAAACAAACAAAAAAAAGAATCACGAGAAATACGTTTAAAGTTGATGACAGTGAAAGTACAAAAATAAGTTGGCAAAACATACTGTAGAGAGTGAAGTCTAAAGGTTTCCCGCAGTTTCCTATTCCTTTAAATGTCCCATTACAAAAAGGCTTTGGGTCCCAGTCTTTATGGGTGTCAGCAATCCAACTTGTGCTGTCAGTTTCGACGCCTTGAACCGTCCAGTGTATTTGTCCGATGACATTGCTGGAGTCGTTGGATGCTGCCTTGCATGTTGCGTATTGGCTTTTGCTTTGGTATTCAATCACCATCCTGTCCGGAGTTATTTCAATAGGGCATTCTTGCTTGGCACCTGTGGAACGTAAAGTGGGGTGGGGGGGGTCAAGAAATGTTATTCCAGCCTAAGTCTACATACACATCCATTATCTTAACCCAACATTTCCACTGCGTCTCAGGAGGCAACAGGAAAAGGCTCAGGAAGGATATACCCCTCCCTTACAAAAGTCTGCACTTGCTGCCCACCATTCTTTATTACAGCAATGTACATATCAGCGAAATGCGTCACATTCCACCCAGCCCATTTCCATCGATTAGAACAAACAACAGGAATATTAACGTGAAAAGATTTTGTTTCAAAAGAAAACTCTAATATAAAAAAGGATGTGCGAGGAGGCTTAAAACATTATTACATTACATTACATTACATTACATACTACAAAAGGTCCCAACTTATAATCAGACACACCTTACACCACCAACAAGTAGCATTGCTGTTTTTCCACTGGTATTCACACTCACAGTCATTGCTCCCTATTTAAAGCACATATGAATATTTCTCATTCAATTCAGAATTTCCTGTCTCCTCTCAACTTTTTTTTTTCTTTTTTTAATATACATCAGTGTGTTGCTTTAAGTCTCGTCACTCAGCAGGCTACTTAAATAGACCAAAACAATCCCACTTTTTGTTCCTTATAAGTCCATCCAGCCTAATAGAGCCGTTTCAACCTCGACATTAAGAATATAAAAATAAAAAAGGTAAACACTCGCTCTGTGACTCGCTCTCGTGTTGCACAACTCACTCGATCCTGTCCCGTTAGAAAGCGACAGCAGCTGTAAAGTGATAAGCACCGAAAGGAGACGGAGAGAGTTTAAATCATCCATCGGAATGAAGTCGTCTTGGAGGGTTTTCTCCAGCAGCTGTCCGCCCTATCCTGTTACACCGAGCCCGTCTGAGGTTCCCCCCTTGCTTCCTCTCCGCTGCATATGGGACGAGCCAGCGGCCACTTGTTCACTTTTTTTGGAGAGAAAGCGAGCTAAGCTAAGCTAAGGCTGCATGCACTCACTGCCAAGCTCCCAGCGCCTCATCACCGGAGAGGAAACTGGGAAATATCCCTCCCCCCCCCAGCAACACTGGGCACGCACACACGTACACACGCACACACGTACACACGCACACACACACACACACACACACACTCACACACACACATTTAGGACAAGCCCTCACACCCACTGTGTCTATAAATGTTAGTGGCTGGTTGTGTAAGTTGGCTACAAGTGATCGAGACTTTAGACACCAATGGTTGGTTGTAGCATTGTGATAAATAAACTGTTTTTATGACATAGATAGATAGATAGATAGATAGATAGATAGATAGATCTTCCAAAAACATAATAAATATACCATGTTAACATTAGCATGCTTACATGCATACAGTGCAAGTATTTGTTTATAGTATATACAACTTAATATTTATTATCATCACCTTCAAACCGGCTGATGTTTTGCAGGTATGATGTTTACCATGTTCACCAGCTTAGTGTAGCATGTTAGCATCCTAACATTTGCTCATTACACTGTAAAACCAATTAAGTTAATTTAACTCAAACTTTTTGAACTTGTTGAAACTGATTACATTTATATGTTTAGGTAAAACTAACTATATTAAGTTAAAAAAACATTCTTGATTAAGTAGCTTTAGTAATTTTAAGTAAGATGTGACTTAATTTTCATTTTTTTTATTTGTAGCGTGAAGACAAAAGACCTAGTAAAGGTTATTAAATAATTATTAACTAAGTTAGTGCCATGTAAAATTATTAGTAAAAGCAGCTTAATTAGGAATCGTTTTTAACCTAAAAAAATATGTTTGTGTTACTTACTACTACTAGATTTTGATGCAATCAGTTTCAGCAATGAATTGAGTTCAAGGAACTTGACTCTTGGGAATGCCATTTGTTTTGCAGTTATCTGATCATAAATCAAAGTATTGGACAACTGAAATTTAGACCTGATGATGGCAATAGATGAAAAGTCTGGATCACCAAAAGTATTACATGAATGTGTGTACCATTATATTCATAAAAAATAATCAACATTCATATCTGGGAACCATAAATATCTAAAGAATCTATCCAGTAGATGTAGAGATATTTCACAGAATAAATAAGAAGTGGTTGGTTGGTCAACCACTTTGACAGACCGACAGAGACAGACATAATAATGTAATGAGCAGGCTACCGATGACTGACGAGTTCTTTACATTGTTGCATTAGCCTGCTGATTACATTAAAGTGGTAAATACATTATATTGACCCTACCTTTTACAGTGACTCTGGCCGTTTTAGAAACATTTCCTTTGTCATTCGAGGCATGACATGTGTAAGAGCCCATGTTGTATGCATTAGCATTGTAGATGGCCAGAAGGGACACTCCATCTTCATTTTCCTCCACCACATTGGAAGTCCGGTAATAATTCCAGATATATGTCGGCCGTGGGTTGCCCATGGAGGAACACTTCAGATATATAGTAGAACCAACGTCGACTTCAGAGTCTTCAAGCTCAACTATCTGTGACGGTGGGTCTTGAGACAACAACATAAAAGTCAGAGAGAAAGCACTAGTGCAAAAAACTAATAATAGCTAATAGCAAATATTTAGGATTTACATTTAAAAAAAACCTTACATATGACATTAATCTCTACTGTGAGGTTGACACTTGTCAGATTGTTTGAAGCTGTGATCAAGTACTGCCCTGCATCCCTTCTTGTTATGTTCTCTGGAAGCTCCACCTCCTCGCCATCTCTAGACCAGATTATATCAGGTTGAGGATAACCCTCAACCGTGCAGGTGAGGTTGTGAGGAGCATACTCCAGTGCATGGAAAGAGCTCGGACACGTCAACTCTGGTCCATCTGAAAGCGAAAACACAAAAACATTTACACACACAGTAAAATGCTGTTTACACATTAAAGCATAAGTAGTAATAATCCAAAAATATCTAACAATTTGGCCATTCTGCATAATACATACTTTAGAATTGAATAGTTTAAGTATATTTTCTTGACAATGCTTCTATACTGGTACTTAAGTAACATTTTAAAGCCAAGACCTTTTATTTTATTTGTTTTTTGAGGGCCATGGCCTTGGTACAGTGCCAGCTTTACCAGGTGAGTTACCAGGGCACCCCAAGACCTTTACTTCTTCTTATTATTTTATGTATTAGTATTGTTTTTTTACTTAAGAAAAATATCTAAGTACTTCTTATACCACTACACCTAGCACCCTAGTGTCAGCTAGGCCCAAAATTAATATGTACGCCAAGCAATTTGCAAATATAAACACTACATTGAAGACAACACAAATGAGAATTCCGAAAACAAAATGTTTTTCCTCTTCATGCTCATGTGGGGGCCTAGCTGTTGGTGCTGATGACTGGACTTGACACTCACACAATACAAAAACCCGGAGTTTGTGGATGAAGGAGGAAGCCTCATCTTTAATGGTGTACAGCCCTGCATCCCCTCTGCTCAAAGGTATGGACGGGTCTACGTGCTGTCCATTTTTCAGCCACCTGACAGCCGGGGTGGGATTTCCTGTCACAAAACAATGTTTCTCCAAAGTTTCTCCTTCCAGTATCTCAGGGTCAGAGCAGTTTACATCTGGTCCAACTAGAAACAAACAGAGCAGCTATTTATATATACCTTTTACCATTAAATGGTAGAAAAGCAGCTAAGAGAAATGAGGCACAAAAACTGATGAAATATTGGTATTTTGTGTAGCCTTGTAGACCAAGATCATTTACACTACCTGAAAAACTTCTTCTTGTAGAAGAAGTATACTATATTAGGCCTGCGACTAACTTGTTTTCATTATTAATTAATCGGATGATTCTTTTCTTTATTAATAATTTGATCAATAAAACATTAAAAAAACAATGAAAATTGTTTATTTTGAAGCTCAAGGTGACACCATTAGGTGACTTGTGTTGTCTGACCAACAGTTAAACACCCAAAGATATTCAGTTTACTATAGTAGGAGAAGAGAAAGCAGCAAATCCTCACACTTTAGAAAGTGTTTTTTTTATCTCTTTTAACTCTTTTAACAATTTATTTGATTATCAAAATAGTTGCTGCTAGATTTTCTGTCTATCGACTAATCGCTGAATAGAATAATCATTGCATCTCTAGAGAAAACAGTATAGAAAAAATAACAGACATTAAAATTGTCTGTTTTAAAATACCTAAATATGCTTAAAATAGATAAGTACACATGATATACTTACAGTGAACTGTGATACTATACTCCTGTGATGATACATTAAGGTGTGGGCCCTCTGGACCCAGGTCCAAATGTGCCTCACATCTGAATGTGACTCCGTTGTCTTCTCTCTTCGGTATAAAGCTGAGGACAGATGGCTGATTCACTGGTTCCTTACTGGTATTGTTAGAAGTGTCTATATGGAAGACTTTATCTCCTTTGTACCACAATACTGTGAGATTCCGAACAGGTGCTATATGGTCAATGTTACATGTGAACTTATATTCCTCCATTTCTTTCATCACACCAGCGTAGCTGCTGCTGCTAATGTTGATGGTTTCTGGAAATGCTGGAGAAAACGTAGAGGTTATCAGAGACAGTCACAGTGTTCTGTAGTATAGTATAGCATATTATTCTGTTGTGTGCAAAATAAACAGACTTACTGTAAACTACAAGTTTTAGGCTCACAGAGCACTGGTCTTCTGGACCATCTAATAGGTTGATGTAACATGAGGCAGAGGTGGCCCATACTGTTGTGTTCACAGTCCAGGTCAAATGATTGACCTGCACTAGACTTATGCCTTCATGTGTAGCCTCCCAGCCCATTCCTTCGATCTGGCTCGCCGTTGTACTGCAGTTGACTGAAACTGGGTCTCCATATTTCACCACAACACTTGGGGGGCTCAACTCAATGGGACAGGAGGCATGTACACCTACAGTGCAGGTACATGTGTCACATAATTGCCACAAGAGAAACATTTCATTGCAATGTTTTCCTTTTATGCATTGTCAGTAAGATTGATTCAAAGACTCATGGAAGTAGTACTTATGTAATAAAAAGATTAATAAATTCTGGCTTAGTCAAAAAGCTGGGGAAAAAAATCCATGCTATTCATTTTTGTTTTCACATTAAGGTCCAATGTGTAGGATTTAGTGGCATCTAGTGGTGTAGTCCCCCTTGCTTCACCGTCCTCTTCCAAGTGTGAAGGAGAAACTACGGTGGCCCATTAAACGTGCAAAAAACGCTGCTACCTAGAGCCAGTGTTTGGGTTTGTCAGTTCTGAAATACTGTAGAAACATTTTGGTTCAAAACGGACTCCATGGAAGGTCTGTAGATAAAAATGGCTCCTTCTAAGGTAACAAAAACATAAGAATTACTATTTTCAGGTGATTACACACATATCTATGAATATTATATTCATGTCTGCCAATAGATCCTGTTAAATGTTACACACTGGACCTTTAACTCCAGTAAGTAAGCAATACCCTACCTTGTAAAACTCTTCATTGCTGCCCTATAATAGCCTACAGGTTTTCCTAATTGATAAGCTGAAGTGGGCCTTTAAAGCATTTTGTATATCATATACCATAGAATATTTCCTATTTTAAAAAACATTTTCACTTTTTATTTTTAGGCAAAAACAATATTGAGACGTTTATAAAATACAATTATATTTCAATGAAATAATATTATTATATATTAAAATGATTAACAAGGTAAAATAACGCACTATTTTGAAGGAGAACCACAAGGCTGCAGATTGGATGTATTAAGAAGAACTGCCCTTTTCCTGCCATGGGTGTTTTCCCCAAACTGTCAAACCTAGCGAACTGTAACAACAATTGTTTTTTAAACGACTTTATTAAAAAAAATAATAAACAGCAGTCAAACATCATAGCTTTAAAAAGTCAGAATTGGCTATATGTTTCAGAATACTCTTGACTTTTCTTTTTATCTGTTTACTGCTTTCAAAGAATCCCCATGGTGACATTACACAAACTTATTAGAAAGTGTAAGGAAATATAGACCTATAAATGTACCCAACAATGTGATCAAATTATCTTTAAGACGGTTTGCAATTAAGGTAAGCAAAATGTTGTTGTTGTTTCATCTACACAGTCCTTTGAATCTTATCAAGAGCCCAACAATGGAAATCCATATAAATGTAAGCTATTCTTCAGCTTTATTTTAAAGAGGTTGGGCTAGAGCTAGACTCCAGCCAATTCCAGTAAATTGTGCAACAGCCTTTAAATGACTGTTACCACAATTTAGCACTATTAATTTGAGGGAATTAAGTAGGAGGTCTGATTTAATCGGCCCCTCATTATTATTGGACTTTCCTAATGTTCTCAGATGCATTAGAGGATTATTCAATGTCTTTATAGAATATTGCTTCAGTCTCTCAGATTCACATACTTTTTGTAATAGCCTTGGTTATGTGAAACTTCTTTGTTAAGGCTCAGTTTGCCCTCGGGGACTCACGGAGCTGACAGTCTCTTTCTTTCCATATAATACCGCTCCCTTCTGGTTAAAACCAAGTTCTGCAACTTTGCCATGTGACAGTTTTACCTGCCGCTATTTTAATGTTAATGATGAACACACGTTTTGATAAAGCGGTTGCCTATACGGCGTTTTCATCACATTTCAGTACATTTCATATAGAGTTGATGGTTAATCAGTGAAGTATCCCCTCTGTACAATGATAAGACAGTATAGCCCTCATTAGGCTATAGACAGTATAAAGCCTATAGAGCCACAACCTCAGCAAAGAACGTGAAAAGAGCTTACCTGTCGCACTGAGAAGGAACCCCAGCAAGAGTCGAAGAAATAATTTGCTTTCACTCATTTGATTTGAACAATGTCCCTTTTGTCGTTTATTCCAGCTCTGCTCAGCTTCTCTTGTTCTCTTCTGGCTGATCCCTCGCAAATCAATGAAGTAGGCTACATCTAGGAGAGAGATAGAGATAGAGATAGAGAGAGAGA
>NW_023339696.1:14986643-14986894 GCF_004916995.1 Morone saxatilis | reverse complement strand
CTCTCTCTCTCTTTGTGTGTGGGATATTTCTGTTATTCATGAGTCAGGCGTTGTTATCCATGCTCATGATGTTTCTTAGTACATTTACATTTTACTGATCCATGTTTTCATTTAATATTTAATGTCTAACCTATTTGAGTATGTGTGAGTAACTATTTCCCTTATAAGTGAGTGGTTTAGGATTTAAGACCACTGAGGTTTCTTTTTAAAGAACCAGGCAAACAAACAAAACAAAGGACATGAAAGCAAGG
>NW_023339696.1:14986263-14986498 GCF_004916995.1 Morone saxatilis | reverse complement strand
TGTTCTGCATAGTTTTTTTTTTAGAGGTGTCAACTAATTTTAATTGCAAATATTAGATTGTTTTACTGATTTGTTTACATATATATTACAAATATAAATACATGTTTACCAGCCCTTTTTTTCCCCCAAAGACACAAATGAAAATGGAAAAATCTCATGCAAATTGGATCAATATCTCAGACTGTATGGAAAGCTTTTTAATATACGGAAACAGAAATAAATAAATAAATAAATA
>NW_023339696.1:14973777-14986170 GCF_004916995.1 Morone saxatilis | reverse complement strand
TAGTGCTCAACTACTTGTTTTCAGGTTTGACGCACTGCTGTTTAAACCAGTCAGCCAGTTGATAGGATCACTACCTTCAAAATGTTTCTTATATCTATCTTTGATGCTGTTTTCTCCTGCTTAAATTCTGCTTAAATATATTATATTATAATATATTATATATATTTAAATAAATATTTACCCAAAGCTTTTTTAAATTAAAAAAGTCATACTAGTAAGGAACAAAACATACTAGTGATATCACGGTATCATGCTCCTTTTCTCAATTGGGCTAAAACGTCAAAAATGTTTTGTATGCATGGTGGAAGGCTTCATTACTTATGCCCACACTTCTTAAGGTCACCAGAGGATAGATTCACACCCACACACACACATTTCAAGACAGATTGAGTGTTTGCAGCTCTCCCAGCATCATGTTAACATATTTTAAACCTAATGTGTTATTACTTTGGTTAATTCTTGGTTTAATATTGATTCAAAAATGAGAAATGGTTTATATATTCAATAAGATCCATTATTGAATTAAATGGAGCTTTAAAATAAGCCAATATGTAAACATGTTGGCCGTTGATGAAATAATTTGGTGCCAATCAGGCGCCTTTTACTTTCAGGAGGAAGCCTATATGACCTCTGGAATTTCCACTTTTCTCAGCATGCAGTCACATCCTGTTTGTGGTTGTTTCACAAGTACAACTTATTCCAGGATATGTAGGATATGGATTGCTGGGTAGATTTTGGAATGGTTGTATAGATGCCATAAGTTACCTTAGGGTGATTACATATCTCCACCAATAAATAATAAAAAAAGGCTGAGTCACAGATTTTGTAGTAGGGAAAAAGCACCCAGTGTAATCACATCCTCCCTGAGCTCTTGTGACCCACAGAAATGATAAATAGAAAGCAGAACAATGTGTGTTTGTAGTTAAACCAGAGAAAGTAAGAATGCTGAGAATAAACAGCTGCACACAGCAAGATGTCTTTAATCCAGTTAGGGTCAAAGGTTATTTCAGCAGTCCATCAGATGGGAGCAGAAGGGGATGATAGAAGACGATATGCAACAAGGGAGGCCCTGAAAGGCAAACAGGGGGCTTCATTTAAGAAAACAAGCTTGGAGATTCCAGTCATGTAGCTGAAACACTCCCTAGTCAAAAGAACTTAAAAAAGGCATTGCATGCACTTTTTCCACACTCTCACTACAGGAAGTCTATGCACACAGTCATGACAGACTCAGAAGGTTACCATTACAATTTTAATAGATTATTATTGGCCATATGCCAACAGTACGCTTTGAACTATTAATACGTTTTCCTGGTAACAAAGCCAGTGGAACTGAAAACAAAACATGCTGCAAAACAGAACTGAAACTCTCAAAAGTGTGTCTGACTAAATGTCATCAAACATAGTGTGATCACTATCTGCGTTGTTTTTAATGGGTACTTCCTGTTTTTTCTAGAAACGCAGTTCAAACTTAGCCTCTAAAGCATTTCCATTGTGTGTGTAGTGGCTCAGGTCTGTTCTGCTGTTACACCAAACAAAGTCTCATATTAATGGAAATCCCCAAGCAATGAGAAAAGTGTTGGCATGAAAGGTAATTAACAAAGAGAAAATGAAAACTCTCAGTGATTCTTAAGAAAACTCTTCAAATTTTGAGTTAATTCTTAAATTTTTCTTGGTAAAAAAAGTGCTGGTTACTTATGTACTTGTTCTTTGTGAACATGCCAGAGCGGAGAACAGTGAGTGGGGGATAAGTAAAGGAAATGAGCCATCTACAAGTAAACTTCATAAAGATCTTTATAGGGAGATAACGCCACCTCTTTAAATATCCCCCTCTGACAAAGAGGAAATGGCTGTGAAAATATCTCAGAGAAATGGACATGAAAAAAAACACTAGACTACATGAAAAAAAATCCAGTACCATCCAGTGACTAATGACTTGTCGAGACACTGATAGGGTGACCTTGTGCTTTTGGCAAACAACCTACATCAGCTTTAGTGCCCAGATGCTCTTTTTCTCAACATCTGTGTCTGAATTAAGCAAGTATTTAATGTTCAACTGGTAGATTTGTGAAAACAGGGACCAACACGAGAGACATACACAGTGCAACAATATGAGTGTTGTCCATTTACTTACTGAAGCAAGGCTTACTGTAATGTGATCGTGGAAAATGCATGAGTCTAACAGAGGTCCCTCTGTGTCCACAGATTCCTTGTGTCTCTGCTGGCATTTTGAAGCTATTTTCTTTATCTTGTGCAAGAGCAATGAGGCCAGTGTCATAATGGCTGGACAGACTTTGTAAAAAGCACTTTATAAAATAGATTTTTACGCATACAACCAAATTTTATCTTGCTTCCTGGGAAAACTGCATCATACCTCAAACACCACTTTCAGCTTACTAAACTGGTTTCCAAGGAAGATCTCTTACTCATCCCCTGAAGATAATGCACCCTGGACTTGGTCGGAAGCTCAAAGGAATGTCAGAGTAATTCCAGATCCAAAACTGTTGCACAACAGATTTGTCTTTGTATTCAAATTTTAATCTAGTTTCAACACACTTGATTCCGATGTAGACCTCATGCTTCACCACTGAGAGTTAAGACCCTACATACCACAACATTGAGTAAGAAGATTTCCCCTGCCAAGGACAACATTCTTCCCTTGATCATTAAACTGAGCATAGGTCACTTCTGGTATGCATGTGTGCTTTTGGGAAAGATACTGTAAATAAGTCCAATATCTGATTTCATACAAACTCTCCTGAAAAGGTTCACAAAACGTTGCAACATTCCTTATGCAAGCCTAGGCCTACTTGATCACTCATGTCTTGAGTCACAAAACTTTATGAGAGTATTGCAATGACTGTATTACTACAACACACACCCAACATTAATCTTCCCAGATGGACCTCATGCTAGTAGCAATATGCCTGATTTATTCAAATGAATGGGAGTTTTGGCCTCAGTGTAGAGCACATTAATAACAAGACTAAGAATCTACAGTCATGCTAGTGCTGTGAGGCTGTACTTAGGCTTTGAGCTAAATGCTTACATCAGCATAACATGCTCAAAATCCCAAAGCTAGCAAAGAGGTGCAATATTTACCATCTTAGCTTAATATGGGAATGTCATTAGTTGTTAATTAAGTATTTGGTCATATTCCATAGTATTTTTAATTTGGAAAGTCAGTTGATCAGCAAAGTGATTGCAACTCATCCCGAGGGGGGGCATGAATGTCTGTATTAAATATTATGGAGATTTTCACTTCAACCTCATGGTGGCATCAGAGGAAAGGTCAGGGCATCACCAAAGTCTTTAGGATACATCATATGGAAACCACAAATGTCTGTAACACATTTTGTGCCAATCCGTTCAGTATATGTTGAGATATTTCACAGGTTAAATGACCTGCAGGTGGCGCTACAGCTCACGTCAGGGCATCTTCAAAGTAAGTAGAATTCATCCTCTGGGCATCAAGAATGTCTGTACAGGATATCATAGCAATCCATGATCCAGTCCAAAGTGAGCCCTGTGCCAAAACAAACAGCTTAGCTAATTAACTTTAAAAAGAGTTATAATAGATTCTAATTAGTAATTGAAATAAACAGGGTAAGTGTATTGTATGCAGGAACACAGATAACAAGCAGAAAATATTCAATTCACTGCAACCAATTCTAAGTAGTCCACAAATGACAGGAAGAGATCAGTGACAGAAGAAATCAGTGCGAGCCGTGCCAAAGACCACTACAGACTGCGCGCCTCCTTTCCTGATCTTATTTCTTATCAGATGACCTCCGGTTCTACTGGACATCACATGATCTCCTTTCTTTTTATGATCCCTGTCTTCTGTGTCCACCAGTTCCAGATTGCATTGCATCAGTTTATTAGAAATAATTACCCTGTGAGCCTGTCCCACTATTTGCTCCTCCCTTTCACCTTTTCTTGTTAGCAATACATCTTGTGGCTTGAGTGTATTTGGATCTCTGTCAGCCAATCTAAAGTTAGCTTACAGTTGCTGGCATACATCCCTCGCTTGTCTTAAGTTTTCTGTTTGAGTGTACCCCACCCCTTCCTTTCCACTTTTTACTTTCTGTCTGCTCCTTTCTCCTGTCTCCTTTTAAATGCAACAGCTCTCTTCACTTGGAAATGAAGGAGTGCTAGTCCTGGTGGCTATTGGGAGTCTGAGACTGTTGAAGACCTCCTTTCACAGTAATTACATTGTTTTGTTATATTGTTTTGTGAAGGGAGGCTCACTCCTGTCCAGCTGAGTCATGGGAGAAGGCCTCTCCAAGAACAATCTGCCCCTTCCAGGTCCCCCCTTTGCTCAACTGTGTGCTGACAACAATCAGATTCATCCAGAAACTGGCGGGGGAGGATGAGTCAGAGACTCTGCCACACAGCCCTCCTAATTAGAAATGTAGCAGCCAAGACATGATAAAACTAGACATATTTTGATTAGTACAACGCTGAACAGTTTCCCGAGAAGACTATGAATCACCTGACTAATATAACGATTTCAGTACTTTTTTCCCCTCTATTGTTTCTTCACAGTGATTCCAAAGAAGCCAAAACTTCAGCAGGACAGGTTCTCGGGTTGAGGGAGGGACTAACTACCCGATCTGAGCCTGATGGTCCCACGAGAGGATCATCGCTCTGCAACCAAAAGCATGACATCATAGCCATATAGGAATGTTTAGGGGCTGTATGATGGTAAAAAAAAACTAAAGCTCATTCTGTTTCTTCTAACTAGTCATTTCTGTTTATTTTAAAGACAGGTACGAACAAAACCTGTATTTAATAAGTGATCATTGGATTTGCAACAGCCTTGATTAGATCAGTTTTAGGGTGAGAAAACTGGGTTCGGGAGGGGCATGTGTGGCTTGAAGAGCTTGTGAATGATGATGTCATGCATTTTGGGAGTAATAAACTGTAAATATTTTTCCAGTTGAACGGCAGAGACCCTTCTACATCATCTGGGTGCAATTGCTCAGATGAGAAGTCCTCTAACCCCTTTGCATGATATCCTCCAAACCTACCAATGACATCTGCGCATGAGGTTGAATGTCTCTACAGGGAGAAAGAGAAAACATATGTGAATGTTTTATCTGCTGGGTCTTTGTTCTGCTTTAGTACTTACACTGCAGAAGCCACTGCATGGGAGTCACTGATCTCTGGCTCCCCCACGTGTTGAATACAACAAAGTGATCCTAAAGTAAATCACAGTATACCACCCGGTAAATGTCTTCACTTCCAAACAAACATTTAAGATTTTTTGATCTGTTAATGTCGGCATAACAAGATCAGGTTTTCAAGTGGCAATTCCTATCCCTTATTTTACAGTATTTTTTTCAAGGACACACAACCAAAGGGCTATCTGATTGTTGTTTGTCACCACTAGATGGCAGCATAGTGTCAAATCAAACATCAAAACTCCAACATACTCTCTTTAACCTTCACACAAACTTGATCTGCTCTCCCTGTGCAGAAATTTGTGGGGCAGACAAGGCTTTTGGTGAAGGTGGAGGAGGGGGCTGTTGCAAACAGTTGGATATCATATGGATTTGGGAAACCTCAGCAGTGGCAACCACAGCGACCACATGCACTCACTCTGAGGCCATAACAAAGCCTCTGGGAAACCTAATTAACAAGGTCAAAGCTGAAAAGTGGGATTCCTGTTTGTCAGTTTTAATTTGAATTAATCATGTCCATGACGGGTGGGAGAGTACGTCACATGTGCTCAGAGGCGTCCACGTTCTATTTATCTTAACCATAAGGAGAAGGCACACTTTCAAAAACTGCTAATGTTTTAAGTCAACCTTTGAACACACTTTCAGCTGGAAATGTGATTCAAATGCAGATTTTATGACATGTCATGCCACTATAGGAACTCACAGTTTAGATTCTTGGTTTAACATATTATCATCTTATTTTATCTCCAGAATGATATATTACCTTTTTGTGCATCATGTGCTGTGTTATACAAATATTTTTTTGAGAACTTGGTAGACCCACTAGTACACTTTAGATATGTTTAGATACAGAATGTACTGTACTGTTGATTCCACCCTAAGGTGTGTTATTATCATTTGGACAAGCCACCTTGTATAACAAAGTAAAGGGTGAATGCCATTTTGAAAGAATTTTTTTACTGAAAATATTATTCATACATTGCATTTGCAGAACTATGACTGATCAAAATGAATGTGAAAGATAAAAGTTCTTTAACATCCTACACATGACTTTCGCAGCTTTTTTTTATGGTACCCAAATTTCAGAGAATTTTCTCGCAAACTTTCATGTTCTATCTTCCATTAATATGTGGCGACCAGCTGTGCCTTAGTGGTGTAGCTGTTCCAGACATTATTGGTTGTATTGCGGTGGGATAAACCACAAAACTGACAATTTCTCAGACCTTTAAAATGGTAACACGGTAATCCTCTGTTTGTAAGAACTTTAAACACGGAGATTGGCTGTCTTTCTGTGGTTTAATTTTAACTTGTTTGTTTTGGGCTGTGTCCAACATGCTGCAGATGGACACTTTCTCACAGAGCTCCTCAGCCTAGAGCTTTTTCCTACTTTCCCCAACTCACTCTCTCATCTTTGGGTTTGAGTCTGGGGCTCACCCATGGCCTCAGTGGATCCACTGGTCAGCTAAAATGTTGTGGTGTCTTTTCACTTCATGTCCCCTTGCCCCAGCCATGCTAGTTTCACTGACGGTTGCATTTCATCATCCAACCACCACAAAATCCCATTGCAAAAGAGCGTAAATAAATAAGTAACAGTTTCTACAGCAGCCAGATGAGCTCCATCGCTGGCTTTAAAGAGGAGATAAGCATTTTAAAAAACATGGCCTGAGGGACTGTGGCTGTCTACGATGTCCCAGAGCGTTTTAGTGTCCATACTGAGAAACAGATAGGGCCCTAATGATTGGCCTTTTACAGATTAATAGAGGACAGCTTGGAACATTGTATGAAACATAATCATTTAGTGAGGGTCATGAGGAGGGTAAGGAGGTCAGATGGTAACACAAGCTAGCTCTTGAGAGTAGCCATTGATTTTTAACACTAGAAGCTCATAGGACTAGACTGAGGAAAGGATAAAAAAAAGGAAAAGACTGGTAGGATTGTAATAAGTTGACGAGGGGGAGCTGAAACAAGATATGCAAAGGCCCAACCTGAGGATGGAGACAAATGAAACCTAATAGTATTTACCACCACTACCCATCTGAACAGCTGCAGAGGACTTTGTTATGCTGTTTGTAAGCCTTCTTTTCTCAAATGTTACCAGGATGTCTTTTTAAACCACACCCATGTTCCTCATGCAGCTTTTTATTTGAAACCCAAAGAGAAGACAGATCGGCGATTACCTTGTGAAAGGGAAAGGATGCAGAGATCTTTTTGTTGGCTCAGTAGGAGCTTGAAAGGTCTTGTGACCCCCCCTTCCCCCTTCAGAGGCCTCCTGGGCACCATTAACACCATGAGAGAGGGGCACTGACTTCCAAGGTTTGGTAGGACTGGAGAGTACAGCATCTCAACATCTGGAAGGCATAATGTTGTTGCTGCCCGAGGGTGAAACACAGGGAGACGATGATGGGGGGAGTGACTGTGTGTGTTTTGACCAAGCTGTGTGTGTTTTACAGAGAATGACTTAATTGCATTGTTTTTTAAGAATTACAGTATGAAACCATGACCTCTTGAGAAATACTTAGAGTTGAATGAGGGTGGCATTGGGAAGTAAAAACAGAGATGATGGGAGATAGTGAAATACAGTATACTCTTTCTATGTGTTTTGGTGGGGTGGTGTATGGGTGCTCATGCACAGAGCCTGTATGGCTCTTTTGTTCATGCAACTTGTTTGAAGACTGGGTCTTTCACTGGGCGGCAGGATGTAGAGCTCTGGACCCTTGGCAACAGAGCAGCTCCATCTGAGCCCGGCCTAAAACAAGATGGCTTTGTATGTGCGATCACCATTCTGCCCCTCCCTTTCTTGCCCTAACCCCTACCTATAGGGACGCAGCCTCAGGCACACCGCACCAGGTGCTCCCCCTCGTTAGCCTCACAGCAGCTCAGGTCCTGCTGCTTTCAGGGAGCAGCAGTTACCTCAGAGCAACCTGACCTTCACTGGGACCAAAGGCAGATTGCTCTTTAATCAACAGTGCTTTGACATCAGCCAGGAGCCAGCGAGAGGCAGGCCAGCTGACAGGGAGCAGTATGTGATACCACAAGTTAGACGCTGCTTATACCACAGACTCTTCTCTTTTGTGCAAAACGACTTTATTGTTAAAGTATGACAGTTAAAAGCTCAACACACAATCATGTGGCTTGTTGAAGGTCTCATTGTGCCCCAGGGCAAAGCAGAGCATTCTGGCATATGGAGTCCTGATCCCTATCTGAACCCACAGATTAATACATAAAGTCAGATTTTAGGTTGGATAGCAATTACTAACTGGCACACATGTGATTAATGAATAACAGAGTTTTGTCAGGCG
Organism: Morone saxatilis; assembly: GCF_004916995.1. NCBI lineage: Eukaryota > Metazoa > Chordata > Actinopteri > Moronidae > Morone > Morone saxatilis. The sequence goes on along the minus strand of NW_023339696.1, from coordinate 14,977,688 downwards.
GGAACATTCTCAGCCATTTTGTGAGATTTTCCTGGCTGTGTAGCTTTCACACCCCCACCCCCTTTGTGTGATATTTTTAAGAGAGAGCTGAGTCCTCTCTATAACATGCTGGGCTCCGCCAACTGCCTCAGGCTCACAAGAGACAGGCACTGGACGGTCTTTTCCCCCCTCCTTCTCCTCTTCCAACCCCACATCAACCTATCATCTGCTCCTCTATCCTTGCTATATGTCCCAATCCTCCTTTTCGTTTCTCCTCTCTCCCGCCATGTCTTGCCGTATTGAGTCAGCTGTTATTGAGCAGGCATTTAACAGACACTCCCACTGAGACCAGTGACCTCATCAGTGGGCAGGAAGTCAGAGGGTTCGAGTTCCCCCTGTGAGAGTAATCCCACACATCTCTGTGTATTAGATTCAGGAGAGGGGAAAGCGTTGAGGGGCTATGGGGGTGTGGAGCCCCCACGCTCACTAGGTTCTCACTATCAGACCAGGCCACATCATCATTGTCATCACATGACCACAGGCTTTGGCGTAAGCTACTCTGGAAGGAGAAATCCCAGTGGAAAAGTAGCTAGATCCAGGTGTCTCTACTTCCCCAGCTCCAAACGGTTGCAACGTGGCAGTGGAACAATGTGGAGGAAGAGATCAGATTAGAAAAGAAAGAAGCAAAGAGGAAGGAGCTTTTAACAAATGATGAAAGACGTTTGTATATTTAACCGTTAATGGCAAAGACCTGGTATGTATATGACCATTAATAGACAAAGACTGCTCTGTCCCCATTTACATCAGGGAATAATCATTAATTTGAAACATCACGGACACACAAACTGATTGGTGGCTTTTTCCCTGAAGTGGGTCAATGACCTTGACTGTTTGTATGGCCCTTCCTGCCAAAGTTCTGTTGCCTCAACAAATGACATCAGTGGGGAATATATAAACTAACGTCAATTCAACTCCTTGCTGGACACACCCACCTGGTCTTATCAGCATAGTGGACATGGAGTTTCTTTGTGGTTATGTTTCAAGATTTAATTTTTTTTTAAGTCTAATAAGACTATTTTACTACAGTACATGCACTCAAAACTCTGTAAAGCTATATTTCTGTCACACTGCTGGATGTTTTGTCCAGAGAGTTTTTTGTGCTACACTATTGATCCGTTTCCACTGTATCCATCAAAACTGTGGCATGTGAGTACATGTTTACTGTGGATCAATGGAGCACCAATTAAATGTATCCCGGAGCTATATCATGCAAACACACAGGCTTAGGAATGGATAATCATATTATATGGCCCACACATTAGTCCACACATCCAATATGACCAAGCACTCAGAACTGTAAACACACATTTTGATTAATTTCTTTCACATCCCAAACACACCTCCCACTCTAAACCTCTTTCAGTGAGCCAAAAGTGAGTGAGTTGCAACACGTTTGTTACCAGCAGGTCTCACTTTGTGTGGACTCCGCAGAAAATCGCTTAATTTCCAGAGGGTTGCGTCTGGGCTTGGCCACTCCTGGCACGCACGGCACACAGACATAAGCACTGCCAGAAAGTCCATAGCACTTTCACAGAGAAAGGGGGGGGGGGGGGGGATTTAATGTGAAATGACTGTGAGCTGGGAAGCAACTCAGCTCATCTCATCACAGATCTTTGCCAAAGGGAACATTGACGGGTTTGTGCCCAGATGTGTGGGAGGGAGACAGAGCTGAACAGTCATATCCAGTGTTTGTGAATTTGTTCCAACTCTTCAGACACGGTCCATTCTCCTCAATAAATCTGCCGTACTTCCCGGCACTTGGCGTCGGTTACTTGATCACTGATTCTAGCACAAATAATTTGCTTTTTTGGCCTTGAAGAACAGTATTCATGTGCACGTCTTCTTCTACACACTAGGGTTGTAGCAGAGTAACAGAAGGAAGTGTTAACGTGTATTTTTATCTCAGACTTATTGTTCAGGAAAAAGAATGCAGTGATAAAGTGATGCAGTTTAAACAGCAACACATGTCTGTGAGGCCCACTGTCACCAGGCCATATCACTATCAGCCCCCTCTGCAGAAGACGTGCAGTCAATGTGGAGGCTCTATGTGTTTAAGGGCCTTGTTTCCCCTCCATCTGACTCTGTGCCAATATTCATACTTTAGTGAAACAGAACATTCAGATAGAGACAGCAGTGAGACTGGGAGGACATTCACTGATAAACTCTGAACTCTCACAATGAGAACATTCAGACTTTGTTAGCAGGGATGAGCTGCTCTTTTCACGCGCCCTCAAGCTCTAAACCACAGGTTACAGATGCTTTCATCGCTCAGTGGAGAACTAAATATGCTGGAAAATGTACCTTAATGTCATATGAAACTGGGTTAAAAATACTTTGAATCAGAGCCTGTCACAGATAGAGAGCTATTGTATGAATTGGACTGATAAAGAAAAGGTTGGCAGTATCGAAATGAGTCAGTGGAAAGATTTATGTAACTTGTGATAGAGGGGAAAGAGAGTGGAAGAGAGATAGCATGTGAAAGTGAGAGAAAGTGTGACTGTGGAGGTAAGTGCGGGTCACTGGAGTCTGGCTGCTCGAGGGTCAAGAAGGTCAGCACTGATGCAGGAACGTGGAACGTCATGAAGCATTGCTGTGTGGGAAAACTGGGGAAAGGAAAGGGGAATATTTTCAGGTCTGTTTAGGATAATTGAAGTGCGTCCTTCAGCTGCAGTGTGTGTGACGGCAGAGCGTTGGTCATACAGAGATTGGGGAAGGGGGTAGGAGGGACGGAGAAAGAAGGGATTTGGTCCTTGAGCAGGTCTGGTTCCCATTAGACCAGAGGCCCGGGGTCGGTTTGTTTGTACAGGCAGAACGTCCCAAAGGAGAACAGAGGCAGCCTGATGTTGCTCCTCCCAACCGAGCCGCCATAGAGGGAGTATCAACTGCAGTGCTTCGCTCTCCCGCCCCTCCTGTCCTCGTCCCCTTTCTGCATCCCTCCATCCCACCCACCCTTATGGAACAAAGTCCAAACGGGTCTTCTAAACTGTTTACGGATGTTGTCTGTTTATGTGCTATTCATGAGAGCTGTGCCGAGAGTTCCTGTCAGAGCCCTTGGCCCTACTGTCCTAAAAACCGAGTCATGTGATGGATATGTCATTCATATGTGAACCTAACACTGTGTATTCATCAGCTCGCCTGTGTCTAATGGGCATGCAGAGACAGGCCTATCACTAATATGGGTTGGGCTACAGCAATGCAGTCACACTCATAGGCATAGGCATAAACACAGGCCAATCAATAAAAAAGCTTTTACACTAGTACTGTAAAGCAATGTTAGTGTAACACATTTTTTTCCATTAGATTGTGTTGTGTCATGGAACATTTTCCCAGCATAAATTTTGCAGCTCTGTCCTTGTCAGTTATTTGTATAATTTTTGCAACATGAGCTTCACTCCAGCAATCCCCCAGCAGGAATTTTTGGTTAAGTTTTTTGTTGTTTGCCGCTGTGCTCACTATAAAAACACAGTTAGTCAGACTTGACTGGCACCGTTGTTGTGGATTGCAGGCAATAAAGGCCTAACGACACCATGACCACATGCAGAAAAACTAACAGGTATATAAAGCAGGGAGACTGATTGAAGCAGCATGACTTTGACGCCACTGTAGTGTGACAGACGGGCCATAAAGATCAGAGTGCACAGTGAGTGAGTCAAAGTGAGACCTGTTGAGGTTGTGGTGAGGAAGTACTCATCTGCAACTGTGTGCTGCATTAAAACAGTCAGAGGAGTGGGGTGGAACTGAAGGGGGTCGGGGAAAGGGAAGGGGATGATGTTTCTCCCTCCGTGCTCTGCAGGGAGCGGCTGGGGAGTGGAACTATGATTTATGGAAGCCAGAACTTTGCTGTAACTTTTCCTGGAATTCGGGGCTGTTCT
>NW_023339696.1:14970761-14973677 GCF_004916995.1 Morone saxatilis | reverse complement strand
GGGGGTGGGGGGTGGGCCGAGGAAAGGGTTAGGGGGCAAAAGTGGTCCGAGGCCAGGATAAGAGCAATATTTCACTGGGGCCGTTAAATCAATTCACCTCTAAAAGGAGCTGAGCTAGAGAGCTTTTTCAAGTTGCTTTGACTTAAAGCCTCTCCGGGTCCCTAGAGGTTAAAGGGCTGTTTCTTCAAATTTTACTGTGTTGTTGGAACTGGTTGAGGTCAGCGCTGCGATTCATTAGGTAACTAGCGTCCACAAGAAGTACAAAGCCGAAGAAGAAAGTTCTTCAAAACAGTAATGAAAGTCCTGCAGTTAGTACAAGGCTTTTCCACTGGAAGCAATGTGATTTTTTGGAGCGGTCAGTAAAAAATTATATCATCATCATCTAAAATGTGATACCTTGACTGGCAAATATTGAGTATAATATTGAGTAACATAAAATGAAAACATATTATAGTAGTTAGTAGTAGGTCAGTAGGGGTTAATAATGATTTGAAAGTCTTGATTTACAAAAATGATACACTTATGGACTGAATAAGTATTCCAAAAATACAAACTGACACTGATTTTGTGTGCATGTTTGTGTGTGTGGCTACAACATCAGAGGATCTTGGGTCTGGATTAGTAACACCATTCAAATTTAGTAAAAACTGTGGTGCTGTTACAGCTTTACCATAAGGAAGAATGTCTAATTCAATCTGTTTTAGGTTAGTGAGATTACTGCCAGTCATTGAAGAATTCGTGTGAACTGTTAATTTAAGCCACATTTCTTTTTTGTTATCCAGCAGCGATATTCGTCAGTTTTATGAAGCATTCTCTGTGGCAGCTGCAAAGTTGCCAAACTCTGCATTTTAGGGTTGAACCCTTGAACATGGACACACACACACACACACACACATGCACACCTCTGACTTTGCCTTTCCCATCATCCAACTGCCTGAAGGAATGATTTTTCACAGCGGATGCTATCTCTATCAAACCTGCAGTCTGATTAGATAATGATGCCTCTCTATACCACCGTGCAGACTTTAAGCTCTAATGACTCACATGACTCACACATCTCCAAGCAGAACCATCCCAGCTGGCAAGCAGCAGCATGAGCTAACAGTCATCATCATGTGAAAAACTCACTCACAGATGTGTGTATCCAGGGCTGACGTTAGTACTCCTTTAAAATGTATTCAGAAAGAAATCTAATAGAGGGCGGCGTGCTTTACTCATCATGGTCTTCAGTAGGGAGAAAGTGACGGCTAGATTTCATTAGAAAGCGTAGGGATTATTTAGTAATGCAATATTGTATGTGGGATGGGTTGCCAGATCTTGAGCAAGTCTGTGGAATCTGGAGCTGCAATTAATTATCTTTTTAAGTGGAGTTTACATTGTGTTTCTACAGTGGTGGCTTTAATGTGTTTGAAAGGATTAAATTGCAATTTGGCTTTGTCTCTATGGTATCTGGTGAATTCCCTTTAATTGCAGAGGTTATTACAGATTTTGCTGTGGGTAATACGTAATTTTGAACTTGATTGAATATGGCCAGTGAGGTCATCTTGCAATTAGAGTACAGCTGAATCAATACCACCAATTTCTCTTGGCCAGAAAGTCATTTTCCTTCTCCACCTTCTACCCTTATCCACCGGTAATGCTTGCAAAGTTTGAAAGTTGCTCTTCTGAAACTGTTACTCGCTCTAAATAGCACTTTCCCACCAACCCAGTGTAAACAACAGCCGACCACAAACAATGTGACATGTCTACACATGTAAGAAAGTTACACCAGAAATGTCATGAACTAATTTGGCATTGTATGGTTTGTGTTGTATGTGGAGACAAACATCCTGAAGCTTTATAGCAATCTTGAAACTCTGACTTTAGGTAGCACAGGATTAGGCTACCAATAGCTAAAAAAAGCTCAAGGCTAAAAGTATAGTAGTGACTCAAAAAAGTGACTGAAGCGCTTTCCTGTCAACAATCACATGCGTTAGAGGAGTGCATACCCGTTTGTTTTGTAGAGTGATCAAAGTGGCTTTTGAACCATTGTTGAACTACTGTTTCTGCAAGGAACCTGTAATACTGAATGGTTTAATGACTGTGTAGAGAAGTTGTTTGTTTCCTTTTTGCTTGCTTTCTTTTGCAGAAGTTAGCAATTCACACCATTTGATATACAACTTTTTATTTCCAACAAGTTGTTGAACTAAATGAATGTAACATGTTTGATTACTCATTATAACAGAGAAGTAAGACTAACACTGGAGTCTTCCCCTGTCATCTTGTGGAATACAGAACAGACTAAAAGAAAAGGGAAGAAATTTTCTCCCATGACATGCAATGTATTGACAATTATCATTCAGCACAGAGAGAGACCAACTCAGGGACATAATGACACATCTCAACCCTTTATGAAACGTTTGCTTATGCTGCAACAATTGCATATGCCTAAATGAGTTTAAGTCAGAGGTGGGCTGTTCCAGCTTTGTGTAGTGGGATTTTGTCAGCACAACCTTGGTGGAGTGAGGTCTGAGCGGCTGGAGGTGTTCCAGCTGCAGCCAATAATAAACACCGAGGAGGGAAGTGAGATGATGATGGGAAGAATGTGTGCAGTGTGCTGATCAAAGCACCACTTCCCGGGTGGCGTGTGGAGCTTGACCACAGGGGAGGTAACAGTGTGCAGTCAATAAACCTGGGAGTGCTTCAGTCAGGTTCAAAGGTGACTCAGTGTGACACAATAAAATCCACTATAAAACGCAATCAAAATTTTATTATCTCTCTGTAAGTGGGATAAAAATTTCATAAAGCATCCATTACTGTAATAATAACTTGTTTTTAAGGACCACACAAAAATGAAACAACATTTTTCAGCTTCCTTCTTTAAGTCCTTCAGGACATAGTGGATACAAATACAATGATTTGCAAATGTGTTGTGGT
>NW_023339696.1:14950301-14970666 GCF_004916995.1 Morone saxatilis | reverse complement strand
GTGTGTGTGTGTGAGAAAGAGCTTTTAAGACAGAAGTGCTTCAGGCTGTATCAGGAGAGTGTGAGATTTAAACCCCCACTGCCCTTCTGCCATCTCTCCTCACACTCTTTGTCTTTTTTTGTATACACTTTACCACCTTACGCCATAACTTGGTTCTGTGAACGATGACTTTCAATGGAGGGCATAGAGAGGAGTACAGGTCATGGGAAGGGCTGGTACAAACCGCTGGATTAAAGTAATGGCCTGGCCCTGATCCTTCTTATCTGATGACCCCCAACATTGACCCCGGCAGTCAAGTGCCAGTAAACAGACAATAAGTTCTGCTCGAGGAGAGAAATGTGCACCTTTTGACGCATGTGTTAGCACAAACACTCTTTTGTAAACACACTTTTACAAACAAATACTGAGCACACTGCCTCAAGCAAAAATTTACAATATCAACTCACTGAGTCTGGCCTCCCTGTTTCAGCCCTACAACATGCAAGCTTCTCCAGGCAAGATTCCAATAGGTGTATGCTTGACCTGGTTACTGAAAGCTTATTTTACCCTCTATTGACCAACTTCAACCAACCAAACTTCATTTCCTTCCCTCCTTTGCTTAGACGCTTAAACACATCCATCCCCTTTCCATTTCCTTTTTCAGCTCCTTTGCCATATCGCTCTATCGGCTCCTTCTTTCCCATTTCCCCATAAAATCATGAGCAGACAAAGAAGGACGGGTCTGGTTGTTTCTGTTGTGCTGAGTGATTGCCGCGCAACATCTGTGCACCAAGTTTCTCTCTTACCTCTAAAAGCACAACCTGAACCTTACAGCTCAGAGATCAAAGAATGAAAGCAGATGATAGCAATCACAGATGTGACAGAACAGCACGTTCTCTGTCAGTGTGAAGCACACAAACTTAGAAACATGACTGATTCTTGATCATTTGCTTAATTTACCACATCCCGGTCTTGCACGAATAGTAACACACAGATGCACGTGCATACATGTACCTATGACTAACCTTTTGAACTTACTTTCTGGTCAGTAAATTAGCAAGAAATGTCAGGGTTGGATTTCTTTACCAGTGCTAGAGGAGCCACTGATGGCTGCCATATGGTTTCAGGTCAAAACAGCAGATTTTTAGCTGTGCCCTTTGTGATGACTCTAAAAATGACAGGGGTCCTATCTGTGGTTCTGCTAAATGCTAAACTGAGGGCTTCATGCTGTTTCTGTACCTCAGGAAAGACACCTCTCCAACTGTAAAATTACTGTTTGACCACAGAGCTGACAGGAGTTGCATCACTTCTCCTACTGCTGCTGCTGCTCCTACTACAGCATAAAAAACAGGCGCTCTCAAGTTATAATGTTAATGGACAGGACTCTAATAATGAATGTGTGGATTTGGATATGTTTTGCCAAGGGTACTTCAGCAAGGCTCTATAAATACTGCCTTAATCTGCAGGAAGCCACAAAAGTCATGATCCCCCGCACCCCCCAACCATGTGGGGGCCCCTCACTTTACTATCCACTAACACTCTAGTCGACCAGAGGACAGTGAACACAACAGACACCCAATACTAATACTCAAGCATGGTAACCAGTACACAGACCGGTCCAGAAGTGGACCATGGGAACAATCTTTTCAGGCCTGACTGTAAAAATAAGGTAACACTATACTCCTGTGAGAAACGCCTCAGAAGAGGGGTGGAGCGCTAAAAAACAGTAAAAGCACTAGAGAGTCATTGAGTAAAATTCTGTGAGGAAAAATATAAATAAATGTTAGAGTTTAGTTAGTTACTGTCAGAAAGACCCAAACAATGGAAGTTAAATATTTTTTAAAGGATCAAATAATCACAAATATGTGGGCTACTATCACTGACACACTATATTTCTTTTGTTTGTGAGTGTATAAAGTAACCTGAATGCAGACAGTGATTCAGACTATATCCCTGTGCAATGAACAGATCAAATGTAAAAAGAACAAAACAAGCTGCTAGATGCTCAAGAGATAAGCGGTAAGATAACACTGCAGATCTCACAGGAGTGAATGCAGGGTGGACGGATTTCTTTTAAACCTGTGAACAGCAGAGACATGTGGCACAGCCAGCACTTAAGCCCACTGTTTGCAATGCACAGAGTGAGATAAGCCACCCTGACTCCAGGCAGCACTTGGGCCGCTCGGTGTTGAGAGGGGAAACCAAACCTCTACTGCCATAAGCGCTGTCTGTGTCAATTAAATGTATGCACTTTGCCCTATACTGTACAAATTAATGATTTTAGCACAGTAATTTTCATAGCAGGTCTTGCTTATGAACAAAAGATGTATTTTAAAGTGCTGATGTATGTGCACAGGAGAGCATGCAAAGCCATTATACCTGCTGCAAAAGTTACTTGGTTAAATTTAAGGTGCAAATTAAAACTGTCAGCAGCACACATCTTGTCATGTTGCACAGAATAGTGATGACAACAGCTCAGATGCAAACCGTGCTCGTTTCCTTCTGCTTTGATGTGCCAGTCCTGTGAGAAACATCTCATCCACATCAGTTATTGTAGGTTTGTTTTATTAGTTTTTATTTTTATTTTATTTAGATCTTTTTTTTAAAATTGTATTTAGTTTCAGTTTGAGTTTACTCATTTCAGTTTAGTTTTTATTGTTTAAAAATTATTTGTTTCATTTTTATCAGTTTCAGTATTAGTTTTTATTATATGTTAATATGGGGGGGGATTTGTTAGGGGAAAGATTTAAAAGTTCAGAATAGTTATACAAACACAGCGCTTTGTGAAGGTGATTGACTCACAGTCACGTAGACATCCTGTACTGAATAAACATGCCCCAATCCCTCCTCATGCTTGCTGTGTTGACCAAAACTGAACATATTACCTGTATATTTTTATTTTATTTTAGTTAGTGTTGTAGGTACACAATATCATTTCAGTTAGAGTTTATTTTTACTTTAGTTAAGTAAAATGTGTTTTTCCCCCCACCTAGTTTCAGTTTTTAGTTACACTTTAGTAAATTATATTAATCTTGAGCTGGATCACATTAGTTCTAACTGACTTGAACAACTCTGATGCACATGGTTTAACGAACGTTTACAGTACTAAAAATACACATCTTAGTAAGCGTTGCTGTGAAAAAGAGGAACATTTCCACAGAGACTTTTTCATGTCTGGGAGCTGTTTTTTTTCAATTGGATGAGGAAGTGATGGGGGATCTTTCCCTTAACATTCGCTTTCTATTTGCATTTTCTGTTGAAATCAAAAACAGTTGCTGTTATCTTCAAATTTTTGTAGGGATGGATGGGTGTACATAAGAAACACACCAATGACTCATTACATGAAAACAGTAGGCACACAATGGCATGTTGGGGCCCATAGTGGTTGTTCTTTTATTATGTTTGCACAATGGCATTGATGGTTCAACTTTACATACAGTACCATAGAAATGTGGATAAAAAAATGGATGGAAAGTCCCCATCTCACGACACAGATCCTGAGAACACAAGAGTTTACTGTTAATGACATCCCCAGTGTACTCCTGTGTCTAAAAGTAGGAATGAAGAATATTTAGCCACTTTGCCTTTTTTGGGTTTTAAGTACTTTGAAAAAACGCCTACAGGGATGAGTAACACAAATAATGCCATGTCTTATCGTTGTCGGTCTGATGCATTACCTACTTTCTGTCACGGCACTTATCTCAGTATGTGACTTAAAACCTTACTGTCCCACTTCTGGCAAGTTCACACATAGGTCAACATAGTCTGTCTGAATGCTTCTAGTAAATGAGGCCGTTTTTTGGTCTGTGTGGTGTAAAGGTTCAATATTTCCGAAAATGTGCTTCTTTGCTTTGTTTCTGAGAGTAAGATGAGAAGATTGATGCCACTGTCGTGTTTGAAGGAATATGACGCTGGTGCCAGTAGCCGCAAGCTTAGAACAAAGGTTGGAAACAGTTTTCTCTGACCAGCGCTAAAAACAATCTGCATACAAGAACCTCTAAAGCTTGTTAATTAAAAAGTTATGTCTTTCTTTTAAATATCTGCAAAAAAATTAAGTGTAAAAACAATAATTCATGGTTTTACAGTACATGGGGACTATTTCTTGGTCGGGGGCAGTTGCCAGGCAATGAAGACTCCAGGAAGTTACTAGACTCAGCCAAGAAAAAGTTCGGAACATAACCCCTTGAAAAATGGCAAATTTATTTTAACACTTGTTGTGCGGAATAAACAAAGCAGATGTAATGTGTTAATTAGCAAGCATTAGAGGTCCTGGCAGGCGGATCTTGTTAGTTTTTCACAAAGCCAAGCTAGCTTCCCCCCCTTATTTTCAGTCTTTGGGCTAAGTTGGCAGCTGCTGGCTGACAGATGAGAGCAGTATCTATCATCTCATCTAACACTCAGCAAGAAAGCAAATGAGCATATTTCCAAAAACGTCTAATAATTGAACACTGTTCCATATTACTGTAGAAACTGACTTCTAAGATGTCATTGTAAAAAAGACTGGCTGGAAGATAAAAATGCAAATCACTAAATGCGATAATAAAGCCCGGCTTTCCATTCAAGTTGTGGCGACACAGCAGTGGCTCATGAAACAATACTATCCCAGAGAGTTTATTTTGAGGTGCACATCCACCAACACATGTAATAATCTTCCTCAGGGGGTGGGGGGGGGCTGGTACAGGAGGCTGCTAATAACAGCTGCCAGATGTGCAGAGTCCCCTGAGCCTGTGCACATTCTCACAGACAATGGAATGCTTGTGAGGACCCCCAACAGGAAGTGAGGTCAGGGCTCTTGACCCCTCCCCTAAAAGCTTAGTGAGAGCCACAGCAGTGGGCAGCTTGAGTGGTGTGGCCCCTGAAAGGATCCCATCATAAACTCACTGACAGTGAGAAGTCAGTCCATAAAGCCTGTCTACTACACATCCATTACATACTGCACATTCAACCTGCCAGCACTTCAGTGGAGAATACAGAAAGTTAACAACAGAAGCTTTGAAGATGCGCGGTAAAGCCATTAAAGTTGTCTCCACATACTGAGATTGCGGGGTTGAAAGATTTTGGCAATCCCAACAGAAGTATTGCAAAGATGATGATTTTTTCACAAGCTGTTCTTCTCTTTTTTCTTTCCACATACTAGCTGCTGCTGCGGGGGCGGCAGGGATAAGTGCGGTAAAAGCGGTTGCACAATCTCAATCTTTTCTCCCCCAGTAAACCATCAGCAGACATGACATGAGTCAAAGTTGTTGAAACTGTTTGGTAGAGACCAGACGCACGCAATATCAATGCAGGAACTGATGAATTTCAACTGGGGATGTTTCATTTCTACAGGTAGACTGATGAGCAGTGAGGTGCTTTCCTGGTGTACTGTAATCTGATGTCATTCACTTAGTACTATATGTGTACGTCTGGAGAAGTACCACCTGCTTCCTGGACTGTGGTCATGTATAGAAAGAAGTTAAACTGAATCCTCACCCACAACAGTTTTGTTTTGTCTAAACACTCTTTTTCATTTTCTGGTTTCATTTGCACCTTTTCTTTCAATGTTCACTGACAATTCCAGAAGCAAATCTAAATGTATTTAGCACAGAAGCCTTGGAGCTCCTAGATGTTTTGTAAGACAACTAGTAAACACTACAACATTACGGAGCTCCTCTTTCTTATCACAGACACATGACATCATAGCCACTTGGGATGACTTTGACTTTGAGCATAATGACTGTAAAGACATTATTACCTCATCTGGGGTTAGAAAGAGGCAGTTTCAATGATGCTAGCACTTGCCCCTGCTGTATGTGTAGGCACAGCCCTAATGACTAACAAGCCCGGACTTACCTTCACCTCACCCTTCTTATTACAGCTATACCCAGACCTGAGGGAGAATTGAAAAAACTAAAACAATGACTCATCACAAACAACATTCAAAATAGCTTGTGAGAGCAGATCTATTTTCTTTTGCTCCTTTAACACTCTTTTTTTTATACCTCCGTCATAAACCTTTAGATGTGCATTTGCAGCTGACCACTGCTCTCAAGGGAAACTGAGCCAGGATGAGTTGAGCGTGGACTCACTGGTTCATGCTGGGATCTGCAAAGAGAGAGGAAGTGAAGAGGTGGAACATCTGGACTTCATTTGTGTGCTCCAGAGTGGGGAAAAGGTCCAGAAATAGGCTTTAAAAGTATTTTCCATATTAATTGCCGTTTCTATGGCTATTTCGATGCTGAGGCTCGCGACTCGTTATGGGTATATGACGTTTCCATACACTCTGTCTCTCGCGTGTGGGTGTGCGTTTGTGTGTGTGTGTGAGAGTGAGTAAGTGTGTGGCCGCGTATTGTGTGCGCGCCGCCCTGACGCTGAACAGCCCCGTGGAGCTGTTGTTCCCAGAGAGCAGGAGGACAATCAGACGGACTGTTGGATTAGAGCGACAAAAGAGAAAGTGCGATCTCTGTTTTAAGAAGAAAAAAAAGTCTATTCTGTTGAGGTTTTTTTAAAATCGCTCCTCAGTTTTTGGAGTCGTCGCGCTTTCTGGTGATCTTTGTCCGGTTTCCTCGGCGGCGCACAGACCGGCGGAATGGATTTACTACTGGCTAGACAAGACACTAGTCCTCCACCAAAGTTTTGATTGTCATCGTCGCCTCTCGACCCCAGAGCTGAGGGAAAGGCAGCTGAGCTTGACGCGGCATTTGTGGGGACTGGTGGCCACATGTGAGCACATTTGCGGACAAATAGTTGTCGGAGCGTCTTCTCGCTGCTCTCCACTATATCTCTCATGGGGTAAGTAGGGGCACCTTCTCAGCGTAGTGTTAGCCGTAGTGTTGGAGTGACAGTCTGCATGTGCTGCAGCAATCTTAACAAAAGGATTTGACTTGATTTGTGTCTCTGCCATTACTGTAAAATGCTTTTCAGCGTTCAAAGGAGTTCATTTCTTGTTCAGTTCTTTATTTTTTTAAAAACACTCAAACACACAAACTGGTTGCCAACAAACACTATAATAATGACCTGAAAGTCTCAAAATGTCGAAATGTGCCGCTGATTCACAAACACCTATGACACACAGTAGGATGGCCCACATTGAGCAGCACGCCACTAATGCACTTTCATGTGCCACAAGTAGGAACAATGAATGCGTGGACTCCGTGTGACAGCTGCGTTTGTTAAACACAGTGTGCATGTTTTAATGAATAACATTGTGTGTTACATATTAACACACAGGGCTACAGTTGTCGATCATGCAGGAAGGGGTGGGGGGTTTTCTGCATCATACTTTGTCTGCATAGCTGTTGTTGGTGGCTGAGATGAGCTGCGTGCACCCCAAGCGCGTCCTCACAGGGGCCTCCGCACACACACAGGTCCGTGGAGCCGTTGCACAGCCTGCTGCGCCCCCCTCCCCTGTGCTCTGCCCCCTCCGATGTTGTTGAGGCTTGTTCATCCGTCACTCTAAAGAAGGCATTGTATTGAAAGGATGTATTAATAAGACAAAAGCCCCTATTATCCCCATGTACCGGAGTTAATCTCATGGGGCAGGAGATGTGCTCCCCAGAGGAAGGCAGCATAGAGCCTTAACAAGCAAGGTCTTAAAAGACTACTGCATATTGTTGTTAGACATGGAATTTAGCAAAATATACTATACATTTGAATACACACTAACATATTATAGGAAAGTGGATTGTAATTGTATATTGGAATAGAATTTACAGTCGTTTTGGACATTTGCAGGTCTGTACCATCTTTTGCAGGCCTAGTAGTTTATTATAGTAATTTCCTTATCAAACTATATACTGGCCAAACAGCATGTTGTTTCCTTGTGTCCTAAAGAGTTAATCCTGCAGAGAGGGATACATAGGTGTCAGCAGTCCAGTCGTGAGGCATCCTGTTGTGGGAGACTCCTCAAATCACAGTGAGATATGATGATAAGGTGGAGGAACAAATGTTTATTGCATAGATAAAGGCCCCCATCCATCATCCTCTCTCCTGTGGTTGGTCTGGTTCAGTCTGCATGGTGTGTTGCTCATTAGCAAGACTCCCGGCAACTGCAAAGCCTCATAGTGGCATTATGTCAAGCCACAGCAGAGGTTTCAGGGTGAGAAACCAAACTCTCAAATTCACACAAAAAGCCTGCTGAGTTAAGACTAGCATACATCTTACTGTGATAACATCAAGAGTAGGGGGTGAAGAGGAAGCACGCTCAGCAGCATTTTAAAAGGACTATCAAGTGCCGAAGGCCCTGTCAGCAGCTCCATTGATGCTGGTGTTGTGCAAGAGCAGCCTGGCTTGTTTGGGGCGTACACGGCCCGCTCATGGACTCAGGTGCTTCTCCCAGCATGCCTTGGACCGGCTGAAGACAGGGCATGATACAGCCGGCCGGCCGTCTGCGTTTGGCCCATGTGACCACATGGCTCATTGCACCAGAACAACACCTGTCACCCCACCAGGTCTGACTGCTGCCAGTCTTCTTCACACACTTCACCATCCTTGGCCTGGGTGAGAGTAACCCCAGGGTGCTGCGAACAGCGCCAAATTATTGGCCAGACACTCAGCAGCTCCAGGCACACTCAGCCTTTCACAGACATAGAGCACACATGGTATTAGTCTTACCATAGAGGGACTTTAAAATCTTTTATGTTAGAGCACAGGCAGACTGTCTCAGTCCAGCAGCCCATGACATCATAAGTTCAGGGTCTGTATGTTGCTGACCCAGCTCACTGTGCTCAGTGGCCCGGTTTTCCTCTAAAGATGACTGCTGTAATCGGACCCTTCTCAATGGGGACTGCCAGAGATACCGTGAGAAATGAAGACGAATAAATGAGCTGAATAAATAAATAGATGTATAAGTGCATGGCTGGGTAAATAAATTAATGGTAATTCAGCAGTGGGAACTGGATTTGCGGGACTTTTTTTTAATGGAGCAGGTCACTAGGGGGTTGAAGGCGGGGATGGGCGGTGGGTGGGTGGTGTCGATCTCTGAAGGATGCTCGGGTTTCAGTTCAGGCCTGAGAGCGGTCTGCTTATAGGAAACAGCAAGAAGGCTTTTCCTTTGGGAGACTGACTTCTCTTTTGTTGTCTATACTCACCACTTTATTCAGCCAGATCGGACACTGAAAGATCAGAGGAGCAACCCGCCAGAGGCACCCTGGCTTTTACCTGGTTAAATGAAACCAGTCAGAGGTCCTTACATAACTTTCAAAAAAGAATAGGAGCCAGATCATAGGAGACAATGCATGCGTTTATACTTTGCCTTTGTTTTGTCGTCTTTCTCTGTGATATTATTAGTGTTCTGCAGACAGTCAGCTGGGTTCTGCAGGCTCAGAGTTCTAGCTGGTACTCCCACCATTGCCTGAAAAACACTTTCCTTGGGTGTGGCAGCTGGAGCAAAATAAACGCCTTCTGTTCGCAAGCTGCTGAAGCGCAAGTCACAACACACAGCTGACAGCATGTAGCTTTATGATTCACAGCCAAGAGCTGGGAGTGTCTGAGATCAGAGAAATAAATATGGCGTCCTCTTCTTTTTACCCATTTTGTAAACGTAAGTGAAAATAGTTTGCATTTGCTTTTTGCTGGCAGGTAGAGAAATGCATGTGCACAAAACAACCTTTCTGAGTCACAAGAAGATGCTGTCAGTGCTGTTCGGAGTATTATATAAACATTTACATAAGCTAATGTTTGGTGGAGAAAAAAAGTGTCTCTTTGACTATTTTAGGAAGGTGTTTTAACCAGTGAAAGAACCCATTAGCTTTAAAGTATCTTCTTACATTCCTTTTCCACTTGAGGGACTTGGACAAACTATAAGACCCCCCATGACCAGGCGCTGATGCTTGTAGCAGCATGCCAGGATTTCCTGACGCTTTCTGGGGTGGGGATAAGGCTGTTCTTCTTCTGTCACATTTCAAACTTGTATCAGCCCTTGTTCCAAAAACGCTGCCAGTTGGAAATAATGCTGCAAATGGTTTTTAGAGCTCTGACAGGCATTTTTCATTGTGCAGTATTGCTCCACGGAGAGGAACATTACAAATCTTTCAGATTCAATGACAAGTAGATTGAATACAAGGTTTCTGGTTACTGCTGTGGCTTTGGATGGGATCTGTAGCACTTTGCAACCTCTCTTTAGGTTATGCATTGTGATGATTTATGTACTGGATGGGAACAACCTCACACTGTCTTTTCTAGCGGCAGGCTTAATCAGTGTGGTCATGTCGTGGTTTACAGATTTCTGGTCATTCTCAGCACTCACTCTAGAGCGATCTTGGAGCAGGTACACATGAAGATGCTGTGGTTTTGGAGACCTCCTCCTCATCTTTCTTCTTCTTTCTTGGAAGCCTTTGTTACCCGGTCAGCTTTGTTTGTGCAGCTGGAAAACTCCACAGGATTACTTCAACACCCCACCTCCCCAGATCCAAAAGTAAGCTGGAGACAGTTTTCTTGGATTTTGAATTGCCCCATGCAGCCAGTGAAAGCCTGTTGAAGCCATTCCTTTTGTTTGGATCTGAAAGTTAACTTAGTTTCTCTTCCTAATAAGCTCTTTCAGATTTTCTAATGACTGACTTTCAAAATGAGGCAAAATTGCCAACTGTGATGGTCTGTTTTGTTAAAAAAAAAAAGCTATTAAGATTGTTTATCCTGTCAAAGCCTCTGTTTCAGTCTTTCCAGGCTTAAAGACATGATGGAATTAACCTCCAGCCAAACACAAGCTGGGTCATGACAGAGGCCAGACTGCTCCATTGCAATAGACAGATTGTGTGGAAGTGGGTTCTGTTTACGTCAAACTAATATGACAACTGCTCAAACATGTCCATTTCAGATGAGCCTCGTCTAAGTCAAAGTCAAGTAGCTGTTGTCTCGTACCCTCTGAAAAGCAACACCACACTTTCTGACCTGTTATTTTTTACAAAATATCCTTTGGCAAGGCACTCTGCCCAAACCTTGCATAAGGCTCGGTAAAGTTACATAAAAAACCAAGTTGTTTAAAGTGGTGCCTTTTCTTTAATTTTTTTTTACTTGTGTAAGGTTGCCAGGAAGTAAAACAGACATAGTATCCCTCCAAAAATCTATAATATTAAATACCCTTGGGTCTCATTCCATGCGCACATTCACTGGTCTTTAAATGCAGGTTGTAACTGTACTGGCCCTACACAAATATTTCTTTTACAGTTTAAGATATGATGTTCTCATGCCAGAAAGACTGAGTTTTTCAAGAAATAAATGTTCTCTTCAAAGCAAGAAATTATTAAATTGTATAAAATACAGAGGAACAACTGTGGAATGTGTGGACACAACAATGTTCCCTCTCCAGGCAACCATGTTTTTCTCCAACAACAGAGCCGTGTTTAATGGATCTGTGTTTGCCAGAGGAGTCTGGAGTTGTTTTCCAATGCTGGACCACGAGGAGAGATGGAGGGCCTCCATCAATTCATCATCTTATCAGTGGGCACTAGGCAGAAGCAATCAGGGTGGCTTTGTACCCCATGTGTTAGATGGTATCATTTTCCATTGTACAGTGCTTTGCTTTGTCGCCAGCACCTTCCCTTCTCTCCTCTGCTGTGTCTTTGATTTTGACATGCTGTCCTATGACTGGCTGTAATGATGTTAAGTGCACTGAAAATTACTGCAACATCAGGGGAACAAACCTGAGTGTCACAGTCACAGCAACCATTCACGCTACCGAAATACACAATTGCATATGTTGTTACGTGTCCTGTTCACTAGCACGCCATACAGCAAATAATCACATGGTCTCTCATGGCAACATCACACTTTCCCAACGAAGGAACAGAACATGAGAAGGGGTGGAGTTCAAGGTCTAGCAAAAGAGTAGAATGGGAGCAAGGAGCCAGGACAAAAGAGACCTAAAAGAGGGTTCAAAGCCATTCATTAGGGGAGATCTTATTGTTGAAACAAGTACATGGGAAAGTGTGAGAGGGTCAGAGTGGCTGAAACTTGAATCAAGCATTCACACTTAAGGTTTCTGATGCAGACCAGCCAGACCTGATCTAACTCCACACAGCAGCCAGTGTGCGCATATATTAAAGACAGCATGTGGTTAACACTTGTTTACCTATATAACACAATCAATCCAAAGCTGAGCAGCATTGTTCTGTGGTTTAGCGCTGTTCCATGGAAAGGTACAGTATATTCTATGAATCGTTATTTTACTTTCTCATAGTAGTTCTCACACATCTCAGAACAGTTTGCACATGCATGCTTTGGAAAAACATAAATGTGTCTTCAAGGATTAATTTTTAAAATTATTCAGTAAAGCTACATAACATACATTTTTGCACTGACAGGAAGATTTAAGATGCATACACAGTTCTGGGAAATGTTTTTATGCAGCGCTTCAGAGCTTCCTGAATCGAGAGCTGATTGCATAGTATGCGCTGTAATGAAGTCTTTAATAGGGGACCATAAGAACATGTCTGTCCCAGATGTGTGCTAAATAAATCCTTCTTGATGTGCATTTAATCACCTCTTTGTGGCCTTGTCTTTTGATCTTTGTGGTGAAGTTTAAAATATATGGGAGGAGGGGGGGGTGTTAGAGTGAGGAGGATGAGGCTCTGCAAATCAGGGAGCAGCATGAAAGGGAAATATGCTAAATAGAGCGATATAAAAACATGAATAATATGGAAGCTAGTGACTTAAGTTGACAAGAATGGTCCAAAGGTATTACAGTAATTGCCTCTCAGGCGCCACCCTTGGAGATCCCCCACCCCCTGATGGGGCAGACTAGGGGGGAGGATGTCTGCCGGTCATGCGGGTTATGGCTCCTGAGGCTGTATGATGCCCTTCTTTACGCAGCTCTTTGTCTCCAGCTCCTCTCACTGCCACTCTAAGAGCCAGGGCACATAAACAGCTGCTATAGATAAAGCATTGCAAAGTTGCGGAGAGGAACAGAAAACAAGACACTCAAGTCACTATGAAACACACACACACAGAAAAATATGCTTTTTGTTCCTGACTGAACTGTGTTGACAGCCTGGACCCCTCAGAAGAGGCTGTACCCAAACTGTCAAACTGTTTGACGAGTGAAAGGGCAATGCCTAATTATATGATGAAACCCCATGTATTGGGGACAACCACTCCCCTAATATCTATCAGCTTATATGCCGCTTTAATGAAGCATGATTGTGTTAGCATAATAACGGTCAATGAGAGAGGAAGGTTTTTTTCTTGGAGCTAAAATTAAACCTCGAACACACAGTGGAAGACCAAGAGGGAACCATTTTATCTGTCAGAAAAAAGGAACTATTTTGTTCTTTCCCTCTCATCTAATGCGGGTATGCAGACACTGATGCAAACGTCCAATAAATACTTCTGTATTCCTTTTTGTCAAAAAAAAGGATGTGATAAGTGATCTGCAACATGGTTTGGCAAGTTATAAACCTCTCTGCCAGTTTTTTTGGGGGGTTGAGATTGTTGTTGTTCCCCCAGTTGAGTTCCTCTCCAAGAAACTGTGAGATATTGCAGGCCACCATCTCATATCTCTCAGTCTGTTCTGCCTCTCCACTGTGCAAGTTACAGCCTGACACTCACACAGGCTCTCTTCTTTCTGGTTTACTCGCTTACTTCCCCTTAAAACCCCTAGTTTTCGTTTGTCTGGTGATTTTATGAGCTGTGTCATGTTTCAAAACAAGAAATCCTGTCGACTTATTTGCTTGTCTTTCACTCCTCCGGCTTGTCTTTCACTCCTCCGTCGTCAGCCCACACTCTAAGGACACACTGTCCTTAGAGTACAAGACTACGATGTGAAAAGTTACTGTCAGAATGTTTCAGCCTTTCTGTCTCAAGATTTTACTACTTTAATTTGCAGTGTTTAGGAAATATCAGTTAACTGTAAATATCATATAGATAAAAGTGACTGCATGCTTTGTAGTTTTAATATTGTCTGTTGACTGCTGAAGAAAACCTACCACAGTAGGAAGTTGAGATTGCTGATGCTTAGGGGCTTAGTTTGACCTCAAACAGCTATCCATGTTTTCTTTGTCAGCTGTGCGTCTTTATAGTCACTGTTTTGAGCGTCAGTTTTATCAGTAAGCGTGGCTTCTAACAGAGATAACAGTGACAGCTTAAGATAAACTCAGGCAGTTATGACTGTTCTGGGATTATTTTGACCTTATAGAGGAGACACTGCTAAATAAGGGTCAATGTGTGTGACTGTTTAGTCTGTGCCTTGACCAATGTCATTTGAAGGACCAGGATGCAGGTCAGTCATGTAACAGCAGCAATGTGAACCCTCTTCATCCCAGTTACAGTGATACTGAAAACATTAATGCTTTTTCCTGGAAATTGACTGTGAACAATCAATAGTGTTACTGTGGTGATGTGAAAAGATTTCACACATACAGCCCTCAGGCTCAGTGATGGATAGAGCGGCAAGAGACACTGCAGCCACCTGCCAGCAGATACGGTCCATCACTGTGTTTTCTGTCCTTGCACAGCGTGACTGCATGGAGTTGCTCAATGCAAAAAGGCCTGCCTTAACGGGCCCATGTGTGCAGTGGCTTGTGACGGCTTAGAGGAGCACTGAGCTGCTGAAGTGTAAAGACAAGGAAGTATAGTATGTCATCACTGATAAAGTTTAAGAAACAGAAAAGTGGAGGGAACTGTGGGTGTTCTTTAAGCATGCATCTTTCAGTTTTGTCATTTCCTTAGAATTAAAACTGCCTGTGGTAGCAGTGGTGAAACTTTGCGGTGGTAATAGTTAGTTGTATTTTTCCTGCGTGTCTGACATGTCAACACTTGAAGGGAAATATTCTGACTACATTGCTGTGCTTTGCACATGGAATTTTCCTTCTAGGGGCCACAGCTCTCCTCCACTCTATAAGATCACATTCACACCTTTTGCTCAGAGGTTTTACCTTGAAACATTATTTCTGCTGTTTAGTCGGCTATCTCCAGCTTTCCAGTGTGTAACACACGAAGTTGCTATTTCCCAGAAATGCTAAACAGTATTACTTTCTCATGTGAGTGCTGGTCATCATGGTTGCAGCACCCAGGCTGTTCTTTGGTCTATAGGTCACTTAGGAGATTAGAGGGGAGAAGAAAGATGTAGTGTTGACTGATGCCATTTACAGTTACAGTAAAGCACTCTTAGAGGTAAGCTATAGACTGATATCACCTTAAAAGACAAACAGGAAAGAACAAATCACAGCAGCATATGCTTTCTGTGTATCCATGATGGATTACCTTGTGGCTGTTCTTAATTTATTCCAGAAGAAAAGCCTGGTGTACAGTTGTACAGGAAGTCATTAAATATCCCTCAAATGGAAAATGTACATAATTAACTTTTTCATATTACAGTCCTTACAAAGAAGACATTTCTGTTACAGCCTCATGCCACTGGTTTTTGAGGACAGATTATGGAGAGATACACTTGACCATGCTGTGAAAACAGAGGCTATATTGGTACTATGTTGCCACTACAGCGGACTGTGAGCAGGGAGTGCGAAAAGCTGATGGAGAAAGATGTGTTACAGGATGTTACAGACCGCAAACTGCTCGACAGTGAAACCTGCTGAGTGATTCTTTTAAACAAACAGTAAACACATTGCAATGCAAACAAGATAAGCTGCAAATGTAAACTACTCAAATACAAGGTTAGACACTGCTCTTATCTAAGCCAAAATGTTTGTGGGAGATTGTACATGTGAATGAAAGTGTGTGTACACAGAAATGCAGGGTTTTAGTAAAATGTAATAGGTAGCAGGTGGCTATAATGGTGTGGTGTTGCCCTGGTTTTTGGTGAGCAGACGCTCTGCTAATTGGGGCTTATCAGGTGCTTCTGTGAAAAACACCTGAGGCTTTTGTGGAGCCGTCAGTCCCATGATGGAGAGGGGAACTCTGTCTCCTGTTAGGATTAGGAGACAACAAGAATCAGCTTTCAGCAGCAACCATCGCTCCCATTTGAATCATCTTTGGATGTTAAAATCTAGGCTGTTTATGCACCAATTTGCAACTGTGGTTCCATGGTTGTAATGTTGTATGTGTGGTTGTGAGAAGTAGGCATAGCTGAGAAAATTCAAAATAAACCATGGTAACGGTGCTATTTGACAAGACCACAAAAGCATCTCTGCATCACTCATCAAATCATGAGAAACAGGTAGCTTTGGTGATGCTTACAGAAGCTTTCTGATAGGATATCCTGTTTCATTTCACAGGTGTCTGTCTCTTTGACTTCCTTTGTGTCTTTGACACTAATTTATACCCTGCTACCTTTATCTGATTATTTCTAGATAGGATAGTATGCTATTTGTCCTTCTGTAATCTCTTAACACCATCGCCTACAACATCATTATATATATAATGATGTTGTAGGTGATGGTGATGTTTCTATCTACATGATGGTGATGTTTCTATCTACAGAGCGATTGGGTCCTCTTCTATGGAGTCCGTAGAATGTGCATTCATTGCAAAGGTGAATACAGGTGAATAGATTGGACGTTTATACCGGAAATACTACACGACATCAGATGCACAATAAATATATTTAAATATACTTTTGAGGAGTGGTGTAATAGAATTCCCCTGCCTCTGGTTGTGTGATTATTATAATATGATTATTTTTGTACACTTTTGAACTTTGAATGTTGATCAGTTCTTAGAATACTAAGTATACAGTTAGTATTCTATAAACACTTAACTAGTAATGTTATCTATTTTTTGAATACTTAAACTATTCTGTAAATATACTGTACAGTATAGTCTTTTGGGGTTTATGCTGCTGTTGTTATCCCATTGTGTTAGATAGGAATGGAGTCATTGGTCAACATGGTGGAACAACATTTTTGACAATGTGTTATGTCTACTGTGAAACTGTGACAGTGATGTCTGGGTCGAACAAAGGGCACAACTTTGATGATGGTTCAGCTGGGAGGGGTTACGTAGCAGGAAGTCTGCACTCCTGTCGTCCAATCACAGTGGAAGCGTCTGAATGGCACCCGGCAGGTAGAGGGGCAGGGCAGGGCTGCGACGAGACAGTGTTGCAGGGAAACCAGTCCGTCAGGTTTCCCACACACAGTGAAATCCCTTAGTGACAAACGCCAAGGACTGCAGGTGACAGGAGGACCTCGAGCTGTCTACACAATACATGACAGAACTGTCCAGGGAAAACCTGGCAGAGCTGAGACAAAAGATAGAGCAAAGCAAACCAGCGTGTTTTTTTTTCTCTTAGCAGACTGGACACTGTAGACACACACAACTAGTCTATGTCGGCTGACTTTTCCAATAATAAAGTCATTATAGGCTGAAATAATGTAACCTAATGTAATTACGCTGGTGCAGCTGGCACATGTGCTCAGCCTCAAGCCTCCTATTTGTGTCTATTAATGGAACAAAAAAGGATGGTGGGGAGACAAGCTGTCCTGATACAGCGGTTCTGATCGTAGAGTGCTCAACTTTAAATACATTTCTGTGATGATATAGTTGCAGCAGCCAAATGGAAGTGCGCTGTCCCATTATTAAGGCTGAAGGGCAAGGCTCTCCACACTGAAGGAGACTATTGTTCTTTGTTCCTGCTTGAGGAAGCAGTGTGCTGGTTATTACTGGCAACCAATAGCAGCTGTGCGTCGAAGCTGCATACATGCAGGGGAATTCTATACAATTCTATGTCTGTCACAATTAGCTGTGTGTGTGAAGATCGTGCAGAGTGAAATTCAGTGCAGTGCAACGAGTCATATGGATCAATTTGTGTGTGTGGACGTCACAGTGATGTCTCAGATTCCTGCCTTTGTGTCCAGATGCCGTTCCACATGCATGCTCTCTGTCTGGCTTTGTCTCGCTCCCTCTCAATCTTTCAGTCCCTCGGGTTTTGAGTCGAAGTGCACCAGAACAGAGAAGAGGTACAGTCCCAGTTTCCACTAAAGGTTTCCAGTTAAGAGCTGCTGCAGCCATTCAGGCTAGTTGCATCAGTGTTCAATTACCTCTGGAGCTGGGCTGCAGAGGGATCCTGTTACTTTTGACAGGTTTAAGACACCAGCTCCACCTCTAATTAGATTTCCAGAGCCTCCAACTTTCCTTTGTTTTCAGGCCTGTAGCTGCAGTCCATTTTGTTTTGTTTTGTTTATAGGTTTCTCCTTGAAAAAAAATCTAACAAAATGCTTGGAAAGCACCTTATGACACAATGTCATTATGTATGTAAAGTAATTATTCTGACATGGCCTCAGTATAACGCACACAAAGTGGAAAATCTTTGGTGTACTGAACACTTTGAACACAAAATTACAATATGTCATATGCAAATGTCAAGTCTTACAAAGCTGTTTTTCACACACTCAGGGAAGCTCCCATCCTTTCCTTCTCGAGTATCTATTTGATTTGCTGTTGACATTTGTGAACTGGTTGGAGGGGGCAGGTTAGGATGAAGAAGTCTGGCTGATCCACAAGCTAATCTGAAGTTTCAAGAGGTAGCTCACTGGAATGGAATGGTTCGATCCCCACAACAATGCCGTGTGTTGACAGCCGAGTGCTCGGACGGGGTTAGTGGAATGTCCCCTTCAGACTGTGAGCGCAGCCCTTTGTCTGAGCACCAGCACTCTGCCTCATAGACTATTTATCCTTCTACCTGGAGATGATCTGTCTACACAGGTTCACCATAAAAAACAAAGATCTTTTATAATAATGTACAACTCCCTTGCCAGCAACGGAATTATTTATTTCCATTCCTTTTGTACCGCGAAAATGCTGCAACCTGTCTGCGTGGGTGTTCAGTTTGCGATGTAACAAATGGACACAGTGAATGCGGTGCGTTCACTCTGTATATGGCCATTCATTTATGCGATTTGTTGGCCTTAAAATGTCAACTCTTCATTATGAATCTGTCTATCTGCAAGATCATCTCAAGGACATGGATAATAAGGGGTGTTGAAATTGTGGTCTACTGCTGTTCCTCCACTCTTTGACTTTGGGTCATTGTAATGACTTCTTCGAGTCAATTCAAACACATTAAAACATGTTTCCACTGCACAGACTGAGAAATAGGTTGTTGCCTGGTTAATTTGTTTTGAGTTTGACCAGTGCATTGTGTCATCTTTGTTAAAAATGTGTTTTCTTTTATCACAGTTTATTTCATTGCAATAAGTAACCCAGGCCTTCTCTTCCTTTCTGTGTCTGCAGGTGACCCACATAGAACTCTTCAGATGTGACTGTGGGACAGGCAGTCTCCCTCCCATCCTGGGCCCTCTTCCTGTCCTTAAAGGCAACGATTATTTGCTTAGACACTCCAACTCCACTGTGTGAATGAATCTTTGCCGTAAAGCCGCTGTGCTCTGCCACCCTGTCACCATGAAGAGCAAGTATTCCCAGTACTACAATAAGAGTCTGATCCACTCCTATTATGCATTTGCTAAGAACATGAGCACTCAGGAGGTGGACAAACGTATTGAGAATAAAAAACAGCTCACCACCCTCAACATTGTCATCGTGGTCCTCTGCACCATCATCATCCTGGAGAATCTGCTGGTCCTAATTGCTGTCTTTCGCAACAAGAAGTTCCACTCTGCAATGTTTTTCTTCATCGGCAACCTGGCATTCTCTGACCTGCTGGCAGGCTCGGCCTACATAGCCAACATTTTTCTATCAGGGTCAAGGACCTTTGAGCTGATGCCTGTGCAGTGGTTCATTCGGGAGGGTACGGCGTTTATTGCTCTGGCAGCTTCAGTCTTCAGCTTGCTGGCGATAGCTATAGAACGCTATATTGCTATCACCAAGGTGAAGGTGTATGGCTCCAACAAAACATGCCGGATGTTTCTTTTGATAGGAGCTTGTTGGGTCACCTCCATCCTGCTCGGAGGACTTCCCATTATCGGCTGGAACTGCATCAACAATCTCCCTGAATGCTCAGCAGTTCTGCCACTCTACTCAAAGAAATACATCCTCTTTGTTGTCACCATTTTCAGCCTCATACTCCTCTCTATTGGCATCCTATATGTGAAGATCTATTTGATTGTACGCTCCAGCCACCAGGAAGCGACCAACTCGCCGGCCTATGCCCTTTTGAAAACTGTGACTATAGTGCTGGGTGTCTTCATCATGTGCTGGCTGCCTGCTTTTACCATCCTCCTCCTAGATTCATCTTGCAGGATACAATTTTGCCCTATCCTCTCCAAAGCAGACATCTTTTTTGGCTTTGCCACTCTGAACTCAGCGCTTAACCCAGTGATCTACACGCTGCGCAGCAAGGACATGAGAAAAGAGTTTCTGCGTGTGTTGTGCTGCTGGGGGGTGCTGCAAAGTGGGCGGCCCTCTGACCGTTGTCTGGTCCCTCTAAAGAGCTCCAGCTCTCTGGAACACTGCACCAACAAACACGAACACCAGACCACACCAATCATGCAAGATTGTACCACATGTGTCTGATATGGTGCACACACATCACAGTGCTTGTCTGTGTGTGTGTGTGTGCGTG
>NW_023339696.1:14933992-14950291 GCF_004916995.1 Morone saxatilis | reverse complement strand
GTGTGTGTGAGTGTGAGTGAGAGAAAGAAAGCATGTGTGTATATGAGATCATGTAAAGAGGCTGTGATAAGATGGAAAGAAGAAGCAAGCACATCCTGGACTGACATGCCTGGCAAGGCTGTGACACAGCTATCTACAGTGCAGACTTTTTTTTATTACAATCAAAATTGTGTGAATTCACAATCAGCATTCAATCGATTAACCCATGCAGCAAGGTGTAAAAACATTTCAAGATTGAACCAACTGCGTAGGTGAGAACTTTGAGAAATGTGAAAAGAGCTTTTTCGTGGGTACTCTCAATATTTAATATGGAGTTGCAAACCATTTTCATGTATATGCCTGTCATCTTGTTTTTCTCAACATGTAAACCCCTAACCCTTTAAAAACCAAAAATAGAAACATAACATGCATAATATCATAGTTATGGTGAGTTGTTTTGGGCTTTTAAAGAACTGCATCAATGCAAAGCTTGCAATGCTGCACTTTGTAGATTACTTCAGAGATTGTTGTCCTTTGTGAGGTTTATCTACATTACTCTCCTTTACTGATATATGTATACATTAGGCCTACATATTCATCCACTCATTCTTTACAGAGCTGGAGGCAGTGACTCCACAGACATCAAATTATCACGAGTGCTCCCTTAACAAAACCAGGGCTATATATTCCCTATATAACCTTGCTTAAACCATTTGATTAACTACAACAAACTTACATAATCTGCATACATTTAATGCATGAACTTCTAACTTATTTGTAAGCGCTGATGTGTATAATATATTCCAGCTCCAGCTTCCATCACTAACACCCCTTCTCCCATTTGTCCTCATAATCTGTCCCTCTTGCTTTTACTGTTGTCTTTTGTATCTTAACAGTTTCCGTTGAGGAAGGCCTAATCAGAAAGCACATTTCCTGAAGTGAGTTGGCACTGATGAATCTTACTCAATGACAGCTGTCCAGCAACTTTGACTAATTGAACTGAGGTCTTGACAGTGTTGTAGCAACATAGCAGCAATGTGTGGTCTCTGTTTTTACCTTCCTCTTAGGGAATTAGGCTGAATGTATGTA
This sequence comes from Morone saxatilis, assembly GCF_004916995.1. Taxonomy (NCBI): domain Eukaryota; kingdom Metazoa; phylum Chordata; class Actinopteri; family Moronidae; genus Morone; species Morone saxatilis. The sequence continues at coordinate 14,949,223 of NW_023339696.1, read as the reverse complement.
TGAAGTGTTTGGGGCAGGCGCTCCACTGTTGACAGTATTATTGATCATTTTGAATTACCAAGTCATTGACGAGCAGAGAGTGGGATGAACATTTTAGATCACTCTCACTGTGAAGTCTTAAATAGCACCATGAACAAGAATTTGTTGTGAACATCCTGGTTTAATTTGCTAGCCATATGCCTTGTGCAACTAAAGATGTAAGCATGTCTCATCTTTCCAAAGACCCCTCACCTCCCCTACAAAATAGGAGAAGATCCGGTTTCAAACGCACAGGGGGGATCTGCCCTCCTGGGAGGTCAGCTTCATCCTTATTCTCTGACATCCTACAACATGCAACTTCCTTCAGCCATAGGAAGTCCTGTTTTTCATTGTCCGGTTCCTGTTGTTCAGGGTTAGACTAACCTTCTTCCTGTAGACACATATTTAAAACTCTTCTCTCCCTCCGTGTATTTTATATTGACTTTTACATTTAGATGGCCAAGTAGAAATTGTGAAAAGCACTTTGGCAGCTTCAGTGATGTTTGCTTTACCCCAGGTTTTTTCAGATGGAGAGGTGTTTTAATCTGTCTACCTATCACTTTGTTGTGTTGCCTGACTGTATGATTTAAAAAAAGATAAATACATGAATAAATATGTATGTTTGTAAGTATGTATGTATCTTTGTACAGTATGTATGATTTGTGTTGTATGAAATGTCTCGTGTGCAATAGCCTTGTGTGTCCAGTAGCACGCTGCCTGTGTTAAATCGGTACAATCTGAAACACTAATGTAGGTACATAAACATTTTGTTAATTGCATTCCTTTTTTTATAAAATAAATGAAATACTGAAAGAATCCATTTTGCATGTTCGCGTGTCATTCTCAGCTGAAAAATAATTGCAGCAGTAGCTTTTCTGCAGGTCCTGAGATGCCTTCCTATTGTGCCTACATCTGAGATCTATTCAAAATGCAGACTTTATTCCAAACATGCTCTGACATGGTCAGAAAAACACTAGTTTCAACATGAAAGCCTGCAATTGTATATGCAAATACTGTTTTGCCGATTAATCATGCCTCTCTCACCTAATAAATTGTTCCGTTGCTTAAAGACTAAAGCAAGACAGGGCTATGATGGGAAGCTGGGTAGAGGGCAGGGAGGGTGAAAATGGGGTGTGGTAAGGAAGAATGTCCATTTGTAAAATGGTTTGTCTAAGACAAGCATAAAGAAAGGTCCCGGGAGAGGTTTTCGAGTAAGGGGGAGACTTGGGGTGAGGGGAGAAGCTGACTTATAGCGGCCTTGGGAGAGTTGGGCCTGTTTCCTGTCAGACGTCCAGGATTCCTGGGTGGGAACGCTGGCTGAATCAGCCCCAGGAGGCTGTGCTGCTGGGAAGACTGCCAAGTCTTTCCAGTGCCCTGCAGGATATGACATCAGACTCAGAAACCTGTAGGTGAAGTTGTACACACAAACATATAAGTCAGCACACAAGACCAAAGTGGGTTTGTCCCTGCAAGAAAGAATCATTTGGAATAGTTTATACTAGAAAACATGGAAACCCCAACACACTTGAACATGAATCCTCTCCATTAGATTATGTAAATATAGTACGTACACACATACACAACTGCCGAAACTGCCTCACATGGAAAATAAATGCTCAAAAAATATAAATCTACTGACTGAACTTAAATGAGGTAACTTCTGGTTGATGTGGCCAGGTTGGATTTGCATGTAGCTACAAGCAAGTAGAGGACAAAGACTCCTACTTTCTAACTATCAATGACATAGTGCCACCTTGTGGTAAAATGAGCACATAGCAAGCCATACTTGAAGCATGTTCCAGTCTGCAAAATAAAATCACAGAAGTCGCTAAAATGTTTATTTATATTTACATATTTAAAAGAGAGAGACAAAGAGAGCCCCATCCAGACCTGGAATCATGAACATACATTAGAGTAACACAGGAAAGTTAGTCATCTACTGTTACCCTGCACTAACACAACTAATCTATTATTCACTACGAGCACAGTGTCATCTATTGAATGCGTTCATTCAAAAGTACAGATACATACAAAATCTAATGAGGAAAGACATTTATTGATAGTATTACTCATTAGTAAACAACGTTCAGATTGCTTCCGCTTGGTCAGTTGTCTACAACATCTGGAAAACAGCAAGGGTGGGTCGAGATTGTTGTCTATTTAAATAAAATCATGTTTTTTTAAAAATACAACCACGTGGCAATCACAAGAAGATACATAAGACGATACGCTATGCGAAAAAAATGTTTCGCCTTCAAACGAAGCATTCAGCGGGGAAATATTACCTCCCACAGTGAGAGTGATTCACCCGTAGATCGCCGCAATGGTACAGTCCACAACACCCGGGTTTCCGCGCGAAAAGACGGCCCGCGCGCCCGAATTGCATATAGCGTCCATTGCGAGAAACATCACGCGACCAGCAGTCACTGTGGAGACGCGCTGCAGTTGCCAACGGCGGTTTTAACCTTTGTTTTAACGGATTTTAAAGCGATTTATTTTATTTTTTAAAACCTCCTTTGTCTTACACGTTTAGCTAGCTGTTCACAATGCCATCCAGGACTTCCCTGTCTCTGCCAGAGGATGTCAGGAAGAGGTACGGTAACGTTAGTAACGGGAGTGCTAATGATGCCTCGCTGTTGTAGCATGCTCGCAGCTTGTTGTCTTACTTTTAGAAAGCCACGACAACGACGACAGCGAAACCCGTGTGACTAGCCCGCTTCGCACTTGCCCCGGTGGTCGTGACCGGGGCTACTACTTCACATTGTGCCCGTACTAGCAGCTGCAGCTAGCGTTAGCCTGTTGACAGTCAGGTCTGATGCCGCAAACACGGTTAACGTGAGCGTTAGCTCCCCGTTAGCCACCTAGCATCTTAGCCTGTCAATGGATGGAGCAACGTGTGGGATTTGGCGCCACTCAGGAAGTTTTGCTACCTCTGTTTCTGCTAGCTCGCCGTCGCTCACAGCGGGTTTTTTTTTTTTTATTGCTACAACCTGAGTAAATGTCATTGTCTCTGTCGCACATTGGTTGACTCACCGTGTTGTTGTTGTTGTTGTTGTTGTTGTTTGTTCACAGGCTGCAGGTGCTGGATGAGGATGGAGTTTCAGACGAGGTGGGTTCAGTGTTAACAATTAGTGAGCAGCTGGAGTCACGTTGTTCCTTAAGGCTCAGTTTCAGGGGCTCAAAACACTTGAACATGATCGTGGGGTCACAATACGCCGTCACTTTGAAGAGACGCTCAATTGGATTTCACTAAGCAAAGTCAAAAGTCCAAAAGTCAGCTTTATTGTCAATTACTTCACATGCACCAGACATATCTCACTCTCCCACGATGAAACAAATAGCACAGACAAGACAAAATGCTAAAAAGTAAACATTCAATTACACAACAGATAAGACATTTACTAANTTTACTAATGCTAAAAGATAAAAAGAGACAATAAAATACACAATACTTATGGTATAATATAAAATCTGCATCGTCTGCTTCAATTAAGATGAATGAGTCTCACCATATCCTTAAAAGTAAAGACATGAACTATATAAATGCCATCTAACAACATGCATGTTATGAACATTAAGTTGGATTTAGTATCTCAAACACGATGATTTGATTTTTATGTTCAGGTCTTGACGCTGTCCTCTTCAGGTTAAAGCATGTGTTAACATGTCAATAAAGCTGCAGCTTGAGATAGTTATCTCTCATTTCAAGCTTTATTGGAAAAGTACATTAAAATATGTATCGTCAAGGATTTAGTAGGTGACCTATAATCAAGTGGCCTCTTTAACATTGTTTCTGCTGCAAGAGCCTCTCTGCTTCTGGTGCAATACACCAGAAAGAGTCTGATTTGTATGTTTTTGATCCTCACCTGAAGTTAAACTTCCCTTTTCTGATGAAATAATTCTTCTAAAACGCCTTTCCAGAATAATGTGAAAGAGAAGCTCAAGTTGGTGCAGGATTTCCTGCACGTCGACGCTCAGGACCAGCTGTCCAGCCTGGAGGAAAAGATGAAAAGTTCAGAGATCTCAATGGTAGTGACTCTTGAAGATATCACTGATGCTGAAATTTTACGGCTCATTATTTCTCCTGTGACCTGTCGCGTGTGCCATGTTCTTTCTGCAGGAGGTCTACGTCTCTAAAGTAAAGGCGTTGCTGGGAAAAGAGTTTCATCTTGAAAATGGCTCACATGTTGACGGCGCGGAGCAGAATGGAAAGACGAATGGCTTCACAAATGGCTCCCACAAAGATGAGGACAGTGAAGAAGTGACCATGGACGTACAGGAGGAAGAGGAGGCTGTCAAGTCACCAACTGCTGCCAAAGGGAAAGGTGGACGCAGGAGTAAGGCAAATTCTGACACCAAAAGTAAGTTTGTTAATCTTTATCATGTAACGGCACAAATTAAATGGATTTAAAACAACTTATTGTTATTTGATCTCCTTTTTTTTCTCTTTCTAGAGTCTCCAGCGACCACCAGGGTAACAAGAAACAGTGGAAAACAGCCATCCATTCTGTCGATGTTCTCTAAAGTGTGCGTATAAGTTTTATCTTGGTCCTAATACTTTGTTCTTTACTTCATATTTATTTTCAGCCAATAAAAAAAATCTGTTTTTTAAAACTAAGTTTGTCTTGCAGTCAAAAGCGCAAGTCTGAAGACTTGAATGGAGAATCTACTAATGGACAAAATGAACCGAAGAAAGAGGAAGACAATGTTGAAGAGGTGAAGCATTTTTATGTGCTGGTGATCTTTAAACATCAAGAGTTGGTGCGAGTCTCAATGTTTGGTATGTAACGCTGTCTATACTTTCAAATGTGCTGTAGTCTCGGGAGGAGAAGCGTCTCAAAGTAGAGTCGGATGAAAAGTAAGTCTCTTCCCCTCTCAACATTATGAACACTAATGATGGTGATGAAGCTCGCACATAATTAAACACACACACACTTTTCTTTTATGCAGAGCTGCTCCAGAAGAATCGAAGACCGAGGTTATTAAGACTGTTTCTGCTGCAAAGGTACTGAATTGGGTCTTCATCTCTGTGTCAAAGCTAGAAACCTTTTTGTAAGAATGAATGCTTTGTACTGAAGTTACCTGTATAATCAATTTGTCTTTTATTTATTTATTTTTTTAAGCCGCCACCCCCCAAATGTCCAGACTGCAGACAATACTTGGATGATTCAGATCTCAAGTTCTTTCAAGGAGATCCTGATAATGCAGTGAGTATGTTGTCCTTGAAGTGGCTTTTTGAATGGCACTCCTTCACCTTAATAATTAAGTACAGTTTGACACATGCAGCCCTTTTTTATTAATTGTGTTTAGTGTGGTATATTGTAATATGTAAATATTTTATTATAAATATTTACTAGAATGTGAAACCTGGAACAATTCTGCTCTTTTCTTCCTCAGCTGGATGAACCAGAAATGTTAACAGATGAGCGCCTCTCCCTGTTTGACTCCAACGAGGATGGGTTTGAGAGCTATGACGATCTGCCACAACACAAGATCACAAACTTCAGGTAAGAGATTCTCCATCGGTCTTCAGTGACACTCGACTGCTAGAACAAATGTGTCCTTAATTTTATTGCTGTATTGCAACACCTGAGGAATTAGTCAGTGATGGTGCCAACCCTTTTGTCTTGCAGTGTATATGACAAGCGTGGCCACCTTTGTCCATTTGACTCTGGACTGATTGAGAAGAATGTGGAGCTCTACTTCAGCTGTGTTGTCAAACCCATTTATGATGACAACCCTTGCTTGGATGGTATAAAAAAACCCACATTTTAAAGATGGAAACTTAATTTAGCTTGTTTTCCTCTTAACTACAACCCAGCAGATGTGTTTGAGTGTGGTATTTTAATTATTTTTTGTTTGTTTCAGGTGGTGTTCCTGCCAAGAAGCTTGGACCCATCAATGCCTGGTGGATCACTGGTTTTGATGGTGGAGAAAAGGCTTTAATTGGTTTCACTACAGGTAGCAAATTTTTCTTTTCGGTTTTCTGCTCCAAATTTGTTTGTTTTCTTTACCCCTTAATGACCTACTAATGGTTAATCCTGATCTTTATTATACAGCTTTTGCTGATTACATCTTGATGCAGTCGAGTGAGGAGTACGCACCCATCTTTGCACTGATGCAGGAGAAGATCTATATGAGCAAGATTGTGGTGGAATTCCTCCAGAAGAACCGTGACGCTACCTATGAGGACCTTCTCAACAAGATTGAGGTGAGAACATGTATGAATGGAACGAGCTTATGTCTTTTCATATTCAACATGGTTCCATTTTTCTAGGGCCCCTCAGTGACGACATGGCAATGGCATATCTCAGAAAGGATCAACTCTATGTACACAGAAACCCACTAAGTCATTTTATAGAGAAGGATAGAGTCAGGTAGCACTGAATAGACAATATTTGCAGTTTGCTGTGATGTAATGAGCCTCTTAAATTATCTTTGGCACTTTACAGACTGAGTGAGTAATTAAAATATGTTTGCCTTAACATGGCACTATGAATCTGCATCAACTATGAAGAATGCAGAAATTGTAAAACTAAGAACTGGCATATTTCACGAGTTAAAGGAAAAAACGTGACCCTGACCAAATTGTTTCTCCTTCCATTAGACAACCGTGCCTCCTGCAGGACTCAACTTCAACTGCTTCACTGAAGACACACTGCTGCGCCATGCCCAGTTCGTGGTGGAGCAGGTGGAGAGCTACGATGAGGCCGGTGACTCAGATGAGCAGCCCATCATTGTTACTCCCTGCATGCGAGACCTGATCAAGCTTGCAGGTGTCACTTTAGGGAAAAGGTATGGCTGAAAGATTTGGCTCCCTCTTACCGTGACGGGATGTCAGCTGGAAGTAGTCAAAGATCCCTTAAAGCACTGGCTTTGATTCCTGAGCCTTTAAGGGAATAGTATGCAGGTCTACACTACATTATAAAAATCACTAACCCATCGGCCTGATGCAATCTGGGAATATTTCTCTACTTGAAATGATCGATTTATTCTAATATTCAAACAAGTAAGCTTTCCGTAGACACTGTACATGAGTGTGTATGCTACATATTTACCTTAAATGAAGATTCCCCATTCTCAGCTTCAGTTGTTCTAGCAGCAGCTCTTGTGCAACACAAATGCTTCAGGATTTTAAAGTTATTTTTCATTTTATTTTCTTTGCTTCTATTCCTGTATTTCTGCTCCTCGCTCCTTGTTCTCCCTAATGTCTAACATTCCTTTGACATTTCCTAATGCAGCATGCTGCTATACTGGTAGGTAGGCCTTGTTGTGAATGCATCCTTAGCTTGTTTGGTGGTGTTAGTGTGAAGCATTTAGAAGCTATATGGACAAAAAGCATTATACCAGAGTTCACGCTGGAATTTTAATTTCTAATTTTGTTAATGTGTTTTGGCTAAACTGACCACCCTAGTGTAAAAGACTTTAACAGTCATGAAATGTTGTTATTGTTCAAGTATGCAAAATTACTTTCCTTTTTTGTTCTACATTACAGTCATGCCATCTCTCTTCCGGTGCTTGTAACATGAATACATTCAAAAAAAAATTGAGCTTATAAAGTCCAATTGGCTGCAGTGGCCCCAGAAGGTAATTGGTAGACAGGGGAAGTAGTTTTCCAGTTTAAACTTGATCTTCATGCAGAAGTCTTTCTCAAAGGAAAAATCAGTGGAAGCCTTGAACTTCAGCAGTCTCCTGAGGGGTTTTATCGCTGCATCTAATCCATGCTACACTAAGCCCTGGGCTGACGGTTGTTTCACACATTTGAACGTGGGTTATCCCACTACGATCACTGATGTGAGTCATCAGGGTTGGAACAAAAAATACACTCCAGTTTAAACTCTGAAACACTGTAAGGATGTTAGCACCACTGATTCTGATTCTGACTTGTTGACCCGTAACCTTGGGCTTTGTGTTATGCACTGGATTAATTACAGTAATGCAAAATATAAAATGTTACACCTAGGCTTTCTGTAGGCATTAAGTCATTACGTGACGAACTATATTAACACTATTTAGAACACGGGGGTTGGAGTTCACCGTGTCAAATATTCTCTTTTTATATTATTGACTGGAAGAATCATCTTAAGAGATGTCTTGCAGCAAAGCTTTTTGAACTGTATTTATAACCTACAGGACGGGGGATAAAGGACATTGTTTGCCAGATGAAGCGAAGCACAGTCTCTAAACCTTTAGTCGTAACTCTGCAGGCCAGAATGTTTGGGAAGAACTTGATTGGCTAGTTGCATCTAACGGGAACTCTGCACTGTACATCTTGTGTCTGTTTTCGTTTGCTTGTTTCTTATGTTGCATGGCCTGATGCTGTGGTGTGTTGACAGCCAGGGGCTTCATAATGCCATACATATCAGGTATTTGTGCCAAGCCAAATGGATCTCTGTTCTGAACAAAAGCTTTATTCTATTGACAGGCGAGCCGCCAGAAGACAGGCCATTCGTCACCCAACAAAGATAGAGAAGGACAGTAAGGGACCGACCAAAGCGACCACTACCAAGCTGGTGTACCAGATCTTCGATACGTTCTTCTCCGATCAGATAGAGCAGAACGATAAAGAGAGTGGTGGGGTCAAAAGACAGCGCTGTGGCGTCTGTGAGGTGAGTGGTCATAAAAGTGAAGCCCAAACTCTCAAAATACTAATTCAACAGCGTTTGTGCAATTTGATTTGCATCCTCTATATTTCTTTTTTCCTTTTCAGGTTTGTCAATCTCCTGATTGTGGCAAATGTACAGCTTGCAAGGACATGATCAAATTTGGAGGAAGTGGCAAAAGCAAGCAGGCTTGTAAGCAGAGAAGGTGAGCATGACTCTAAGCAGTTCAGTCTGTAGATGTTTTTAATCTGCAGCCTTATGAATGTATGTTGGCAAATATTTTGCGTTCTGAGTCTCTCAGCTTTGTGTAATTAAAACACCTAGCTACCATTTTTAATGTAGAAGAAAAGACAAGGACAAATATTTTAATGCAACATAAACTTTACAGAATTTCTGCTTTTGTGTACTGTGACAAGGGCATGGTACCTTTATGTCAATAGTCCTTAATGCCTCTTTTACCAACATACAACCTCTTTGTTTAGATGCCCAAACCTTGCAGTGAAGGAGGCTGAAGATGATGAGAACATTGAAGAGGAAGATGTTCCAGTGGAGAAGGCCAAAAAGGTTTCTCATGCTAAGAGGAAGAAGCAGACCCAGTGCAAAATTACATGGATCGGAGAACACATTCAGGTAACGGTTTCCCTCGTCCCTGGTAGTTACCCTGAAGTTTTCCTGTCACGCATCAGAACCCAGCTCAGTCTGTGTATACATAAAGTATATTTGTCTCCAACTCCTTCAGACTGAGGGGAAGAGGCAGTACTACAGGAAGGTCTGTCTGAATGATGAAGTGCTGGAGGTGGGCGACTGTGTCTCAGTTTCATCAGAGGATCCTTCCATTCCTCTGTATCTGGCAAGGTAAGACCTTTTTAGATTCTTCGATAACGTTTTGTGACACTGGTTTGTATCAATCTAATGACTGAATCCTCTCTAGGATCACATCCCTGTGGGAGGACAGCCTTGGAAAGATGTTCCATGCCCACTGGTTCTCTCGTGGGACTCACACAGTGCTGGGAGAGTCTTCTGACCCGCTGGAGCTCGTCATTGTGGATGAGTGTGAAGACATGCAGCTCAATTATGTGCAAGGCAAAGTTAACGTCACATATAAGGCCCCATCTAACAACTGGTTTATGGAGGTAAGTGAACCTGACAGCAGTTTCATTTCATTTTATTATACTTTTTTCCTTTTCTTGATCTGATGGTTACTTTTGTATTTTAGGGTGGCATGGATATGGACATTAAGGTGATTGAGGATGACGGGAAGAGTTTCTTCTATCAGTTTTGGTATGACACAGAGTTTGCCCGCTTTGAGACGCCTCCCAAGACCACTCCATCAGAAGACTGCAAGTTTAAGTAAGCGCAGTCTATGAATGTATCTGTAGTGCACATGTGATCTTTTTTGTTCTGCTGTTTTACTTTGTGGATATGCTCCCATTTTCTGGCCCAGGTTCTGTGGCAGCTGTGTTAGGACAAGAGAAAGAGAGGAAAAGGAAATGCCTCGTGCATTTGAACCCCTGATGGACAAAGACAACGACTCAAAGGCTCTGTATGCTTTGGCCTGCTTTAAGGGGGTGCAGTACAAGGTGGGAGATGGCGTCTACCTGCCCCCTGATGCTTTCAATTTCAGGTGAGGAAAGGATTCCAACTTTATCATTTACTAAAACTTGTATGATGAATAAAATGTATATGAGACTCACTGCTTCTCTTCCTTGCTCAGTGTGAAGCCAGCTAGTCCAGTGAAGCGCTCCCATAGGAAAGAGGATGTGGATGAAGAGTTGTACCCGGAATATTACAGGAAATCCTCCGACTACATCAAGGGGTCGAACCTAGATGCTCCAGAGCCTTTCCGCGTCGGGCGCATCAAGGAGATCTTCTGTCACAGGCGTAGCAACGGGAAATCTGACATTGCAGAGGTCAAACTGCGACTCTACAAGTTCTACAGGTAAAGGCTGTTCCACTTAAATTCAGGGTTTAGTCTGTAACAAATGAAGAATTAACTGGATTTTGTCTCCTCTCCCAGGCCTGAGAACACACACAAAGGTGTAAAAGCCAGTTACCACACAGACATCAATCAGTTATACTGGAGTGATGAAGAAGTGACCGTTAACATGACTGAGGTGCTCGGCCTCTGTCAGGTAGAATATGGAGAAGACCTGAATGAATCAGTCCAGGACTATTCCAGTGGTGGACCTGACCGCTTCTATTTCCTGGAGGTACAGTTGTTAATACTTTGAGCTTGATTGGCATATCTTCAAACAGCTACCCTGCACACAAAACACAACCAACAGGCATTCAGTGTATGTATATTAAAAGTCTCATGCTAATTGTTGAAAATCGAATGTAATGTGCATCAAACGATTAAATGTTGAGCTAAATTGGAAAGATAAAGAAACATAATTTGAAACATACTTGACTGTGTTCATGTTAAATCTTCTATATATTCCTCTCACAGGCCTACAATGCAAAATCCAAGAGCTTTGAAGACCCTCCAAATCATGCTCGCTCAGCTGTTCACAAAGGCAAAGGAAAGGGCAAAGGGAAAGGTGAACATGCAGACGTGAAAAAAAATATTTTCTTTATCTAAAATTGGTTTTAGGCTCACTGAAATGCTAATCCTGTTATCCTATTACTCTACAAGGTAAAGGCAAAGGAAAGGCGTCCGCTGCACAGGAACCACAGGACTCTCAGAATGAACCACAGACACTAAAAGTGCCCAAATATCGCACACTGGATGTGTTCTCGGGCTGTGGTGGGCTTTCTGAAGGATTCCACCAGGCTGGTAAATACTTGTTCTGTGCTTGGATCCACAAATTGTTGACATCTGCAGTTTTCCATGCAATGCTGAAAACATGACTGCTGGTTGCCTTTAGGTATCTCTGAGACTCTGTGGGCCATAGAGATGTGGGAGCCTGCAGCACAGGCCTTCAGGCTCAACAACCCTGGCACCACAGTGTTCACGGAGGACTGCAACGTCTTGCTGAAGTTGGTCATGTCTGGAGAGAAGACAAATTCTCTTGGCCAGAAGCTGCCTCAGAAGGGTGATGTGGAAATGCTGTGTGGAGGACCTCCCTGCCAAGGGTTCAGTGGGATGAACCGCTTCAACTCTCGCACTTATTCAGCGTTCAAGAACTCACTTGTGGTCTCCTATCTCAGGTCAGTTTCTGTTAGAGCAGGTCCTCATCTTGACCCTTAGAAATGTGTTGTAAACATGGTACTGGAGGTTTCTTGCTGTATCGGTGATGCAGTCCTTGGGCGCCGTTTAAACAGTTTCTCTCTTGCAGTTACTGTGATTACTACAGACCCAAATTCTTCCTGCTTGAGAATGTGAGGAACTTTGTCTCTTTCAAAAACTCCATGGTCCTGAAGCTGACTCTACGCTGTCTTGTGCGCATGGGCTATCAGTGTACCTTTGGTGTCCTTCAGGTGGGTCTATTGTCTTTCCAGTCTGGATAATACTGAATCCAAATTGTGCTTGTCAGATTATATTTTCTTATGAGAAGTTAAACCCCACCCCTCCAACCAGTGTGTTATACATGCCAGTACTTTTATGATGAAGGTGGCTTTACGAGACTACTAACATGCTCACTGCTGCCCTCCTCAGGCTGGTCAGTACGGTGTTGCCCAGACCCGCCGCAGGGCAATCATCCTGGCTGCTGCTCCTGGAGAGCAGCTGCCTCGTTATCCTGAGCCTCTGCATGTGTTTGCTCCCAGAGCTTGCTCTCTGAGTGTGGCTGTGGATGAAAAGAAATACGTCAGCAATGTTACACGGTAATGTAAACATCCTCTATCATACTATTAATGGATGTCATTCTACATCACTAACCTGCACAGCTCTTCAAATTAGATGAATGGATTCTAACAACGCCTCAAAGTGACTGGACAATAGACTCAATGTTCTGTCTTCAACAGAGGTAATGGAGGAATCTACAGAACCATCACTGTCAGAGACACCATGTCTGACCTGCCAGAGATTCGCAATGGTGCAGCTGCATTGGAGATTTCCTACAACGGGGAGCCTCAGTCTTGGTTCCAGAGGCAGATCAGAGGCACACAATATCAGCCAATCCTCAGAGATCATATCTGCAAGGTGACCTGTCCTGGTAGTAACATTGACATGATGTAGATGTACTGTGTTAATGTAGGATTGTAGTGTTTGCTTGTTCTATAATTGATGGTAAAAGTTGCGTCTAAAACAATGTGTGCCCTCAGGACATGAGTGCTCTGGTTGAAGGTCGGATGCGTCACATCCCCTTGGCTCCAGGCTCCGACTGGAGGGATCTGCCTAACCTCGAGGTTCGGCTGAGAGACGGCACCATGACCAAGAAACTGCGTTATACACATCCTGATAAGAAGAACGGACGCAGCAGCACCGGGGCACTCAGAGGTGTTTGCACTTGTTCAGGAGGTACGTTGGTTTAGTTTTCTACTTGAATAATTAAATTACAGAGTCGGGCTGCACAATTAATTGCAATTTTATTAAAATCCCACTATGGCCTAGTGCAATACTCAAATTGCATTTTTATTAATTTTTTTGCTAAAGGTAAAAGTGTCAGAACGGCATTATAATACTGTAGTGTTGAGTCATGATTTAGTTTTTACCTTATCAGCCCTGTTAGAGCTTCTAGTGTGGAGGACTCTCTTAATCTGTTTCTTTTTTAGGGACACCATGCGACCCTGCAGACAGGCAGTTTAACACTCTGATCCCTTGGTGTCTGCCCCACACTGGAAACCGCCACAATCACTGGGCTGGACTCTACGGCAGATTGGAGTGGGACGGCTTCTTCAGTACAACAGTCACCAACCCTGAACCCATGGGCAAGCAGGTACATCCGTGTTGGATCAATTGTGTTGAATAAAACCACCTTCAGCCAAAGTTTAAAAAAAAATGGCACAAAAGTACTTGGATCCCATTCTTGGTATTTTATTTTGAAACACACTACCCTTTTTATCTCTCTTATATAGAAACACTATTGTACACTGTCACCATAAGGAGAATTAGCTCAACTAAGGACTTATTTATAAAGATCTCGTGAATTTTCTGCCTTTGGGTCTTAATCTGAGCATTTCAATTTCAGGGCCGTGTTTTGCATCCTGAGCAGCACAGAGTGGTCAGTGTGAGGGAGTGTGCACGCTCTCAGGGATTCCCCGACACCTACCGCTTCTTTGGAAACATCCTGGACAAACACAGACAGGTAAAATCCTGATTCTGATTTAAATCTTTCTATCTTGGGCAGGCAGCTGATTTCAGTTTTTAAAAAAAGCCACTGTGGCTCGACACCAAAGGAGACAAAGTTGGTGACTGTTTGTTTAACAGCTGAGCCAGATATTTCCCTCGGGGATTGGTGACTGAAAACTGACTGAAAGCGAATATTGGACGCTAGAAACGACTCCAAAAGAATGCTAATGTTGCTCCGTGTCTGTATGAACAACAGTTTGTTATATTAACTGTGGTCATATGTCAGTGTTGTGTTTTTATAGCATGTTTCTGCTGTCCTGAAGTAGCCAAAAAATGTGTTATTGCAGATTTTAAATACTGAAAATGCAAGCAAGTCCAACATGGCTTCTCTATAAAATTAAAGTTCAAATGACTCTTAACATTTGTAAACTCTCGGCTTCATGCCATCACCAATCATGTAACTGCTGCTTGTGTTTCTACCAGGTTGGAAATGCTGTGCCTCCTCCACTCTCCAGGGCCATTGGCCTGGAGATTAAGAAGTGTGTCATGGTAAGAATGAAGAAAGAGAACGTCAAACAAGAGAAGATGGAGCTCTCTGATTAGTCCCCGGTTACTTTCCCAGCAAGAATCTGTTCCACAAATCCCGATGCTGACGTGTCGGCAATCATTCCTTTTTAAATAAGCTGGCTTTCAACTGTGTCACGAAGTGGCCACCATGGACATTCATGTGCAGTGCCATTCCATGTTCTTGGTTTTAAATGTGCTTTTAATCATGTTGTTGGGAAATGTTTACCCATTGTGGGATAAATTGTATGTAGTTTTTATATGTGTAATGTTTCAAATAAAGCTCTTATGAAATTGATTATTTGTGACTTTATTGTATTGAAATTAATGCTCTATAGTTTAGGAAGTAAGTAAACTGGTAATATTGTATTAAAGGTTTATTTTGTTTTAAATCCAGCTGTGACAGATGGCAGTTTACACCTGTGTCTAATATCTTGATAGGATTCACGCTAACTAAACTATTCTAATGTGGGGAAAACAATTGCTGTATAATCTACAGATATGACTAGATTTATTTTACCAACCATAAATACTTGAGTCTGGCAATGCTGTAAATGGGTATTTGGTTGCTAATATTAATTTCTTTATTTCGGCATTCAGTCTTCCAAGCCAAAGCCTGTATACTTCCAATAAATCTGTCAACAAAAGTTGCCTAGAAATGTAAAAGCTAGGCAATCTACAATGTAGCCACTTAAGGAAAAAACTATAACAGCTAGGCTGAGGTTGGGCCTGATTTTTCTGATGTGCGGATAAAAGAAATCCCTGAAATAAAGAAATGTTTAACTTGTATTAAAGAACACTAAACCTAATATTACCTGCATTAACTCATTAATCACAGCCAATAAACTGAAAATAGTCAAGATGAAATCCAGC
>NW_023339696.1:14932777-14933967 GCF_004916995.1 Morone saxatilis | reverse complement strand
CCATCAGTGGTTCCCAACCTTCTGCCTCAGGGGACCTTTGCATAAACTGACGACCCCTGACCATGTGCCACCAAGCAATTTGGATAAATTTTGAGCAGTTTTCCTGATATTTTAACCAACGTTTTATACTATATATACACATATATACACACAATCTAAAACTTAACACATTCAGTGTTTTTTTTTCTTGTTCTATTAGCGCTTTGGTTGGTTGAACTTTTCTAATGCAGGACGAGGCTGTTTATTAGAGAGTGAAGGCTGTGTACATATAGCCTGTGCTTTAAATCTTAAATAATCAACATTTATAAAATAACAAAAAAGAAAAAAATGTATTTAGTTTTCTTCACGGAAATGAACAGAGGTCTTCGATATAGGCCTAGTGTGTATATTTCTTTAGGTTTTCTTACACCCCTTAAAATCAAAAAGGCCTTGCAACCCTCTGTGATCCTTTGGTGACCCCCAGGTTAGAACCACTCCACAGTCCATATCCATGTAACCCAAATCCCAATAATCCCAGCAGTCACAAAAATAAACTAAATATTGAAAAGATATCAAACACAATAGCAAATACCAAAAAAATATAAACCATCACAAACTTTTCATTCATGACGCCTACAAACAAGGAAGACAATGACAAGGAAATTGTAACAACATTGATTTTATTTATTTTAGGTAAACAGCCATATTTTACCACAATAATAAAATCTGGCATCTTCCTCGGATATATTCTGATAGATTCCTTAGTTGTTTGAAGGTCTGTAAAAATAATTAAATAAGGTTAGCAGCAAGAACAAATAACATGCTTTAAATGCTTTAACACTTAACAAAAGTGACAATAACTTACTTGGCCCATTCAACATTGAGAATAAGATGATCATATCCAAATCCTGACACTCCTGCGATGGCTCTGGCTGCATCCTCCCGACGGTGGAAACTGATAAAGGCAAATCCCTGCAGGAAACAGGTAAGTAGTTGATGGATGAGAGCAGGCTGTGCTTCTGGTCATTGCCAATTGTTCTACAATTCCTGGCAGCGCTAGTCAGTCATTAATTTTAAAGTGCATATTTTGTTTAATGGATGCAAAAAGCAGCTGAGGAAAAAAAAAAACACTAAACTATCTACACTGATTACAAATTATAACTACTTGGCTTCCTCCTTTCCTTTGAGTGTTTTTTTTAATGTTTAATGAA
>NW_023339696.1:14921427-14932770 GCF_004916995.1 Morone saxatilis | reverse complement strand
TGAAACATTAAAAGTTGCAGGTCTTTGTATTCTTAAGAGGAGCACTGACCTTTGACTGCCCAGTGTTCTTGTCCTTGGCCAGATAGATCCTCGAGATGGAGCCAAATGGTCTGAAGAGCTCCTGCAAGTCCGTCTCACGGGTGTCCTCAGACAGATTGGTCACACGAATAGTAGCGTTGTCATCAGCTGTAAGGTGCAAACATGCTGTTAATACGGAGCAATGCTCTGAAGCTGGAGCTGAACAATGATTGAAGTAGAGAATGGGTGTAAAGTAAAAAAGGTTTTGTAACTTACACCCACCTCTGCGGTTGGGCTGCATGGACTCCCCCCTCCTCGTCCCTCCATCCCTCAGGCTCGGTGGCACATACTTCCCAGTCTTGCTCTGTGCAGGCTGTGCAGGCTCTGGTTCCGCTGGTGAAAGAGAAGAAAAAGCAGACAACAACAATCGTAACTTTAAGAACAGACACACCAATAAGTCTAACAGTGGATTAGAGATGTCACACAAGTTGATACCAACATGCTCCGTCTGTGTTTCTGTGTTGCTGTGTGTGTGTGGTGTGTGTGTGTGTTGTTGTGTGTGTGTGGTGTGTGTGTGTGTGTGTGTGTTAGGAGCTAAGCCACGGACGGGTCAGAGGCGAGACAGAGGAGCTGCCCCACAAAAGCCCCGTGAACAAAAAGCAAATACGAGCGATTTATTAATGTAATCCGTGCAAAAGATGTACGGCGAAGAAAATGAACATTCAGCAGAATATGGTAACGCAGGTTGGCCATGGCTGCACTGAAGCAACAAACTCTGCAGGACACTTTTAAAAAGGGACAGAGAAACTCCATCCAGACATTAAAAAATGATTAGAGTTTGTTTGGGTATTTGGATACTTTATCAGTTATTTATAATATAATATATAAATAATGGGCTATATTAATATATTATGTATAAAAACATTAAGGAAGGATTTTTTTCTTAATGCAATGCAGAGCTATTCACCTGTATTATTAAGAAAAATAGTGGTATTGAATCAGGACTTGGTATCAGCAGATATTAAATGGGCTTCACTTGATTGGGACATTTTACCGCGGTATCAAATTGTTATCGAGAACTGTGGGATTTCACTGGTATTTGCACTAACTACTACATTTCTGGTATTGTGACATCCCTGCAGTGGATCATGAGAAACAAATCAAAATCTGATGATGTAAATAGAGTGCTAATGGTACCAGAGCCAGCAGGCTTCTCCTTGTCTGCAGTGGAAAGCCCGAGCTGTTCAGCCAGCTCCTTCTGCATGGGTCCCAGGGTGTCCTTGTACGGACAGCGGGTGGTCCAATGGTCGCCTTTGCAAATACGACAAGACACGATCTTCTGTCCCTTCAGTTTGTTCATGGGATCCTCATCCTGGTCTTGGGCGTTCAAGTCCTGCAAGAGGTAAGATGAGGTACTCAGTCACAGGCTGAATGGAGTAAACTACAAACCAATACCAAAGTTAAAGCATGTTTCTATGTATTACGTGTACATGTACTACGCATCAGTGAGCAGCAGCACAATAACGTGAAGCTCACAGTGGATGTTTACCTCTTTGCTGGAAATGAAAGTCATGAAGACATCGTCACTGACTGTGGTGGTGGCGACATTAGGACCTGGTGCATCAAACTCAGAGTTCCCAAATTTCTTCCAGTTCTGAAATGAGAGATGGATACAATATGTGACACCTGACTTTACCCGAAGCCACGCATCATTTCAAAGTGAATGCAGCTACGAAAATCTATTTCAAAAGCAGACCTTTCTTCTGGCAACAGCTTTTGAGGCTTTCCTTGTCTCGATCTTGAAGGTCCGCACAATCTAGAAGACAAAAAAGGAAGCAAATGCTTACAAAAGTGAAATGTCTTACTTAATGTGGTCAATGGAGTCAAAATCAATTCACTTACAAACTAATGTAGTCCTGATTACTATGTCAAGATGCCATTCAGCATACAGTTTTTTTAGTAGTTAAGGTCAAGAGTGGCAGAGATCTAATGATAAATGTAGTAATTCATTGATCTGTTTATTTCTTTGTAGTTTTACGAACCAAATGGCAAAAGGTTTGTAGTTTGATAACGTAAATTACCAAAGACAAATATACCAGCATGATGTTTAATGACATTTACTGCCATAGTCCTGATGTTTGGAAGATTAATGCCATGAAATGCAGCCATATACAAACCCGCACTGTGAACAATATCAACAGATGCCACATATAACTCAATAAAGCTCAAATTACCTTGAACTTCTTTCCATCTTCATCTATTTTGTATTCTGTGATGGTTTTTATATTTCCTTTGATGGTTTCCTTGGGGGATGGTAGTGTGCCTGACAAAACAATAAGCAGACAAGTTAAACTTATGACAAACCGGTGATAAATAATAATAAACTGTTTCTGCAGCCCTTATATTGGACGCTTTTGATTGTGTTAGTCCGATATAACAGACAGCTACAGGAAATGCGACTGGGATAACACTTAATGGATCTTTTAATGATACTAATAACAGTAATCTGTCCATGAACACATCACGACTCTACACTGTCAACACGGTCAATGCAGCAGCCCCAAACTGTCTCATGTCCAGTTCACAGTAACGCTGTTTAAATGTCCGACACAGTGGCTCATTGCAGTTATGACCACATATTACATTAAAGTCTAACTAAAGCCAGTAAACTAACAGGTTGCTATGGTTGCTAACGGTCGCTAACGGTTGCTAGCTGCCTCGTCGTCCCGTGTGAATGACACTGCCTACGTCACAGCCCACGGCTATATGTCGGAAACATATTTCATCCATAAATCGTCAGTTAATGCCGATCTTTAACAGAGTATACACCCAAAGCATCACAGGTGTGTGTATTTATTTTTTTTTTTACTCGACTATTACGCCCAGCAACCACGTGGAAGTGGCAGCCGCCTCGCCGGCCTCCTGCTCGGAGACATTTCTAGCTGGTAGCTATTTACCTTCATCTCCTTCTTCCTCGACCTGGTCTGCCCAACTGGGCTTGGAGCTGGAGGGGGGGAGATTAATATGCAGTATTAGATTGATAAAAGACTTCCACATACAAGCAGGAACTATTAAATGTGTATTATAACACTCACTCGTCGTATTCAATCGACGGCATCCTCTCAGCTAGCTTAGCTTCGGGACTGCAAAGAGCGGAACTCTACTCACACTTCCGGGACTGTAACTTCGCAATAAAAGCACCACGTTTCTTCAACTTTTAGCTTCACAATAAGAGTCATGTGTTTTTGTGAAACTGAGTTTTACTGACGGTAGAGTGAAATTAATGTATAATATATGCCATTCTCGCTTTGATTCAGGGTGAATAAGTTGGATGGTGGAGTGATAAGATGATAAGATGATAAGATGGTGTGTTGGTGCGCTTTGTTTTTTCTTGTTTTGGGTGTCTTAATTCTTCTGCAAGTTTTTCTTCTAACTTTCCTTATCTTTATCGTATTTATATTTTGAGAAGGAACTTTATTTTATGCACCAATTGCACCAGGTCCACATTCCTCGGTAGGCTCAAAAAACTCTTGGGCAATTAAACAAAATTCTGATTTGATTCTGGATAAAGTGACCGAGTCGGCATGGTATGGTAATTTGGTAAAGATAAAAAAAATAAAAAACTGAGAAAAGGTTTACAGGTTTCAAACCACTCTTTACTTTTCAGAAAGATATAGAAAAACTATTTCTGCTGCACAAAATAGTTTTTTGTTACCTTTCTCTAATTTGTTTTTTGTTGTCCGAGAACTACTCATGTACACACTAAGGAAGTCACAAGTCAACTGTGTCATCAACAGTGTTTTACACTTCCTCAGAAGAAATCTGCTTTAATCCTTTTATTAAACTGATTCTACTGGTACTGCTTTGATTTTATTTCATTGTGCCTTGTTAAATACGTATAAGTATGTTTGTGCTGTTATAGACAAAATCCTGACTTATGTGATTATGCAGGTCTGGATTTTGCATCATAATTAAAATGCGATCAGTGGATATAAAATAAAAAATTTTCATTCTAACCTTTCTTCCTGATATGGTGCAAAAAGGAAGTTAAAATGAGTCACATTACAGCAACAAAGAAATCTTTATTACATATGGTTACATTTCAAAGTCAGTAGAACAATATCTTTCAAAAATAACAAAAATAGGAAATAAGTGCAATAGCTCTTGTGTAAATTCTGTGTAGAAGTTTTACAGCATAAAAATAATGATTTACTCATAAAAAGCAGCCAAAGAGCAGCTCTACTTCCTCATCTCTCTTCTGTTGTTGTCCTCTGGGCTCTCCCCGCAACAAGCCACTCTTATACTGTCAAACACAGCCACATAAAGGATTGGATGGATACACATGTTCAGAGTTGCCAGTCCCTTGGACACTTGGTACATTTGGTAGGCCCAACAGACATACTTGTTGTTGATCTTCAGATACAAGTGATAGATCTGAAAGACATGGTAAGGCACAAAGGAAATAGCATACAAAACCAGCACTGATGTGACCAATAGAGCTACCTTGCGTTTCTCCAGTGTGGTTACACTGACATTTTTCCACACCACTCGAATCACAACGCAGTAAGAAGTGAAAGTAACCAAGAAGGGAACCAGACACCCAAACACAGCAAGAAAAATGTTGTAGGTAAAGTGAGGGTTTTCATGCCCTTGGCCCTTACAGACGGACACACACTCAGTATTGTTGTGCACATTATTGCAAACAGATGCATATTTCAACACAGGGCAGGAAATGACTGCTACGATGATCCAGATGCTGACACTGATGACCTTGGCGTGGACAGGCTCTACATAGGATCGGGTAAAGAAGGGACAGGCGAGGGCCACGCATCTGTTCACACTTATCGCCATGATGAAGAAGATGCTCACATATAGGTTGCAGGTGAAAAGGAACCTCTCAATTTTACACACAGCGTCACCAAACATCCAGTGTTTCCTCTGTGAGTAGTAGACGATCAGCAAAGGCAGGGTCAGGACATACAGCAGGTCACTGATTGCCAGGTTACACGAGAGGACGACACCAGTGTGCCAGTTCCTTCTCTCTTTGACCAGCAGCAGCCACAGGGCAAACAGGTTTCCGACCAAGGCTATGATGAACTCAGTCCCATACACTGAGGGCAGCAGGGACATTTGAAAACTCTCACAGTGAATGAAATCGTGCTCCATCTTCATTTCTGCGTGGTTTGTTATCGAGCTGCTTTCCCACGATTTGTAATTCTCCAATATCTGTGAAGAAGTGAAGCACGCTAATTTATTAAATTCAAAATTCAAAAAACAAGTTTAAGTACAGTTCATATTTTGATTTCTCCTAGGAAACTCAGAGGGAGCAGTAATCAAACAAAACAAACACAGAATACAATGTAAAATGTTAGAAAACGTTACTTCATTTAATAAGAAATTCTAATAAACCTCCACTTACCAGAAGGCAGACTTGCAGACTGCTGGTGTGAGGTCGTCTGTAACCTGACTTTCTATTTCCTGTGTGATATCTGTAGCCTAAAGAAAGCGTGAAACCCCTACCAACACAATTATCTTACACCAAGCTCCAAGCCACTTCCCCATACTCTCTGCACGCATTTCGCAATTGGAAGAAGCACATTGCCTGATGACAGCAATGCTTTTGCGAAATCAATTAGCAATAAATAGCCCAAAGAGTTAAATCAGCAGATTAAATCATTATTTAAGCTTGTTCGTCTCCACTGATCAGATCAGCACAGTGGTGAGCCACCGCAGCTGATCACCGAGTACTGTCGGTCAGCTCACAGCACGCAGGCCAGCAGTGCTCTGACTCTCATGCTTTATCTTATTTAAAAACTAACTGTTTCAGAAATAGCTCATACTTTTGTTTTTATCAATACGCCAACACAGATGTACACTCAACAATCGTTTCAAATATATTTTGCCTGGAACCTAAAAGTGATAAAGATAAATTAATTAAATTCCTTTTTCGTTAATTTTAAATTATTTGAATTTAATTTTGGGCCTTTGTTATAGCTTTTAATTTTGGCTGCCATTTTCCAGATGGCCTCTACTGTGCATCATATTTAAGTAAAATCAACAGAAAAATGCTTCATAGTATCAGCATAGCTAGTCTAAACCGGCTACAGCCTAAACAGAGCATTTTAATCATTATAGATCATTATATAAGATTATATAAGATAGAAACCCGGTGTTTGTATTTATCTCATTTGCCCGAATTTCCTTTCTGCAATCTAATCTGATAATTGACTGTTTTAAGATATTGATTGTCGCTACTTACAAGAAATCGGTGGAGAAGAGCTCGGCAGCCTCAGAAAGTAAAAATGAATGGGTGCGGTTGTTTTTGGGGCTGAGAAGCTCTCAGAGGTTTCAGTAAAGTGACAATCGTACCTGCCGGCACATTCCAGGGAAATAAGTTCCTTCATGTTACGCCTTCATCAGCTTTGAATACACTTTATTTTAAAATGACATTCTAGTTAAAATCCATTTGAGGGATAAATTAATACAAAAATCTGGGTTTGTCAAATAACATGTTGGCATAAAAATGATTAAAGAACCAGCAAAACATCTCAAACTGCAATACACTTCCTAGAGTCCTGTTTCCAGTTAAATCACCCTGTTACAGAATATAAAGTTATTCATGAGAGGATGAAAGACCCTGCAATTATCTTTTTGAATTTCTCCTAAGGGAGATCAATAAAGGTACATCTCAATTTATCCAATCCCAAGAAAGAGGCAGAACTGACAATAAAATAATTCACTAGACATTTTTAAACCATTTATTGAACAAGTACATATATTCAATATTAATCATACAGTGTGAAAATAAAGCACATTTGTTTTGTTTGTCCTGCTGAGTTTCAGCAATCAACCGTCTCACAGGCAACCATAACTCACTGCACAGACTGAGGCATTGATGGCAAATGGATGCTTGCTGCCATCTGCTGCTCCAGCACAATAACACATTCAATGTCCAAAGTCCAGAAAGAAGAGGCAGACTTTCAGCCTTTTCCCTTCCTCTGTTTAAAGCCTCCTGCGCCTTTCTTCTTAAAGCCCGGCTTGGGTTTCTGACCTTTAGATCTGAACGATTTGTCCTTATTATTCTTTCCACCGAATGTTGTTTTCCCCTCAAATTTCTTTTTCCCACCAAATTTCTTATCACCGTCACCGTATTTTTTGCCACCGAATGTCTTTCCTCCCGGCTTCATTTTCTTTCCGAATGGTTTGTCCCCGTCCCTGGAGTTTTTCCAGCCTTTTCCCGTTTTGTCTCTGTGCTGCGGTCCTCCTGGACCGTTTCTCCTTGGTGATTTGGCATTTCTGTCTTTCCATGGTTGTTTACCAGGGGCCAGCTTCCTCTTCTTGGTAGTAGGGAACATGTCTGCAGGAAAAAAAACAAAAAAAACACAGGTCTTGGTCAATACCTACATCCAAAAACAAGAACCAAGAGATAATGGTTTATAGCACGCTAGTTACATTCACCTTCATCTGGCTCCTCTCCTACAGCCTGTCTGTAGTACTCCACCTCATCATCAGATTCAACAACAGGTCTTTGGTCGTCCTGCATCCCAGGATCCTCCACCTCGCTGTCCTCTTCAGCCTCGGCACGTTTCCTCTTAATGCCCTCCAGGCTCTTTTTTCTGCAACGACAGGAGGATAACGTGTTACACTTCATCCAAAAAAATAAAAAATAAAAAATATTGCAGAGGGTTAAAATTATCTGTAAGGCCACATTACTTGTTCTCTTCTCGTTGCTCTTTCTTCTGAGCAACATTCTGCTCCTGCTTTTTCCGGCGACCCTCTTTGTCTTTCAGCTGGGCCTCCTTCCTGTTCAGGATCTCCTGGATCTCCTCCTCCGTCTTGGAGACTGGCAAACGGAGTATATAACAATTTCTCATTAAAAAGACAATCTGTATCAGGCCTACATTAAAAGCAGAGTCATATTTAGATGCATCAGTAAGCGTTTACTTTTATAGAGAGATCACAGAATTCATACTGTTTTTCTTCATCATGTACACCAGAATATATCAAGTAGAAAGAAAAGAAATAAGGACAAACGTGCACTCACTGATGGAGTGATAAAGGATATTCCCCTCTCCCATTCCTTCTTGTATTTTCATCAGCTGCAGAGTCATGCGAGGACCAATCTGAAGACAACACAGGGCAACAATTCAGGTGCCGTCCAAGCATCGTCACATTGTTTTCAGAAGTTAAGACCTCCTCAGAGCGCTCACCTCAGTCAGACGGACAGCACTCTGTTGGGACGCCATGTTGCCTCGGCCGGAGTAGACCTGCGGCAGTTCCGTGATGTTGTGCTCGCCATCTTGTTCCGCTTCACTTTCTGAAAGGTTCGCCCCCCTGAGGAGCACAAAACAGTTCATCATCAGATGCTACAGCTACAGACTGCCTACAAACAAGGCGGCCCTTTGACCTCTGGACTAAAAGAATTATACCTTCGCAAGAACCTTACTTCATCAACAGCTCGCTGATATCCTCAAACTTGCTCATGTTGGGGAACCTCTCCTGCATCAGCTTCTTCACTCCACGGCTCATGCCCACAGGGACGACCTTCAGGCTGCTGCAGGTTGGGAACACGATTGCGTGGGTCAGTGTGATATTTAAAGATCAATACATAGAAAGAATCTGGTTCTTGTGTGGCGGCTCATCAGTGCGTTTACTTTGAACATACATCACTGAACAGTCAATTCACAATCTGTCATCATCTGAGCCAAACCACTGCTGGTTAACTGAAAACTACACTTGTGTAAGGCAGGGTGATGTGGTCTGAATGTAACACTTAATCTAACATTACTGACAGTTCTAACAACTGAATAACAACAACAACAACAATGTCAGGACTGTGTTAAAAGATACAAATCTAAGTTTTTATTCACACATCTGGCAAAACTGTACATTTGAGTCAATCTGATTTGGTTTATCACCCAGCCCTACATCTCTGTACTTTACCAACCACCTAATACACACTTGCAAACACATTTACTTACTAATGACGAAATTCTATTTCCTGGGTCACCGGGTTGTAATTCAGCAGCACACACCTCTTGATGTTGTTTAGGTTTACCTGGAAAACAACAATATCTTTACATATTTTTTTTGCCAGAAATGAGTGTTTAACTTTTACAGCGCTGAAGGACTCAAAGATTCAGAAATCAGAAAGCGTTTACTTTTTGGAAATCTTCAAAGGTAATCTCAGAAGACTATACTGTCATCATGCCAACAAGGCTTTAAATCTTGAGTCAACCAAAGTGATAACAGCAACAGTTTTACCAGACAAACATACCTTGTGCACATTAATGGAAGGAAACATGTTTTGAAACATGGTGGCCATGAGTTTGACATGCATGCCATCAGTTCCAAAATTATTGAGGATGAGTAGTGGATGGTGTGTGAACTGCTGCTCGTGCATCCGGTGCTTCTTCAGGGATGAGACCACATCTTTGACCAGAGAGTACTGTGGGGGGAAAAGAGCAAGAGCCAGTGTAAATGTGGGAGAAATATGTAAGAGTAATTATAACCGTGGCAGGTTGGGCACATCAGTGCGTTTACTTTGAAAACATCACTAACAGTCAAATATTAAACTCTCATCATCTGAGCCCATTAATCTATTGCGCTAGTGTTGTATTTATAAGTTCATATATTTACCTTGAGCACTCTGAAATGAAGCATGGGGCCTTTGGGAAGTCGAGCAAGTCTCTGAAAGCACAAGAAATGTGTTGTTGGGTGAATGGGATCCTCCAGCACCCCAGGGCCTGTTTGCTTATAATGTGATCTGATCTTACCATGTTGAGACTGCTGGGGGTCTTACTGAAGATCATGAAGTGCGTCACTCCCAGTGGTCCCGCAATGGCCACGAAGTCTTTCAGCACGTTCTTTTTCCTAATCTGTACAAAACGGCAGTTTCAAGCAAAGTTAGTGAGGAAAAGCACGATAAGGCAAACATGGCTTTATCAGGCAAATCTTAAGATTTTGCTCCAAACTTAAAGTAAAGCCCACATTGACCATACGTATACCCATGTAATGCCCTTTAGGGAACAAAAAGGAGCTAACACATGGCCTCACGTAACAGTAACAGCACCACATCTACGGTGTAGTTTTACAGACGGACCTTCAGGGACTCTGCGGTGAATGGCTCCATGACCCTCCGCACGTCCAGGATGAGCTGACCCACGTTTTTCCCAATCTGACCCCGATGGAAGACGAAGGAGTGGGGGACAGCTCCGTACGTCTCCTCGGCCACATGGTTGGCTGTTGCTCGGGATTTCTTCTGGTTCTTGGTCTGAAAGCAAAATATCCACATATAAGTTATGACGACACAATATTCAAGTAACATTTGACAACAACATTTTTTTTTTGCTTTGAATTACGATTAAAGCTCATTAAAAGCTAAAATCAGCTAAAATGGCCGGATTTGACCAAATCACATGAACATTATCACACCATCAGCCGCCACCTGCAGTGAAACTACGAGTTAATCTGAAAAAATAACAACAATAATATAATATTGTTAACTTCTCGTCAGGCTATCTCTCAGTTGAGGCCGTCACTCACCTTTGATTTGCCCATGATTCAGCGGGATGCAGCGGCTCAACTCCGTCAACAGATTCACTTTAATTGTTGCTACACTTTATTTGTGCTGTCGGTAAAAAAAACCCGTCCATTGCGACCTTAAAGTTCAATCTTTAACGCGTTAAACTCAAACGCAACATGAACGCAACACCTTCCACATGGCTCCACCACCACTGTGAGTCACACGCTAACGTGTCCGTGTCGCTCACGTGTCTCCTAATATAGTTCCTAGCAACAATGGTTCCGTGTGCAGTGTCATGTATGTATGTAAAAGTTACATTTCATTATAACAGTGCTCCCGGTCAGACTGAGGATTGTTTGTTTATTAATCTCACGGTCCTCAACGTTGTTTTTTTTTTAAACGTGAGGTGAAATAATCGTTTTACTGAAAGCACATACATTTAATTGATATATATGAAAATGTCATAGTTGTAGTAGCAGCAGGATTTGTTATAACTGTATTAATATCGGTTTGTTGCAAATACTCCTGTAATTAACACTACTACACTTATATTGCCACCGTTGGGAACTGCAGCACTAAATAAAACCACCATGTTAACCTTTCTCTTTCTTTCTGGTCGCGGTTAAAGCTTACATAGACTTTCTTCATCAGCTAAAAGCCACTTCTGCCTAGGGCCTTCGAAAGAAAGTGACCAAAGTGAAGCAATGGCAAAGGAACTCATCTGAAATAATCATAATAGTTTTCTCGCCACAGTAAAATACATACATACATTTTTAGCCTTTGCAGTTGTGGCTCCCACC
>NW_023339696.1:14913621-14921327 GCF_004916995.1 Morone saxatilis | reverse complement strand
ATATAATAATATAATAATAAAATAGCTTTCAGAAGCTGCGAAACACCCATTGTCCTGTAGTGTTTTTATTTGTATTGTTTTATATTCTTATTAATGAGACCATTCATAATGAATGTTATCTGTACAATAACAACATCCACTGATCAATTAAAATATATCTACCTATGCTGTGCATACTGTATATACTGTCATATCCACCTACATCATATACATACATATTTATTTCAGCATCCTTTGCACTCTGCATTATTGTCTACAAATATTATTGTTTTTTGTTTATATATGTATAACTCTACGTGTTTTGTTGAGCTTGTTGTCCTGTTTATTCATGTTTACTTATGCTTAGTCTGTGTTTGTACATTAAGAGCAGCGTAAAACCGGAGTCTAATTCCTTGTATGCGTGCACATGCCTGGCCAATAAAGTGATTCCGATCTATGTCTTTGTCCTGTTTCGTAGTAATAGCTGCATTTCTCAGTTCCTCATTGTGACCACTAGATGACGGCGAACATACATTGATGTAATTACACTCTGGTAGGCTCAATTTCTTTATCTCCAACCACATTCCAGGAAGTCACAAAACCCCCAACTGATATTTCCAAATAATAATGACAGCAACCAGTGAACAGCTTGATCCGACTGGGGAAAAGACTTCTGCAATGCTGCATGCAGTCACAGTTCCCACCAGTTGTTGGTCATTACTTAACACAGTAAGTAACTGCAGTGTGTAAGTTAATCACTTATGTATTTAGCTGATTGTTATTATTTTTTTGGGTGCATATTTATTAATTTATTCTCCATTGGTCCACATAAAACAGGACAAATATGTTAATTTTAATAAAGTTATGAGAAATATAACACAACTGTAGCTCTGGAAAACACTTCCTTGAATGCTGTTTTGTGAGCTGTGCCCTCACAGAAACCTGACCTCACAGTACAGCATCCAAGACCAACCTAAACAAATGTGTGTTTGAAGACATAGACTTCTAGGCATTTTCCATTATTTTTTAAACTAAACAATCAATCAGTAAATGAAGAAAATTATCAACATGTTAATTGATAATGAAAATAATCAGCTCTTGAGCATTCAAATACCACACTACCACACAGAGTTCCTTCTTAGTGGCAGGATAGCAGGTTGATGGCAGAGGGAGGAGACATCCCAGGATTCCTGCACTGAGCTCCCAGTTAAACAACAAGTACTGGGAGGTGCCGTCATTTGGATAGTTTGTAATTAGTTGTCTCCTTCTTCAGAGACCCTGAAACAGGACCTCAGGATAAGAAGAGGTAGTTTAGCTGCTGACTTGCGTGTCTTCTCATTGCCTTTTTTTTTTGTGACCCAAATTCCTCAGCCTTCATCTTCACTTCAACAGACTTTTAGTTCGGAAGAAAGAGGTCGCCTATGTGACTTGAATATGTGATTTTTTTTAAAGATGCGTTAGTCTTTATTTTACATCTGTGAATCCTGGGAGCTGCAGCTACACACTGGAGCAGAACAAAGACATCCTAAACCCTTTTCAGCTGCTACGGTAAGTTCTGAGCTGTGAAGGGCCTCTATGCTATGTCAGTATAATCCACTTTCATGTAGAATTACATGTATATAAACTGGTTGTAGCCTCCTAAATTAGACTAGGACAAATGAATAATTAGCTCTTTAAATCATTATAAGATATACTGTTAATCTGTTCTACCTGGAAATTGTTCCAGCCCTACAGGATATTTTTGTGTCAGATGTCATTATTGACCTATGTGGATTCATGTGTTTATGGTGTTGACCGTGGTTGTTGTGGTTGAACGTGGAGCTAACTCTCTGTTGACCGCGAGATGGAGGTGTGTTGATTCTGGCTGGTTGATGTTGACTGTTGTCCCTTCAGTGTTGACCTGCTAATAAATTCCAGCCATGGGAAAAAGTGTGTATTTTCACTTTGCAAGGAAACATCTGGGGAACTAGTCAAGATCCACAACACAAAGTTTCACTGAATACAAAGTTCATGTGTTTGTATCAAAGTGTTTTCTTTATGTGTTGCCATTGCTGTGGTGATTCTAATCATGTCCTCTCCTCCACCACCAGCTTGTCCTGAGAAGTTTAACAGATTCATGGAGAAGACACTGACAATAGGTCTGACTCTATTCTTAACGCTCTGTGTGGACATAGCAGAAGCTGGAGGACGGAAAGAGGGGGCCCATGGCGAGAACACTCAGAAGCATTCATCACGATCCTCAGATACTAAAGGAGGTCGTTGCTCCTACACCTTCATTGTTCCACAGCAAAAACTGACCGGCGCGCTGTGTTTGAACACGCAGTCTGCTTCTGCCAACCACTCGGAGGTGGCAGCGCTGCGGGTGGAGCTCACACGGCAGCAGGAACAGCTGGAGAAGCTTCGGAGCCAACTGGAGCAGGAGGGGTCCCTTGCCATGGAAGTAAGAGCCCTGCGCAAAGAGAGCAGCAACATGAATTCTCGCATTGCCCAGCTCTATGCCCAGCTGCTGCATGAAGTCATACACAAGAAAGACCAGGCTGTGGAGCAGCGAAGGGTGGAGAACCTCCTGCTAAATGCTACAACACAGGTGAGCAGAGAGCTGCAGTTCTTATTCACGTTTGATTCATGTCACAGCAAAGCAAAATTGTATACTTATCGTCATCAAACTGTGGTGGAACATCTCAGGCGCTGCAGGTTTCCAGTAACTACAGGGAGCTGGAGAAGAAATATGGAGCCCTCACCTCCATGATGAGCTCCCAGAACCAGTTTATTGCTCGCCTGGAGAAGCAGTGCCAGTGCAGGGACTCAACCCAGGCCTCTCTGGTAGGACAAAAACTGTCTGCATGTTACAAACATAGGAACACATGAACAGGAACTGAGTATGGTGTGCTGTTTTTGTGCTTTGGTTTGGACAGGTGGCGACTGCACCACCAAAAAGCCAGTCTAATGTGCATCCTAATTACAGCTCTGAAGCCAACGAAATGACCAACGATGTTCAAAGGGACCAAAGTGCTTCTCCACCAAAGCAGGAAAAAACAGTTGCGTCAATCCCCACCACGACAGCCAACACTCCTACAGACCCTCCCTTCATTAGTTTCCCTGTCACAAAGACTCCAGGTAAATCAATGTAAAAGCATGTCTGATAGCAGAAATACTTGGTTACACTTAAACCGATATATGTATAAGCGTATCTATCTTCTGTCAGAGTTATTTAGCTGCTTAGATAATAGAGAAGCTGAAGGAGTCAGTGACCTGCTGGTAGGAGCCCTATCTCTCTGGGAATGCCTAAACAATGTCAACAACAGCTAGCAGCTCTTATCAGAGCAGAGAGGACTTTCTAATGAAGACACACTTGTAAGCACGCATATGAACCGCAGCATTTGTTGAAACTTTACACTGCTAACCTATACGTGCACAACTGGAGCACTTGAAAAGACAAGTAGAGGACTTGCACAGTCGTTTAAACAAGTCAGCAGAAGCAAACCATGTGAATGACTCACTTCCTAAAAGGCCTGCCACTGCATTGCTACATCTTGTCGGTGTGAAGTGTGACTTGCTGACAAATGCTTGTCAGGGAACACCATTAGTTATTATCACTCTATGTGGGAAATCTTCCTCCATGTATACATTTTCTCAGCGCAGATTCCTATGCTCATCTTTATCACAGTGACATGAGACACTGAACATGTGTCGGGGAAAAATTCTTCAGCTCTAAAAAGATAAGCTGGAGTTGTTATATATCTGTGATCTTCCTGACACTAAAACAAACAGAATTCTAAAAGACTCTGTAACCGGTACTCTTTTGTGTTTTCCAAAACTTACACTGCAGAGTTAAAGTTGGTGTAAAAGCAATGTGTTTCACACAAAATAAATCCTCCGAAGCCAGTAACTCCATTTTTTAAATCACAGATCTATTCTGTCTCCATTCGACTCATTCAGAAAACTGTCTGCTCTCCAGACTAATTAACTCCATCTAAGAGCTAAGAGCTGGCCTTAATGTCATAATTAGCAGAGAAAGAGAATCTCAAAAACTAAATCATTTTAACAATCAACATTAGAGTATTCAACAAAAAATATGAATACGATAAAGTAAAGAATTCCAAAATGTTATCAAGGAATTAAGAAAATGTATTTATCATTACAAAAAAACTCTCAGGGCCGTGGCGGGACTGCCAGCATGTGCTGGAATCAGGTGAGACCACCAGTGGGATCTACCTGCTCCGCCCGCAGAGTGCCAACCGCCTCCTGCAGGCCTGGTGTGAGCAGAGTCAGGCTCAGGGAGGGTGGACGATCATCCAGAGGAGGCAGGATGGGTCGGTTAACTTCTTCAGGACGTGGGAGCAGTATAAGGTGATTCCACACACCTGAAAGTCTGCAAAGCACTCTAGGGTTAGCAGTTTACAGCCATGCTACTGTTGCTTTGAGCTATGCTAATATGGTCACAATGACAATGCTAATATGCTGATGTTTCTTAACATCTTAGTGTAGCGTGTTAGCATGCTGGCATTTCATAATTAGCACAAAAGTACACCTAAAGCTGATGGGAATGTCATTAGTTTTTCAGGTACTCAGTCACAATCCAAAGTATTGTAAAAGTTGGAGGACTTGACTAGTGTTATTACAATTCATCCTCAGGGGGACATGAATGTGTTCACCATTTTTTGTGCTAATCCATCTAGTTGAAATATTTCACAGGATAGGTGAGTAAAAACCCTGATCTGCTGCACTAGAGGTAAAATCACCAAAAGTCAGTAGGATGGGACAGTGAATGTGTTACAACATACCATGGCAATCCATCTAATAGTAGTTTAAATATTTTAGTGTGGGCCAAAGTGGTGGACCGTCATTCTAAAGAATATTTTGTGTATGTACATGTATATTGCAGCAAGGCTTCGGGAACCTAGATGGAGAGTATTGGCTCGGCCTGGAACACCTCTACTGGATTACTAAACAGGCCCAATATAAGCTACGGGTGGCTCTGGAGGACTGGCAGGGCCGGCAGGTGTTTGCCGAGTATGACAGCTTCCATTTGGAACCGGAGAGTGACTGGTACCGACTGCGGTTAGGACAATACCATGGCAATGCAGGGGACTCTCTGTCGTGGCACAACAACAAGGCCTTCACCACTCTGGATCGAGACAAGGACAGCTATACAGGTCTGTCCTCCCTGTGGTCCTGTTTGTCAGTTGTCTGGTGGTATTTGGACTTTTCCTGTTAATTAACCTGCTTCTCTGTTGTGTCACCAGGTAACTGTGCTCATTATCAAAAAGGAGGCTGGTGGTACCACATGTGTGCCCACTCCAACCTGAACGGTGTCTGGTATCGGGGTGGACACTATCGCAGCCGCTATCAGGATGGGGTCTACTGGGCAGAGTTCCACGGAGGGTCCTACTCTCTAAAACAAGTTTCCATGATGATCAAACCCACATAACTAATTGCATTGTGGACATGTGAGAAAGAAATGTAATGACGAACTGATGTAGACATATGTAGAAGGCCTTAAGTAATATGTTTCAGTGTTAATCCTGTACACCCTGTGCCTGTTTAATAAAAACTAAACTGTCTATACTTGTTGATTAGAGGCCAGTCAATGACTTTTGTATTGTTTGTTAGTAAATCACTGGACAGTGACTAATGTACTGAGTTGCCATGTCTGTCCTCTGTCTTGCAATTTCTTGACAAAATTTGATATTTTCCAGTTTAATAAAATTATGCCAAATTAGCTCCTGTATGACTGTTTTTAAAATGCTTTAAAACAGATACATTGAATCATCACCCAAGAATATGGGAGGAGATCATCTACAGTGTTTCCACAAACAACTAACTGTGGTTATGGTGTCATATTTCCGTTTTAGCAGTTCCTGTTCACCGGGGCGTTGAATTTCCTGAGGTATAATTTCAGTTTTTTTCCCCCTCAGTTCTTGTAACTGTCAGCAGCAGACCATCATCACCAAGGCCAGTTCTGTGCCAGGATTCATCTTATTCAGGTACTGAATCTGGACATCTGCTGGACAATCCTGAAACACATCTCACCCTTCCATCCACATCCTTTCTCCCGCGTGCTGATCTAGCATGCGGCCTCTCAGGATGTTGGGCCATCTCATGCTCATGTTTTTACTGTGTGGTGAGTAATAATTATACTCTATACTATACAATATATCTGCGTGGGTCTTAAATGTTATGCACTAGATTTATGCTGTGGCTAGGGACAAAACAATAATGCTGATGTGGTTTCTTGTTTGCTTATAGTTTCAGTAGCTCTATGTGTTAACAGTGTTGGTAACCACAAAAGGTTTAAATGTATACTAGACAATATCTATGTTATATATTATATTATCTATATCTAAGACACTTTTTTATTAACACAAATACAAAAAAATGTCACTTCTTTGAGATATAAAGTGGGAGTGGTTGGTGTTATGTGTGCTGCTCTATCTGTTCTTCCGCTCTTATATTGCCAAATGACTTGTGTAAACCGCAGTAACTGCGTGGTAGGCGTGGTGGATGTAGTCCATGATTTTAAGATAAAATGTATTAAAACAATTTAGCAGGTCAGCTGTAGTCTTAGCACAGGCCAGTAAATTCAGTGCTGCATGTAAACTACTTTAACTTTTTTTTCCAATTTTTTTTTTTTTAAACTTTTTTTTCCAATTTTTACATATGAAGGTTTTTTGAGATCCTAAAACAAGATATCTATCGTAAGACACTATCCCACCACGTTAAATTACAAAACTTTATCATAGTTTGTAGCGTGAATACTCTATAAGAGGGACAAATTTATTTTTTGCACCTTATTATTATTTTTTTAATCACGTTTACATCCGAAGAAGACAAGGTGCAGCTTTTCTCTCAGTTATTGTATAATGTGTCAGTGCTGATCTTATTACTGGTAACATGACAGTTTACTGTGAGCTAGAATCCAGCCATAAACTGTTAACTATAGGTAGCATGCATTAGTAATCGGAGTCAACAGAGGACAGCAAAGTCTACTTTTAAACTCCAATAAAAACTTTACCATTTGTGTATCAACAGAGGCAGACAGTACATGCCCAACTGAGTCCAACCCTCTCACCGTGCATCCTCCTGAGGTCATAGGAGAATATGGAGAGTCAGTCATGGTAAACTGCACAAACACAGAATTGATATTTGAAGAGATGTACTGGAGAAGTGGAAACACAACCTCTGAAAAAGAAGAAGAGCAGTATTTTATTGGATGGTCGGTGCCACTGTCAGACTGGCATGTAACGGCCGAGTGCGTAATAAAGCTGGACGATTCTGCTGAATGCAGCAAAGACGCTGAAATCACTGTATACAGTAAGTGTAATTTCAAATATTATATAATTTCCCTCTGGGATTATTAAAGTATTTCTGAATCTGAATCTGAATCTGAAATGAGTATTACAGAATGGCAAAATACATAAAAAAAACTCTAAAGTAACTTTTATCTAATTTTATTTTGATAGAGAATCCGGTGAAGGTCGACCTGTTTCCTACAAAGCATACAAACTCTGCGGTGGCAGAGAAACCATATGAGCTGCAGTGTGATATCCAAGAGGTTGCTCCTGTTCAAAACCTCATTGTTAGGTGGTACATAGACAATCAATACTTGAAGACGGACAATTTCACCAACACATCCAAAACACCAGTAAATACATTCTCTACTAGGAACGTCGTCCTCAGAAAAGATCAGCAT
The DNA here is from genome assembly GCF_004916995.1 of Morone saxatilis. Taxonomy (NCBI): domain Eukaryota; kingdom Metazoa; phylum Chordata; class Actinopteri; family Moronidae; genus Morone; species Morone saxatilis. The sequence goes on along the minus strand of NW_023339696.1, from coordinate 14,913,655 downwards.
GGAGCTCAGGTGAGGTGTGAGGCTCAGCTTGACT
>NW_023339696.1:14906637-14913596 GCF_004916995.1 Morone saxatilis | reverse complement strand
ACTGTTGTTCTCTAACATGTAAATATTTGAATGAATTAAAACACTCCATTTGCCTCTTCAGATGCTCCGGAGCTCAAGAACCCTGACAATATTGTTGTTCGTGAGGGTGATGACATCACCCTGACCTGTGAAGTGGAGGCCAATCCTCCTCCTGTCTTTAATTGGACCAGGGATAGGGTGAATATGTTGGAGAACACGAATGAGCTCAACGTTATTCGAATCAAGGCCAGCACAACCTACAGCTGTGTAGCTTCCAATTACCTGGGAAACATCACGAAGATCTTCAATGTACGTGTGATACCAAGGCCAACAGCTCTTGCAGCCATACCTACCACTATGGCTTCACCAAAAAAAGGTACATCCTTGTGTCCTTTAAATTAGTTTACACTTAATATCTCTTGTGCACCAAAATCTACAGAGGTCTGACTGAATATGTTTGCTTTTGAATGATAGGTTGCCCCCTAGAGTTGATGCCTGCTGAAGCTGTGGTGAAATTCGGAGATCCAGTTTCAGTTAACTGCAGCACAACAGACCCAGATTTTTTGCAAATGGGCTGGGAGGCTCCATTTGGAGGCACAGGGTTTGAAAACTCTTCTCTGGTAACCTGGAAGGTTGATAAACTGCAAGAGTGGACAATAGAATCTAAGTGCTTGGTGACTCTGACCTATGACCAGTGCTCTGTGATGCCAGACATCACTGTTTATAGTGAGTATACGTCTACAGGTTAAGGTCATATTTATCTGTAGAGTGCTTAAAAAACAATCCAGGTTTGTGCCAAAGTGCTTTACAACAAACGCTGAGCAAAAAGAGTATCACAAGACACCATCATCACACATCTCACATCCATACAGACCGTCATCTATGCAGAATGCCAATCCTGTCTAGAAACATTGCAGGGTTAGGCAAGGTGTCTTAGGACACTCTTTAAAAGACTCAAAAGATTCTGCTGTTTTTACAGACTACTGTCAGCTGTCTTTATGTCAAGAGGATTGTCGAACTAAATGTTTGCCATGAAAGTGATTATGTCTGCTTACAGAAACTCTAAATGGTACATTACATTTCCCCTTAAAAAGCTAAGTAGATATGGAAGAAATGATGGTGTAAAAAAGCCTTGAAAAGCACAGATCCAAATGTTTTTGCATTGCAAATTCATTTTTATGTGGAATAACTAAAACAGCAACAAGCTTGTTAATACTAATGCATTTGTGTATGCACATTTCTTGTACAGTTGTGGTTACAATTTTAGGGATATCTTTACATTTGTGTTTTCCTACTAATTATTTTCCCTTGCTTTATTCACAGAGACTCCAGACTCCGTGACGGTCTCTGCATTGGATGGTGGTCCGATGGTGGAGGGCACGGAATATAAGCTCAATTGTGACATCATCAATGTTACTCCTCAGGAGAAGCTCCAAGTGAAGTGGTACAAAGGCAGTGAAATGGTGCACAGACAAACGTTTAATGACACCAGTGTGACCCCAGTCAATGTGTCCTCTACCTTGATAGTCACTCCTAGCAGAAATGACGACAGAGCACTTTTTAAATGTGTGGCTGAGCTCCACCTTGGACCAAACGGGCCAGAGCTCGTCCCTGCTGAAGAATCATTACCATACACTGCTGTTGTGCACTGTGAGTTTTCCACCTCTCTATTTATAACTGGATTTCACATGCTGAACAACTGATAATATATACTTTTTCATTCATATTAATTGTAGATAAGCCACGGATCCAAAATTGTCCCAGCAGTTACAGCGGTATGGAACACAAATTCCATATGGACAGTTTGATCTGTAAGGCTGATGGGAACCCTGAACCCGCGCTTCATTGGTACTATCAAGGAAAACCGATCATTGCATCTGAGCCGCTCACTAGGGCTCGCTCAGGAGAGTACACAGCTACATTTGTGAATAGCCTTGGCAACATCAGCACTACAGTTCATATCACAATCGAATGTGAGTGCATCAGACTTGCTTGACTGTGTATTTCATTATATATATATATATATATATAAGCACCTTATTTTACATGATTCCCTCGTGCACTGTACTAAAGTGTTGATATGTTGATATTTATTTTTCCATCATTTATTCTGAAAAGTGTTTTGATGCAATGTTCACAGATCCACCTTCATTTACCTGCGATAAAAGCTACGTGGTTCAAGCGGATGTTAAACTCCAAAATGAGTGTGAGCCACAGGGAGAACCTAAACCTGACATAATCTGGTTTAAAGATGGAAAACGGATGACAACCCCACAGTACTGGAGAAAGCATGAGAGTGGAAATTATTTACTAATAGCCAAAAACAATTATGGAACAGTCAATCACACCTTTTATCTCAATGTTTTGTGTAAGTTTTATTGTTGGAAATTACAAAATGAGATTTGCATCTTGCTTTGCTGACAGTGAATATAAGTGATATGGGATTATAAATACAATTTTGATTTATTTTTCTGTAATCTAACCCTCCTCTTCACAGATGCTCCTGTGTTCAAGGAGGAAAATTACACTGTGGAGGTGACCGTGGATGGAAATGTGACGTTTGAATGCCATGCTGAGGGTAACCCTGCCCCTGAGATCCGTTGGAAGTACACCTCTGCAGACAATGTAATGGAGACCACTGGGGGGCGCCAGAAGAACATCACCGTCACAGGAGCCACGTCTACCAATGCTGGTGTTTACATCTGTGTTGCCACGAATAAAGTTGGGAGTGTGGCAAGATCTGTCACACTGGTGATAAAAGGTATTCTTATTGACTCTGTGCAGTTATTGAGATGTATACAATGAAGTGGTAACTGGTGTTGATGTTGCTGTAAATAGGTTGCTAAAAAAACAAACAAAAACACATTTATAGCATAAGGAAGTGAGAAGTACACTATTATTTATTTATTATATTATGTTGTTTTTGTCTTGTTTGTCTTACAGATCCATTCCTCATCTGGATTTTGATAATTATATTGATCATTGTCCTCCTCCTCCTCCTCCTCCTCCTCCTCATTGCCTGTTACTGCAACCGCAGGAAGAAACAGAGAAAATATAGTTTAGTCTCTACCAACATCCCTATGACTCCAAAGGCTAACGGGGTTCAAGCTTAGGATATTTATTACTGAATAGGTACGATTAAATCAGCTGCAATCAGATATAGCTTTTGTTTTGGCCTGTAAATACAGTATTATCATTTCAGCTTTTGTCTATTTTTTGTGTTTTTATTTTACAAACGTGTTATTGTGGGAAGGTACGTAGCTCATTATGTTCATTTAATATTAATAAAGTTACACAATACCCTGTGTTAATGTGTTGTGCTTCAGTCTGAAAACCCTTCATTGATTACAATTGATCTCAATGGTTCCACATTTTTTGCTTTCACAATGTAGCCTTGATTGTTGTCGTGGCTATTTATTAACAAATAACATTTTAACAACTGTTGGTCACATTAAATAGTTTATGCATTGCTGTCACGACTGATTGGGGATTGTAAGTAGGCCAACACTGATTTCAGATAAATAATTCAGGACTTAAGAAGTCAGTTAAAATTGTTTGTTTGTAAAGAAACAGACCAAGTCTCCAGTTTAATTGAGTCATTCATGGCTTGACTAACACTGTGTGAATCTGGTTTATGTGCCAGCATCAGTCAGTGTGTTATAGGATCAGTATCTAAAGACATCCTGTGTGATGATTTTTTTTGAGGATGCTCTGTCCGGGTAGCACAAATAAGCTCAGTGAATACCATAAACCAGGTTTAAAATCAACACATGTTAAAAGAAAAAAGCAGCATTTATAAGCGCCCTTATCAGGATGTAACCCAGTCCAGAGGGAACTCTGGTTTGTGGTTCAGTACACGGCCCCTTTAAGGTTTAGGATTTGGGAGTGACGCGGATATGAAAGCTAGTTTATCCCTCTTTCCTTCGCTATGAAAATTATTTGGACAAAGTAGACAAACGACTGCCAGCCCTAGTTAATTAGTTAATTATGATTGTAGTTTACATTATTTGTTGAAGGAAGCAAAAAGCCGGAGTGCGTAGTGGTTACGACTGATTTATCACCTCGGGATTATACTCGCTAGGGCCGCCTTCCGAGCTGTTGGGATAACTTTGGAGAAGTTCTTTGTATTCGGGATAGTCACAGCTTGGCCAACAAGCTGAACATGGACTGGGGCACAGAGCTTTGGGTGAGTCCATCATCTGGCTCGCTTTTGGTAGCAGTAGGTAGTAGGGATTGGAAGTAATGCGATTCCTTAGACACTGTTGGCTGGGAAAAGTCGGGTAACGCTAACAGTCCTGTTAAGTGAGTGAATACATGTCTGAGGAAGAGGCGCTTGGCTCTGTAGCTGCAGGCTTGTGTCTGCAGAGCGGTGCATTCACGAACGCGGTTCCATTTTCGGACAGTTTTTCTTTAGCGTTTAGTAGTTGAGACAAAGAGTGGGCTTGCTGAAGCCCACTGCCAACATGTTGCTCTTGTGGTAAGTGAAGCACAGTTACAGTTCATCTTGGATCCACGTTTGTACATTGGCTGGATGTTTGGCTATTGTTTGGATCTTTGGTTTTCCCAGGAAATCTGTAACGTTATGCAGTGGGGTATCTACAGTGCATGAGATGGTAAAGTTACTTAAATCCAGAACTAGTTTTCCTCATTTCAAACATGAATCACTCACATACTGTTAATCACATCTAGAAGTACTAAATCAAAAGCAACTTGGGCAAAAACTAAAAGTATTTTTTAGATATCGTATGACCTGGATGACAATCATAATAAAAAACACTGAACAATATAAATAGCTAAATATGGCTTCAGAATACACTTTATTCTGCATACATAAAGGCATGTTAAGTGTGCTGAGGTGGGTTGTACCTGTGGGATGTTTCACTGTTTACAGTCTGGCACTCCTTGCTGCCATAGAGATGAAATCAGATGCTGTCATTTGCCTTGACAACAAGCTTCATCACCGATGAGTGGCATGATTACTTATTCAACAGTGCCCTGATTTCAAGAGATCTTCATTTTCCAATAAGGTGTGACAGGGTTATTTGTTGCTTTGAGTGCTTATATAAATAGAGCGTGTAGGACATGTTTTTATTCTATTTTCTTTTTTAAATTAGACTCAGTTGACCGATATAGTAATTCAAATAAACTGCTTCAGCTGGTCATTTTAAATGAGGGCTCTTTTCTAGGTCAAAGCAAATCAAGGTGCTACTGTCTGCAAGCCACTTCCTGGACACAATGTTAACAGTAGAGGCACTATTCAGAATGTAAAATGTAAATTGAAAAAGTCCCACCATGTAACATGTTTCCTTGGTGATGTGCACTGTACCATAGCAATAAAAGCGACACATTTGCAAACACTCACACACGCACATTCTCGGGGAACCTGAATATGTAAAATGGAGCATTGCAAAGATGAGGATAGGGAGGTTGTGACCTCATTACAAATTCCCCCCCTAGGCCTCTTCCCCTGTCCCTTTTCCATCCTACGTGCTGGTGCAACAGCCTAATTAGTTTTGCCCTACTTTGATTGAGTCAGAGAAACACCCCAGTATAATCAGTGGCTCTATCTCTGTGCTTGAGTCTTTCCTGTTCATCACATGAAGTTGTTTCACTGCTTGTAGAGGAAACACTGCACACAAAAGCCAGAGCTCTGTCTCTTATCACTGTGAAACTAATGTCAATGTAAAATACTGGTATGATTACATATTGAAATATTTAATAAATACATTTTTGTGCCGTGGGTTTATTTGGCTATAACCTCACCCGTCTGATTAGACAAAGCCCTGCAGACATAATTGGTTCTGTTAATGTTTGGCTGAAGAGTCATCCCCTGGGCCAAGTCAGCTCTATGGCATCTGTCCCCTGATTGCTGTTAATCCAATGGCTATTTAAAGGCACAAGTTTGCAGAGAGCAGTGTCTAGGTATTAGCTGTGATAGTGAGTGCTACCAGGCCAACCCTGAGAACTATAGAGTGGCAGGTCTGGCTGGGCCAGGCCCCTAATTTTCTAGAAGACAGGGTGACTCAGGGCTGAAACATCCGCCCAAGCCTTGTAGGTCGATGACTTTCAGGGTGACTCCTTTATAAGTTATGTGGCATTCATTTGATGCCAGTGTTCTCTATGGTATTACTGGGAAGTATTGGTGGATGAAATGTAAAGGCACATGTTGGATGCTTTCTAGGTTTAGATAAGACCTTTTAAAACATACATTTTGAAGCACGATATGGCCTATCAGTCTTTTAATCACACCTCCCGGCCTAAATCGGTGCCATAATAATATAGAGTATGGCTTCCCTTGTTTGGAAGTTCTTTAATTACCAGGGCAGAATATTTAGCTTACCCATCAAAAATGGTGAAACGAGTGTAGCCGAGAAAGATGCTACTAAATGTTCCAAAGGAATGTGTTATAGGTGACTCAAAATGTATAAACTATATATAAAGGTGTGGAAGGAGGGCTGAAGTAATAATGAAATTGTCAGATACAAGCAACAAACACAAGATTTTCTGTTCAGGAGCAGTTTCATGTACCCTTTTATGATTTATGAAAATCAGTTCAGTACCCATTCTATGGGGACCTGTAAAGATAATTTTGACTGTGGCTTTGGATGGTTATAAATTGGAGTAATTTGACAGTCACTGGTGTTCGGGACATTGATTATGCCGTTGTGAGCTATTTTGATGGAATTTAATGAGTTTTGGAATTTTTTCTAATTGGGACACTCTTGTTTTGAATCAAGCAGCAACAGTTAATCAACAGATTATCAGATGCTGATTTTTTTATTTTTTATTTTGCCATTTATAAAAGAGCACATATTTCATCAAAGGCTCTTTCTTTTCCAGCAATGCCGCACAGAACCTGAGGAACATATGATGTATATATGTAGTGGAAACAGTCAATTACTATGTATTTATGTAATGATAAAAAGAAAGGCTTATTAAAAAAAAAAAAATGTCAGGCGGTATATATATATATATATATA
>NW_023339696.1:14897390-14906537 GCF_004916995.1 Morone saxatilis | reverse complement strand
GCCCTGGTTCCTGGTATATATGTGTTATATATGTGTATATGTGTATATATATATATATATGTGTATATATATATATATATATGTGTATATATGTGTGTGTGTGTGTGTGTATATATGTATATATATATTTTGTTCCTACTATTGATTTTAGGTGAAATCTTTGGTAACTATCCCTTTGAGTGTCTACTGTGACTTAAACATTATTATTTTGTCATGTTTTGTATTTATTATAATTTAATAATTGGTTTAAGTGATGCAGGGCATTTTATATGAATGCAGAAATGGTTAATTGTCTAGCATTACATTATGTGAGTTTTGTTAACATCATTAGCTAAGCATTGTGCAGCTGTGTTGTGGAGGTGTAAATATAGGATTAGGACGGAGTATTGGCAGATTGAATTGGAGTTGGATCACTTGGAGTGGCAGACTAAATACTAGTTTGGGGACCTCCCCGCTGTCCAACGTACACAGGCGCTACGCCTACAACAGTTTGCCTGACAATTTCTGATTTCGCAGTCAATCTTCAGTAGTTGACCTTTTCCCACACACTGCCACAGACTGATAAGCAGACCTGAAACTGAATGGGCAAATAATAGACTTATCTATGCAAAATACCTGCATCAAAGTTATGTGGTATATAACTTTCCATTTCTACTATCATAGTTTCCATAATATGGTGAGTAAGTATAATTAAGACCTAAAAAATTCAGATGTTTTAGCCATCCAAGTTACCTTGATGCAAGGTTTGACCGTGAATCTATACCTCAGGGAGTAACCCGGGAGTGAATGTGGCTACAAGTTGATGGCACTGCACTTCCACATGGCATACCTTGCCTCTGTTCAGCCTTGGCCAGTATAGCTAATTGCAGCGTTGGCTTTCTGTTCTGTTTATGTGGTGAGATAGTACTGGATGCAGCTACTACCGTACTGACAACTTCTCACGTTTAAATGATTCATAAAGAAATTGTCACCATTTACAATTTGAGAGGGCTACATTCGTAGTAGTACATTAAAATCCTGCCATTTGGGTGTTTTACTGCCATTCTTCACTATAATTTCCAAGTCAAATACTGGGCAATTATTTTCCACATCTAAGAAGAAAATCTGTTGTTAACACAGGCACTTTAGGAAATTGGAAAATCTGTAGTTGTAAGTTGGCTGTATTGACTATCATTACTCCTGTTCCGTAATTAATGATGCTAAATTAAACCCCTAACACTGCCTATTGGTTAGATGTTATTGTGGTGATGGATTGCAGGCCCCTGTCTTAGCCTTTAACTGTGTTCTGTAATTAGGCTAAACGTTGCCTCATTCATTTGGGTCTTGTCTCTTTTGTTTTTTCCTGAAGGCCAGGAAGGGTACAGGAGAACACGGCCCAACTTGTCAGGAATCCCTTTTCAACGTGCCCCCTCCTCAATATTAAACTCGGCAGCAAAGAAAGCTTGGGGGAATTGTTTTGAGTGTAGAGTGGGAGAGCACTGGCTCAGATATCATCTCTCACTCTCAAGACTTGTCTGAGCTTGAAGGTGTCATAAAGTGCTCTACCAAATAAGGAACACAAGAGGATTAGAAACACAACACCTCCTTCATACTGCACAATATCAAAATCAAAAGTCAGCAAATTTAGTTCTGCTGTGCCGTAGGCCTATGAAGTAGAATCTAGATATGATATATGCCAAAGAGCTACATTAATAAGGACCTTGTGGAGCTAATATAATGTAATGTAAAGTATGTCATACATGGCTCTCAGGATTACTATTCAGAAACATTTCACTGGACACAGTACAGCAGGATATGTATCAGAAGAGCACCTCCTTTTCCTGCCTGTGACCCCTTTTATAACCCTGTGTCCTTTGAACAACATTGTTGCCCTGTGATTTAAAGCTAGCCGGAAGTTTAGAGACCATTGCTGAGATTGTGTGCACATGTGGAGAGCATTCGCGGAATCCAACATGCAGGAACAATCGTTGATGTGCTTAGTTTATTACCCTCCATTTAAGATGAATTTAGATGACCTTAAACTCAACTTGAGGAACATCCCAGTTATTACCCAGAAGTTAACACATGTTCCATATCCTGCAGAGTGTTGACTTAATATCTTTTCCTTATTTGTCTCTCATTCTCCTTTCCCCAGGACCAATATGACATCATTGAGAAGCATACACAGTCTGGCCTGGAGCTGGTGGAGAAGTATGTGAAATTTGTGAAGGAGAGGACAGAGATTGAACAAAACTATGCCAAACAACTGAGGTAGGCCTCGCTTTTTGTCATTGTTCTCCTGCGCTGTCTGCCTAAAATGCTCAAAGCAGCTTGTGTTAGTGTGTGTGTTTGCTTGTGTTTGCTTGGGTACATGTTAAATGGCTGTTTATGAAATGTTTGTGGGGTCTTATGACCACTTTGGGACAGAATCTAACTTGTCTCTGAAACACTGGCCTCATTCTCCAGCTGCAGTGTGCTCGCTCTCTCCCTCTTTCTCTCTTCATCCATGGTGCTCCCTCTCCTAGTTGTCTCCCAGTCTGCAGGCCCACATCTGGTGTAGTGCTGAGCTTTGCTGGAGAGGAGAGGAAGTGGGAGCAGACTGGCACATGATAGACAGTATGTGGTCAGAGGGAGAGTGAAATGAGGAAGAACAGTTTTTTTAATAAGTGCATAGTTTACTGATGTTTTTAATCCTATTGTATAAAACAGCCAGTGGTTGCATAAGAATAGCTGAATTTAGCAAGCTTTCTTTAACTGTTTTCCATCTTTTCCCTTTGAGAATTTGTTAAGTATGCGTGTACCCATTTGTTTGATGCGCTTTCATTTTCCACAGGAATCTTTCCAAGAAATATAACCTAAAACGAAGCAGTAAAGATGAACCAGAGTGCAGGTGAGGCATTGTGGGTTTTGTTGCAAAGCATTCCTTTAATGACAGCTTACAGATAATACCTTTTTTTTTTTTAGTTTCAGTATTATATTTATATTTAGTTTTCAATATAATATATAATACTATATATATATATATTAAAGTATACATACTAAATAGTAATTTATAAAATAATACTAAGAAAACAAAAAATATACAAAAGTAAATATTTTTTTTTATAAATATTATGTAAATATATATCAAATATAATAGTATTTTTATATTACTAAGGTATATATATATTTATATAACTAATATATGACTATATCAGTATATTTTTATATATTATTTTTATATATACTATCAGTATTATATATGGTATCATAACGTACTATTAATTTTTATATATATAAAAAAAAAAATATATATATACTCATACTAGATAGGTCATATCTACTATCAAGAATAACTCAAGTTGTTTAGTTTTTTTTCACCTTATATATATATATATATTGTTTATTTTTTTTACTTTTTATTTGAGGAATTACATTTTGCTGCAAAATGTCAGCTAAAATTGTGCTTACTGGGTCAATTTGGATTAACACCCTGGCTGTAATGCCACACTCAGCAACAGAACTGATTACCATGTTTCACACAGTTTTTTTGTCATTAGTGTCATTCATGCTATAGTGAGCGGCTGCTGGCCATTTAAACGATCCTAGGAGGAAGCAAAAATAAGGAAGTCATGAGCTTCTTATTATGACTTGGTCCACTGCTGCTTTCTCTTTGAGTTTGTGTATGTATCGTCTTATCGGTGGTCCCATCACTGTGTTCTCATCTCTCCACCCTTTCCTCTCTCCTCCTCTTAAATGGTAGGTTGTCCAGCTACCAGTCTTTTTTGGAAATCCTCAATGAGATGAACGACTACGCGGGGCAGAGAGAGCTAATTGCTGAAAACATGATGATGAGCATTTGCATCGATCTCACCAAGTACCTGCAAGAGCTCAAGCAGGAACGAAAGACGGTGAGCTTCATATGGAGTGGACCAGTGGTGAATTGTGTTACTCTGGTTGAAGTCCATCTTTGTAGCCATGAGTATACCAAATAAGTTGAATTTGCAGGCAAAAGTGGTTGTTTGATACTATACACACTGTGCTCAGGCTCCTTAAAAGGCAACTTGTTGACATTTTCCCACAGCCTTGTTGTCCGCCCTCTGAAACACCTTCCTCTGTAGCTTGTCAACTATGTTATAATGGGTTTTGGTCCATTCTGCTTTACTTTGATACAGCAGAAATAGTTTAAATGTTTACTTGTTTTGCTTACCACTGCAAGCTCCTTTATTTAGTATGGGTGACATAAAACATTGAAAAACAATTAAGAATGGCAGCACAATATCCTAGAGCCCAAGTTGACTTCATCAAATGTAGTTATTGTTTTTTTTGTCAGACCAACGGTTCAAAAACCAATAATTAGATTGACTATTAGGTAAGACCAAGAAAAGCTGCATATTTTCTAATTTTTTAATTTCTTGCATTTTTGCCTAAAAAGTCATGAGTCATGTATCAAAATAAGTGTGAATTATAATAATCAATAGTAATACATTTTCTGTTATTGACTAGTGGTTCCATGTCCATAATGTATACTGTATACTATTATGTGCCTGCATGTTCACCAGCAGCTTGAGAATACTCCAAATGAGTCAGACAGAATTGTCATTTGCAGTATACAGCACACACTGCTCAGAAGGAGTGTAAAGGGTAGTGTAAATGATAAGAGGGGGAGATTTAAAGGAGGAGTTGAGATTCGGAGATCTCACGGTTGTGGCAGGAAGGAAGCCTTACTTAGTGTCTCCAGGGGGAGGCATGGTCTGCGTGGTGGTGTGCCATTTCTCTATGAGGAATGCATTGGCTCTGTCCCACTGGATTGCAGAACACTGCAGCCGTGTACAGGCTCTCACTGCAGACGTGATGTCTCAAACAGACACACTGGTATTTGTTTTCTTGTCTGTTATGTTGTGTGGCTTTTGGAGGTCATTGTTTATTCTGTGTCTGCCCCTACACATGGCTGTCTCTCTCTGTGTCATCTGACCCGCCTCCCCTCCTCTCACTTCGGTCTATTTTTATGAATGTTTGCAGTATCTGATGGAGGCCAAGAAGGCCCAGCAGAGTTTGGAGAGCACCTACAAGCAGCTTGACGGTGTAAGTCTAAAGGAGGCGTCAATCATATGTCATGATTAATTTTTGCATTTTCTATTGTAACAATAGTATATAATACTACGCAGCTTTGCTGTTAGATATATTATATACTATATATAGTCCCTTTTTGTCTTTGTGTTGGGTTTATTATGAAAGAAGGGGGGAAATTCTCTGTAAGCAAATGACTGCATGTTCAGTGTGGTTGGTCAGGTGGCTATATTTTTCTCTAGTAAAAACAGATGGACTGAGTGGCAAGCAGTTCCAATTTTAGACTCCTATCATCAATCCAAGACCTATTCACTTATGATTAGAGATGATAGAGTCCCAACGCCCCCAACCTCCCTTATCTGTCTTTTTAGAAAGACAGTGAAAAATGTTCTGCTCAAAATAGTAGAACCTCCTCATATTTCATTCAGGCCATGGTCTCACTTAGTTGAATGAGCTGAACATGTTCTTTTTCTCTCCATCTTTCTTTTTCTTTTTGCACACCAGAGTAAAAAGCGCTTTGAGAGGGAATGGAGGGAAGCGGAGCGTGCAGCACAGTACGCAGAAAAGACTGATCAAGACATCAATGCCACGAAGGCGGATGTTGAAAAAGTAACAAAGGACTATTTTAAGGACTATTTATCATGATCAAAAGTAGAATCAGATGCACTTTGTTAACCTGTTGCTTTATGTGTGGTTCTAGGCCAAACAGCAGGCTCATATGAGAGCACATGTAGCGGAGGAGTGTAAGAACGACTATGCTGCTCAGCTTCAGAAGTACAACAAGGAGCAGAATCAGTTCTATTTTAATGATATGCCACTCATTTTCAATGTAAGTAAATTGCGTATGGCCCAATATTCCTGTCCTTAATGTTTATTTGAGTTGTTAACATGTGGTTATTGTATATTTATTATTTATTACATTATTATTATTTAAGTTCAGTTCTACTTTTTACCTCTTACATGCACCATGGAGTGTGCATGTTGCCAATTACTGCTGTCATTTTGAGTTTTCTAAAATTAAACAAAGCCAGGGATGAACTGTTCAGTTAAATCAGTTCATTTAGTTTCACCTATTCACATGCTAAAGTTTTGACTTTGAAGCTTTCATCAGAACAAATAATCATAAATAACTAAACTTGTTGCTTGATGTTGAGATACACATTGTATGTATTATGGGCTATGTAATATTTATTGTCTCAAGCCTAATAATGGTGTCTGTGTTCATTAGAAATTGCAGGATCTGGATGAGAGGCGAGTGCGGAAGTTGGCGCAAGGCTACATCTTGTTCTCAGACACAGAGAAGCATGTGATGCCTATCATTGGCAAGTGCCTGGAAGGCATTACTAAAGCCGGCACTAATGTTAATGAGAGGAATGTGAGTTGGTCTCAAAAATTAAAAATGGATTTTGATGTGCAGCGTGGCTTTATGCTGTTCACTTGTTTCAACTGTTTGAAAACAAATCTTGATTACCCTTATCCATGATTGCATCTAATATAGGACTCCATGGTTGTGATAGAGCAGAACAAGTCAGGCTTCGAACGTCCTGGAGATGTGGAGTTTGAGGACTACAGTCAAGGAATCAACCGAGCCTCATCTGACAGTAGCCTGGGCACGCCTAAAGGCCCAATGGACCTTCTAGGAAAGAACAGGAGCAAAAACTTTTGGCTTTTCAGCAAAAGAAGTAAGGTAGGACATTCCACTCAAGCAGAGCACATTAGGCTAATTTAACCAAATTACATGACCTTATACTAAAAGAGAAGTTTTTTGCATTGTGATAATTGAGCAATGAATACACTAGCAACCCCCTCCATCAATGATCAATGGCAGCAGACTTGAAAATCCGCAGGTGCGCAGTGGCTAAGTCCTTGCACGGAAATGTTAGTGTCTGAGCTGGAGAGCCAGCAGGCAGAGCCAGGAAATCCACCCTACAGAGAGCACTCATGATGGACCTGTGGTTGTGGCTATACACACACACACGCACTCACACACACGCACTCACACACGTCCTCTTGAAAGCTCAGTATAATAACGCATGAACCTCTTTTATTATATTATACATGAACTCACACACCCCAACACTTCTAGAACAGGTCCTTTGCATGACTCTGTCCCTGGCTGTGAGTGAATAAACCTTGCTGCCCCCCGCCCCCCGCCCACACACCTCCCTCTCTTTGCAGCGTGGTTTCCAATAGGTCAACTGGCAGTCAGCATTCTGCTGTGCTTGTGCTTTCATCAGCACGGGGCCCAAACAACATTGAATTTTCCTCTACAGGCATCCACAAACACACTGCTTCCATTATACTGCCCAGAACCTAGCATTATGTCTCTCATCACAATAAAATGTTTGTGCCAACAATTAGGATGACACCAGGTTTGCCAGGTCAGAGAAATTGGCTCACATCCAACCAAACATTAATGCAGTAGCTGTTAACATTGACATTTTTGTATTTGGTCTTAAGAATCGATCTCACGGGCTCTTGATGGGGTCCCAAATTGAACTGGTGATATTGGTAGCTGACCACTAACCAGCTAACAGTCCCACTCCTTCTGCCCCAGCATTAAGTGACCCCCTCTCTCTTCCCTGCAGTGTTTGCTTGTTCAGCGCCTCTCCTCTCTCTGCATGTCTTACTGGCTGTGCTCTGTTGTGCACTCTTTCTGTTCTGTGTATGTGTGTGGCACACTGCTCTGTGTCATCAGTCATGCTCTCCCAATTAGGACTGTAGCAGTATGAATAGGAGGCTGAATGTACTGGCTTGACTGAGCTTTTGGTTTATGTCTGGCCCCGAACATTCCCATTCTTAACTGCTCTCCTGTACTTAGATTCCCATAACTCTCAAGAAAAGTAGCACCTACCCAGTAGATGGTCACATAATAACAGTGCTGTACTTCCAGCGCTCAGTATTTACACAAGGGACCTTGTTGTAGGGCTGTGTTAGACATTCACTATTGAAGACTAGAAGACATCAGCCTCCTGTATAATTTAGCTAATAGATCCCACCCCCGACCTTTCCACATAGACACAGAGTTAACGCTCTTTTTAAGAGGTCATACAGGGCATTCATCAAGCCCCCAGACATCCATATGCACAACTGACATTGTGGAAATTAAGCAGGATATTTATAACAACTGCACTGGTGTATGAATTGATTTTTATCTATGTAGGTCAGACTCAAAGGATAGCACAGGTTTCACAACTGTGAACATGATTTTTCACACAGAATACTAATGGTTTAGTTGGCTCATTCGGCTTAAGGAAAGTGTTTTCTTTATAACATAGGTCTTATTTTCATAGTTTGGGCCATTATAACTGTAATTTTTAAGAAATATGTGACTGTGTTCACTGTAGACACACAGGAATGCTGCGACCAAACTAGACAGCTTTACATAGCTTTGTAAACTCTGAGAACTATGCTAGAGAAGAAAGGATGAATATTTTTTTTTGCATAAACTAGCCTATTGGAGCATAGCAAACACAAGCAATCAGTATTTAAATAAACCCAGTTCTACCTTTTTTCTTATATTACTCAACTATGTATTATATTGCACTCTACTGAACTATTATATTGCATTATATTGAACTGTGAGTAGCTCTTTAATACTGTTTATGTGTACAGTAAACAGTTTTTTCTTCACCTTCATTTTCACTTCCAAGTATGTAATTTAGATGATTGGGCTTTGATGTAATGCTGTGCCATATTTCTAGATTAGAGATAGAGTAAATCTATGAATACAAAAATGTTCTTTAACCCATTTAAGCAGTTCAAATTTAGTCTAGGTGGCCTGTTCCGGTTGCTCACTGTGGTTCACCATTCAACCTGGCTTGAGTTCGACAGCAGGTGTTTGATTGCTGAGGCTTAGGTGTGGGAGCTGTGGAGGGTCGCTCGCTGTCTTATTTTTGTATTTGGGTTTTTTTATGCGTGTGTTGATGTGAGCCAAAGAGTCAGATGTGTGTTTGTGCTTTGATGCTCTCTGGGCTTGTGTGCTGGGTTTGCTCAAGTGTTGTCCTCCTGGCTTTGTGGTGTGCTTTAAGGTGTTGATGGTGTCTTTTTCTTTCCCTTTTCACCTTGTTGTTTTTTGCCTTCCCCCTCTCCCCCATTCTGTACACCACCCTCTGCCTA
>NW_023339696.1:14878439-14897290 GCF_004916995.1 Morone saxatilis | reverse complement strand
CTAACGGACCCCCTTCCCCCAAGTTTGGCCGGGACCCCCTGTCGTACTGTTTGAAGGAGATCAATAAGACAGTCAAACCCAGAATCTCTTCCTTCCGGACACTCAGGAGATCGGTGAGTCACCAGAGGAAAAGGTTTGGGTGCCAGGAGACGTTCACTCATCAGGGCTTACGCATCATCCTGTGGTCCTGAATAAGACTTTTAATGTTTTTAGTACTTAAACATGCAGCATAGCTCCTGGCTCACACTGGCTCTTTTGCTATTCTTAATGTGTATACAAGAACATGTTTTTAGGGTTGGAAAGCAAGAACCACTTTTAAGGATATTATTTCTTTTTCCCTCAGAAGTTTACCCCAGAGAGGATCATGGTAATATGGACAACAAAGCTGGTGTGGGGGTTTCAGTTGTGTGACACAAAATTGGCCACCTTTCCATTACAGCAGATCATCTCATTAAAATAATTTTACCTTAACATAACTCTAATGCTGGAGTTTCTGTGTTTAAACAAATTAACATCCAGGAATCGTGTAATGTGGCAAAAGGCTTTTCCTTTTGAGTCTGTATGTATTGAAGAGGTGGCCACCTGGTGGTGGAGCACGGGAGGGATGCTTGTTAGCTCGACAGGAAACAGAGCAATGCATAACCAATTTCAAAATAACCCATATTGTTTCTGCACATTCTCGGTCACCTTTTCCATCCAAGATATTATTTGTTGAACTTGTAGTAGATAAAGTAATTGCTGCATTGCATTTGTTGCTCCATGGGTGGTGGTTTTGGGTTCAGCTCACTGTTGTACATGTACATGATTTCAAGCCTAACAAAGAGACTAATGTTTTTTCAGTCAAACAATGTATCTTGAGCTGAACTCAACCACAGGTTTGGTTTTCCTCCTCGTTTACCATGGTTACAATGGCTTTGAAACGGTTCAGTGTGAGACCGAGTTCAGTTTTAACCCGCCCTTCCTGTGAACTCTTGTAGCCTACAGTGACGGAGGACTTCGCCCATCTTCCACCAGAGCAGCGCAGGAAGAGGTTACAACAGAAACTAGAGGAAATCTGCAAAGAGCTGCAAAAGGAAGTAGATCAGAGGTGTGTGTGTGTTTGTGTGTGTATATGCGAGTACCTTTCTTCGTATTAATAACATCAATGTTAGAAGTGGAAGTGTGGATATAATATCCTTGCAGTGCACATGAGTGTGTATAACTCTGTGGTGTCTGTGAGTGTTGGAATTGTTTACTCAGCCCTGAGCTCTGCAGGGAACCAATTTCTACTGAAAGTCACTTTCTCCCTTCCTCCCTTGTTCCTTTCTCACTCTCTCTCTCTCTCTCCTCTCTTCAGTGAGGCCCTGGGGAAGATGAAAGATGTTTATGAGAAAAATCCTCAAATGGGAGACCCTGCAAGTCTGGCATCCCAAATAAGCCAGACATCCCAAAATATAGAACGGCTCAGAGGGGAGCTCAACAAGTATGAGGTAATCCCGACCTCTGTTGTTTATGCATATTGTGAGGTCATAATTTAACATTATGAGGTGATCAAGGCCCTTAGTTGTTAATTCTAACATATTATATAGTAACTAGGATATTATTGTTCATTTAATATATTATGAGGAAATTTGATTCCTTGTTGTTCAGCATAGAATATATAGCCTCTTTAATTCAACAGTATGATGTAATCAGATCATCAGCTGTTAATTTGAACTAATGGTTAGGTAATTTAGGAGTACTAACCTAACATATTACATGCTACGTTTTTGTAATCACATTTATCTGTCAGGTGCCCAGGTTATTTTTGTGTTGGCTGGTTGGGAACCACTGTTGATGTGGGCTTGCAAAGCCCATTGAGGCATTGTGTGTGCCATTTGACTATACAAATGAACATGACATGATATATCTATTTCTTCTATTTCCCTCCCCCTCTCTTTGGCTCTCTTTTGTAGACTTGGCTAGCTGAGGCAGGAGGCCGAGGGGACACATTACGCTATAAATCTCACACATTTAACAACAACGGAGCTCATGATGTACACAGGTAACACTAAATTCTATTAATAGACAGTGTGTTTTTGGCACAATGAGGCGTTGTCTGAGAAGCCTGTGTTTCTCTCTCCAGCCCTGATGGAGCTCACTCTGATGAAAGCACTCCTGATCCCTCCCAGGCCATCTATGCTGAGTTTGATGATGACTTTGAGGATGAGGAACTAACTGCTCCTATTGGGAAATGCACAGCCATGTACAACTTCCCTGGTATGTCACAGGCTGTTTTAGCCTTACTCTGCATTCTTGAGGAGCATATGTGTATGATGTGGGGCGTAGCAACTGAACTCTGTAGGCTAGGTCATGTGAAGAATTGTCTTTGATCAGATGTCTCAGTAAAAGGAGATCAGTTTTTTCTAAACTTCAGCTATCCATGGCCTTCATATGAATTGTGAAGCATTTAATGTATTCTTAAGTTTTTGTCAACTGTGGTTGCACATATTTTTCAAAATTATAGCTTGCCTTCTAATCATACATGTCGTTTTTGGCAATATCATAACTGTGTAGGGAGAAAAACATTTCCCAAACCTGAATGAGGAGCGAGTTCACACCCAGAAAATCCTGAGTCAAAAACATTTTTT
Organism: Morone saxatilis; assembly: GCF_004916995.1. Taxonomy (NCBI): domain Eukaryota; kingdom Metazoa; phylum Chordata; class Actinopteri; family Moronidae; genus Morone; species Morone saxatilis. The sequence goes on along the minus strand of NW_023339696.1, from coordinate 14,894,681 downwards.
TGTGGTCTGACTCAATGAGGCTTGTGTAGTCTTGTAAATTAGCAAAGGGATATTTTCTATCATCTAGTTTTTTTTATTTTTTTCAGGTGCCAGTGAAGGAACCATCTCTATGCAGGAGGGGGAGGTGCTGGCCGTGGTAGAGGAGGACAAAGGGGATGGCTGGACCCGTGTCCGTCGGAACAATGGGGATGAGGGCTACATACCTACATCTTATGTCACCATCTCCCTAAACAAATGACTAACACGTGAGGAACCAGAGAACAATAAATTATCACTTCACCAAACTGTATGCAGTTCTTCCAACGGGACCAATCAAAAAGAAGCCACAACACTATGGGCGGGACCACTGGTGTATCTAGAAGGGGATCCAAAGAAGGTGCTTTGATTGCTTCAGAGAGGTGCCCCAAATGGGCAGAGGAATGGTGCTAACAGTATGTTCCTAATGGCTTCCATTACATTATTGTAATTCAAGTTACCTAAGCCACCTAACCACAAGGTTATTTTACTTTTTGAAATGTCACAATAATCTTTTGGTTTTGGTTTAAAAGTGTTGCATGGATTTAAGGCACCATCATGGTACGAGTGCTTGCCTCGTCCTGCAGCCTAATAAGGCATTACCTTCTGAATGTGAGAGGAAGAAGTAGAGGAGGAAGATGAGTGCTGCTGCCACCTTTTACACTGAGTGTTAATATCAGTAATACGTACGAGGAAGTTACCTCACCTGTTTACCTTTTTCAGTTAAAAACTGACCTGCTCTGACCCACGGCAGTCCACTCCACCACTGAACCTAAAATATATGGCCTGTTGCAGTTCTCATTTACTAGCACTTGCAATGATATATAGCACCGTCACTTTGCTTGGACTTGAGATCTTGAGAGTGTCCTCAGGGGATGAGTGAGGTTTGAGGGAGAATCCTTCACTTTTGGTTTTCGGCAATTTGTGAGACCAAAGGTGTGGACAGCTCTCTCGTCATGAAAAATCACATGCACACAACAGTACAAACACTTTAATGTTCAGACAATCACAGCCATATCATCATTTAAGTCGATTTTCAAACTTTAGCAATAACAAGGATAGCTGTTGTTTTTTTTAATAGTTACAACCTGAAAATTGTACTAAGAATAATTTATTACAAATGTGTATGTTCTATAAATACATTTTCAAGCTTGACAGAAGTTGTACTTTGTATTAAGGATGTTCTCACGTTGTCTTTTTCCCTTGCACACATAGAGGACAGTCTGTAGCCACAAAAGGGAGTAAATAATGCACACATAAAATGTGCTACATTAAGACTATTGTATTTATGTAATAAATAATATATATTTTAGCTATCACAACACCACTATTGTCTTATTAGCTTTTTAACCATTCAAATAAAGATTGTTACATTGTGTGAGAGAACTAAAAATCTCTACTTATGTTGCTAATAATGTTTGGATTTACTTCACACCTTCTCAAGTTGATCCACGTCCTGTTTTTATTTTATTATGGAGCCAGCAAGAAGCAGTTACTGCTCATGTGTCTTTGGTGCCTTTCTGGTTAAAAGCATTCTGTATATACCGTTTTTGCATGTAAGACATTTTGTGTTTTTTTCAAGACTTAATAAATATAAAACACATTTCCAAACTAGCAGTGGTTATGTCATTTCTGGACAAATAAACTTTTGAAACGAACATGGTGTCTGTTGGTCCTGTGCAATTTCTTTGTGAACTTGGTGAATTTAAGATTAGATGTTAGACTTCAAACTGTATTGACACCCATTTAAAGAGTTTTGTCCCCAAGAACAACTCAGTTAATACATCTTCTGCTTCCCAGGACAGTTTAATCAATACTTGTGAACAATGTATCACTTTTAACCGAAGCTAGAAACTGAGATTAAAATGTGTCTCCATATACTACAAAATGAGGCAGTGGGTGGATGGAAGGTTGGAGGTTTTTCAGGACCTGAAATTCAAACTAATTAGGTGTGAATTTCATATTTGAAATCTTTTTCAGATATTTTTTGTCTCTAGTTTCATTACACAGTCATGCAAGCATGTAAATGCTTACTGAGCTGTTTTGGATATAGTTGTCAACAGGAAACCATAATATTTGATATCTTATCACAAGACAATCCATCCACACCCACCCATTCTTTTAGCGCTATACATTTTCCATTCTGCTGTCTTTCCTTATATGATTTTGACGGTGTGTAGCACAAATCCATATCCCAAACGATATATATATATAAATATAAATCCACCTTTAGTTAATATAAAAAGAACAGAATTATTTCAGGGTCACATAATTCCTTGGTGCCTGTGACCATCAACTGATCAGAGTACATGCAGTTCATTCTCAGTAGGTGGCACTGTTGCATCATTTCTTAGTGAAGTGGCATAAATCTGCTCTCTACTCTCTCTGCATAATCTTGTTTTCAATATAGGCCATGCATTTGCATACCTGATTAAATTGCACTGGCTTCAAAACCATACTGTTTATAATGACTAATTAAATACCCCCAAATTAGCATGCGCCCCACTTTCATATTCACCTTATTCACAACAGCAGACAAGTGAAGAGAAAGACAGTGGAAGTGAACTTGGTCAAATGCAAGGTCTAAACTAAGTTCGTCTGTCATATTTCTAATGGAAATTAAAAATCACTGTCGAGAATGATGCTCAGCTAAGGGGGGTATGCAACAGTGGCGTGCTGTGGCATTGAGTGACTGGCCAGATGACCGAGGAATCAGCTCATCATTTGTATGCAAAGCCTTAAGTCTCAAGACGCATTAAAGGTCAGCTTTTCAATAAGACTACTGGACCCAGCCAACATCCTTTGCCTGCCTACAGCTGGGAGAAATGACTGCATCCTGGCGTCTTAGCTCAGCCTCGTGGGAGGGAAAAAAAAAAGGGGAAATCCAAACTGAGTAACAGTAGAGAATACGCAGCAGGTTCATAGTCTAAATTAAGCATGTTGCATTCCTGGCCACACTCCAATCACCTCTTGTAACATTATGAATGGGATGTAGAAAAAAAAGCAACATGCTTGGAAGTTTGGACACATGCACACGGAGAGCTACAACAGCAGTTTGAGAATCATTAAAGATTTACCCTTTTAAAACAGACAACAGAGATGGGGTAATTTCACCTCAGCTGTCACAGTTTACTTGTTAACATCTGTTTTCTCTCACCTAACGACACGGATTAGACTGGAGCTGCTCTAGTGGTGTGGAACATACATCCTGCAGAAAGGTTTGGGAAGATGCATTGGCAAGAAGATATAGGTACCACAGTTGTAGAAGATAGCATTTACAAGATAACATCGCTCGTACCTTTTCTACAGCTCTTACATGGGATTAAGATGTTTAATGGTGATGATGTTTTTATATGGTCAGAATGTCACTCTATATAACCTTAACATTTAGAGTGGGATGAAATAAGCCACTTTTCCTTTTAGTCAAAAGAGTTCAAATGAGTGCGCTCAAAATAAAAAAATTTTCTGTAACCTTCTATAAAGGGTTACATCACGTATCATTGCAGAGTCAGAGGTTGAGCATGAAATGACTCTTCAGTGAGAGCATGTGGTCAAGGTTGTAGGTTGTTAACTGTGCCATTAACATGTGTCTCCAGCACCAACCTGGATGTTGGACCTCAGAGGTTGTTGATGTGCCACAGTTTCAGGAAATGTCTTTGTTAAACCTAATAGAGCTCACCTTTCACTTCACTGACCTTATGTCAAGGCTCCTCAAGTTGTCACTATAGCTGATATATAAATGAACAACAACATGATGATCATTAGCAGTTCTTTTAGGTCAGTTGAATATTATGTAACATTGACATGAAAACTGCAGTAAGTGATGTATCATACCCGTTTTATTATCGTGGCTGCTGCTGTTACAAAATAAGCAATTATTTCTCTGCCTGCTGCACCACAGGTGATTAAAGATTTAAGAACTTGATCTTCCAGCAGTTGCTGGAGGAGAAAAAGACAGAGATGGAGGGAAACCTTTAAGCTTTTCAGCAGCTCTGTGTGGTCTAATAGCATATGATTTCATAGTGCTAAACAATTCAAAAAGACAATTCACAAGATTAGTAGGACAATCACTGAATAATTAATATTCCAGGTTCAGAGTTTGTGTAGCACCTACTAAACTGCTGTGTGAATTCATAAATAAACAACTAACTTTTGCAACTGCAAGTCTTTTCATGCAACTTTATTGTAGATTTATAAATAAAAGTCCCTCAGATTAATCACTGCCTCATGTTCATTCCTGCGGCACAGCTTGAGGCCAATTTTCTGTCTGTTTACTACTTCTGTCTTCTCACAGTCTTTCTGCTGAAACTTGTTCCATCCACATCGGTGGTATTCTGTTTTATGTGAATCCAAAGAGGCTGTAATAAGCTTTACCAATCAAAAGTATTTTAATACCACCATCAAGCCTGTATTCAACTGGCGCCAGGAGTAATGCAACACTGCCACAGACTCAGTTGTCAACTTCATCAGTCAGACATAATTCATTAACATTGGAGAAAATCCTATATAACCAGTAAATAATGATCAGTGTAATATTGAATCATCTAATTATCTAACTGAGACAACACAAACTGATTCAGATTTTCATTATATTCAAATTTAACAAATCCCAGTAGAGGCGATTAGCTCTCTTTTTAAGCATTCAGTGTGCTGCAAGCCTTTACAGCGACAATCTCCTTCTTGGTTGATATTTGGCTTTATATGCAGGACAGGCAGATGTAAAACTGCCTTAATTTAACTTTTCTCCTTTATAAAACAGAAAATTTGAAGAAAACAAATGGAAATGCATGTGTGTGTTTTCTGATTTTCTTTGGAAAATGGATTTTGTCAAAGGGCCCAAAATTCTGTTTAGGATTAGGCAGGAGCACCATAAAAAAATAAAAGAAAACAACAACACAGGTTTTAGGCATACATTTAAAAGTGTTTATTTTTATTTACAAGTTAAAATCATGACGATCAAGAATAGAGGTGGTCGGGGTAGGGTTGTGGTTAACGTGACTAAGGTTAGGGCAAGAACCCGGGAACCTTCTTTCTCTGCCTGTAACACTAAGTGAAAACAAACATGTTTGTGGCTTTCTCTGCAGAAAAACAGACAAAATCATAAAACTAGACAAAGGATTACTTTTCTTTTATTTACAATGACAAAAATATTCTAGTTATTCTTCATAACTGCTTAAAAAGCTGTTGTAGATTACATTGTTCACTTGATGGAATATTGTACTGCTCTTCTTGGGAATCTCTCTAAGGCTTTTGATACTTATATACTCACACTTATTTACATTTTGTTTTATAACTTCCATGTGTATTGATTATTCTGGTCGAACCAACTTATTTATAGTACATTTAGAACCCCTAAAATGTTGATTGTGATTGTGATTGATTGTGAAGTGTACCACAATGCTTTCATTTATTAGATACAGTGCCATTTGTATGCAATAATCACAAACCAGGCCTTCTCCATCTTACAGTTGACCTTACCATGACTTGCAATGTCATTCAGATTATCTCTCTTATACAGAAAAGAAGAAAAATCAATATAAAACCCAAATATTAACTATGGAGAATCATAGTGATGCTGCTGCCACTATATCTCATGTGTCATTTTAGTCAGTCAAATACAGTCATATTTTATTTATATAGCTCAAAATTACAAATCACAATTTACCTCAGAGGGCTTTACAATTTGTACAGCATTCAAAGCCTCTGTCCTTTTTATTTCAATAAGTCTAAAATATTCAAAAGCCTAACTTTGTCCATGCTCTGGCTTAGAGGACAGCTTTACAGCCAGGTGATCTTCACTAAGATTTGGATGGTACCAGCACACCAATGTTTTCATTTCAAGGCTTTGCTATTCAAGTTGCAATAATATTTAATGTTCTCTGTTAAATTCAAAACTAGAAACTGAAGCACCAGATCACAGCATAGGTTTGCGTAAAAAAAGTGATTTGCCTCGTGTGGATTTCTGAATAAATAAATCTTAACAAATGTTGAGACTTTTCATAAAAGGGTTGAGGTTATGCACTTTAGCGGTTATGCACTTCATTTTATTCTGAGGACATTTCATTTAAACTGAAACAGAAACAATGAATTTCAAACAAGTAAATAAAAGTTTCGTTTTTCGAAATTCATGTTCATGCAAAACTGATTTACATGTATCACTGCATTACAAATTCACATCACAATTTAAATTAATCTGTTTGGTGGAAAACAAATTTCGCCCATTCGAGAGCCCCCTTCAAACAGAATAAACAAATAGACTTATGTTTTGGGAAGAGATCTCTGAATGCAGTATGAACTGAAGGAATTATAACAGAAAGCAAGACATTTCAATGTAGATTTTTGGGATCTGACTATAATTTTAAGACACACTTGAAACATTGTGAACCTATATCCTTTAAATGGGGTCCTGTGACCGCATGGTAGTCTATTTAAAAAATGGTAGATAGATAGATAGATAGATAGATAGATAGATAAAGATAGAGTAGATGATAGATTGATAGGATAGACGGGGATAATTAGATAGATAGATATACTTTTATTGATCCCCAAGCTGGGAACACAGGCACAGCACAAATTTACAGCACAGTGAACAACAGTAGCAATACAATACAGATAACAATTAGTAAGGAGAACAACCAGACGGATATATATAAAAAAACAATATAAAAATTGTATAATAAAAAATGTAAAAAAGGGTAGTAAAATAAGCTGTATAATTTTAGTGCAAAGTTAGAATAAAGCAATATAAGGTGGCTGTTTAGCTTTTTATTGTAGCAGTGTGATGGGCATAATGGCAGAAAGATTCGTGTATCTGTCCCTTCGACAGCGGAGCTGCGAGCAGCCTGGTGAGAGAGGTGCTCCCGCCTGTCGTGACCACTGTGTGAATGGAAGGGCTTCATTGTCTGTGGATGGGATAAACAGGTTATTCAGCGGTCTCCTCTCCCAGCCAAACGGTCTCAAAAGACTCCAGCCTGAGACACAAATACAGAGCCAGGCCTTCTTGATGCTACCAAGTTGTGGTTGGTCGCTGCTCTGATGCTGCTGCCGCAAGCACACAGCAGCAAAGAAAATTGGCGCTGGGCAACACACAAGACTGGTAGAAGATCTCCCAACTCTTGCCTGCACCTTGAAGGATGCTCAGCTTCCTCAGGAAAAAAGAGTCTGCTCTCCCTTCTTGTACGACGGGCTCTGTGTTAGATTTCCAGTCCAGTCTGTTGTCGTATGTGTGAGTTTAGCTTTAGGTTTTAACTTACAAATGAGTCACTCTTTGTGTTAATCAGGTTTGTAAGAAATATGTTATTTTGTTGACTTTTCACATAGAAGCAGTGAAGAATGCAAAATTGACTCAGTGGTTGTAAGGACACTTTTTAACCAAAAGAGCAGAACTTTAGAACTCCGACATTATTACTTGTAACTTTATATCTTCTCCTGGAACACTACTTGCTACCTACTTACTATGGTACTTCAAGTCAGAAAATGAAGGCCCTTTAATCATTGCTGTTATAATTTCCTAAACATTGAGTTGAGTATCTCTTCAGATTCAAGAAGCTTTGGAGTTGAACCAACATGATACCAAGTCATACTGTTGTTCTTAATTGAGTTCCAGGACACAGAAAAGCGGTCAACCCATCTCTCATATTTGTGTAATAGAGGATATTCGGTTTAATAGCTCCTCAGTCAAATTGCCAGGTACTTAATGGATAAGTGTGTACAGAGTTCGGATTTTACATGCAAATAGGAGTGATTAACTGAGGAAGGCAATTTGGCTGCCAAGGCATCTGTATAAAGACAGAAAGATTTGTACTTATTTCTAAACCGAAGGGAGTGTAGAAAAGTAAAGGGAGCACACAAGATGAAAAGCCTTATTCAGGTCATTTTCAATGTGGTCTTGTTTTCTTAGTTTTGGTCATCATAAAAACTGATTGTGTTTAACATTTTGGCTTCAGTTTTCTCTTGACATCTGGAGCAGCAGGAACTTCTGACCTATTGGATATTGTACAAACTTTATACAAGCACCCATTGGAATATGTTTTGGTAATGACCAGTGTTGTATCACAACAAAACATTTTCATTTAGAGAAAATATTTCTGTCCTGAATCGATCCCTTCAGCATAGCATCTCTCCAGGCCATGCAGTAGCCCTCAAAAGTTTAACTAATTATGTGGTTGTATTTGATTTACGTTTGAGATGGTCAGGGTTATGACTATGTTTAGGGTTTGGTTGTCCCATTACTGATGAAGAAGGTGGGATTTGTATTCAGCATGAGAGGAAGTTCTGTGTGGGAAGTGAGGGCAAGAAAAGCTAATGAGCTCTTTTCATAGAAAGAAAACGCAGGCTGCCAAAATGTTTCCCATCCCAATATATTCCGGAAAATCTGGAATATGATGGAATGCTTTTGTGGGCAATATTACTACGTTTTCTATTAAACCTAAATTGGTGAAATGTGATGTTTGTGGACAGACAGCATGAAAGCTTTTTCAGTGAATAATAACAGTGTCAGTGTTGAAAGTCATTCAAAGTCAGTATATTGAATATGTGTTTTGTGCGTTTCACAGCCATCCAGTTTCTGCTTCTGACTTGAAAGACGAAGGTGATGCAATTGCAATCTGCAAGTACGCCACTAGATGACACTAAATCTTAAACACTGGTTCTTTAATAGCAAAATACCTGTTCACTTACTTCACTTGCATTACTGGATCTTAATGTGAAGGGTAGGTAAGCTGTTCTATGAACATACAGAATACTTATTTCACAATGATTTGTGTCATGAAATATCAGTCCATAATAACTGGATTACATATAAAAGAAAATAAAAATTATTTAAAAAAAGACAAATTAAAGGAAAAAACTAAATAAATGAGTAGAGAAACATAATGAATGCAGATGCTTCTGCACAGGGGCACGGGATGGTACAGTTTAGCAATTAACTTCCAAACATGCTCTGCATACAGTGTTTGACAAAGAAAATGTATATTCATTGTCAATCTGATGCAGTTGTTTTTTATGCTATAACTGTGACAGATGCTAGGCGTAGATGTGGGGGAAAAAACAGCAATGCCAAAGGGCAGCTTAGAGAAAAGGTAAATCAGAGCAAAGATGTGCAGTTCATCTTTCCTCTCGTCAGCATGCTTCCCACCATCGGCGATGAATGGGCTTCTTTAAATAGCTCTGATTAATTAGAGATTTTAATTGGAAGGGTGTTGGTGGCAACCGCTGTCTCTCTCTCCTCTCAACCAGCCATTAAGGGGAGTGGTGCCCATGTCAAAAGGACACCTGGCACTGGCTGACTCAACTCCACCAGCCACTGTGTTTAGCATCTGCTATACTGACATGACAAAAGCCTTAACCACCACTATATCCTCTTTGTGTAGGTGTCAGTGGCATGAAATACTGTTTGCTGTAGGTGTCTGCACCGCATCTCTCGAAGTCTAGCCTTGCTTTTCTTCCCTTTTTTGTTCTTTCTACTCTGTTGCATCACCACTCCTTTCCTCTGTAGTGTGAATGATTAACATCCCCTATATTCTCAATTCTCTTGGGTCTCTCTCATTGTTCCTTGCATTGTTTTGCATCACCGTTGGTCCTGCTTACAGTATCTCTATTCCAGTTTATTAACATTTTCTTGTTTCCCCCTAATAATAACATCAAGAGATGTGCGATTCACAAACTTCTTGTATATTTAAATGATTTTCTAGGTAACACTAAGATAGTGGTTCCCAACCTTTTTTTTTTAAGGGACCCTTTTCCTATCACTGACTAAACTGACCCCCAATTAAGTGACATATTTTATGGATATTTCATTTTGTATCCAATGCATAACATTAACACTACAGAACAACTGATAAACTGTACAATTAACCAAAACAGTGAATGCAATAACAGCAGGAAGTTTGTGTTGAACAATTCTCAACATATGTCCTGTGAATCCTGCATCAGAGATGAGTTTTCCTGATATTTTTTTTTGAAAGATTTTTATTAAATTCTCTGTCTTTATTATGTAATTATTTATCTATCATACATACTTAATGTACTTTTTTTAGACAAATTCTGTGTTTTCTTCTTCCTGGCACTTCGCTTTTGCTCTGTTATCGCTTTGGTTGTTTCAACTGCATTTTTTGTTATGCAGGATGGGGCTGTTTAGTGGAGAGGGAAGGCTCTGGGAATACAGCTTGTGTTCAGGTCTTTAAAGTTCTTCAATAACAATCTAAACTCTAAAAATAGCAATTTCATTTAGTTTTCATGAACTAAATGCTGAGATACAGGCCAGCTGTGTATGTTTTCTTACACCTGTTGAAATCAAGAAATCCTAACCCCCCTTGTAGCTTTGGCAACCCCTAGTGGGGGGTCTCGACTCCCAGTTTGGAACCACTGCACTAGGAGATGGCAATTTGCCTCTGGGAGAGTGCTGGTCTAGTTTCAGCCAAGACTCACAAGCAAACACACAAATGTGCATCACTACCTGAACCAACATTCATTTCCTAGCACAGCCCTCTTGTCTGCTATGTCTTGCTGCTCCTGCTCATTACTGATACAAATTAACAAGACTAATCATAATCATTCCATCATTAACAATAATTTGTTTGCGAACATACTTGAAAACACACAATATTCACTAATTCAAGTGTTCTGGCAGATTCCTACGGTGCATTCTAAGATTCATATATTTATTTCTCAACAGGAGTAGAAAAGTAAGATTGTCGTTTGAAGTAGACATACTTTTTTTGAATCATTCTGAAAGTGCCTTCTTAGCCTACTGAGTGACATTGCTTGGCCTTTCTCACCTTCTGCAGCCTGCTTGGGTATGCACAGTAGCCCCTGGTGATTGATGAGTAGGCAAGGGGAGAAGGAATCTATCCCCAGGTTACAGCGCGGCCGTGGTGATGGATGGCCCCTTAGAGGTCTTAGCAGAAGTGATGGGTCATGGGCCTCAGAGAGCCCAGAGCTGGGAATAAGAAGACAGATCAGGAAGGGAAGGATGAAGACGCAGAGACAGACGTGGGAGTATGGGAAAAAGCAAAATATATGACACAATCTGTGTATTTTTTTGTGAATGCAGTGAAATAAACTACTTTTTCCTCTCACCAAGATGAACTGTATGAGTATCACAATGAACTTTGAGTTTATGGTTTGCTCCACATACTGTGACACATGATGCTAGAAATAGCTGTTTCTTATGCTCAGGTAGCTTAATTTCCCAGAAGTGAGTGTAAAACCCTTTCTCAAGCTTCAAATATTCCCCCTTTACAAGGATTAGCTGAACATAACCCCTCACCCAGGTGTAATCATTTATAACCAATAACCAGTAATAAGCTTGACTGATGGTAATGATGATTGATAAAATAAAAATATTACAATAAAACTTGGTGTTCTCTTTCAAACTGACTTCTATCAGGGTGGCCACGAAACACCTGAAAAAAGCAAGCAGAACTGTGTTTGGTTTGTCTGTCCTGTTAAAACATGGTGATTAAACATGGCGGTGTCCATTGAAGGCGAGCTGCAGAGTGTGTATATAAAAGGCTTGTTCTAAATTAATAAAAACAAAACGGTTCTTATTTTCAACTTATTATACACTAATTTGAACCTAGTTATGCATATCATCCTCCTAAATGTTACACACTGGACCTTTAAGAAGCAAATGAAGGTGGGGGCAAACTGAAGAGGGAATTCTGCTCAAATGCTGGTTGCCTTCCACTCTTGTTCCTCCTTATTGTTTTGCATTCTCTCCAGGTATGCTCGCATCATTGAAAATAAAGTCAATGTGCTTTTTCAGTGCGTGACAGCTTGAGTGTCAACATCACGCTATACAAGGTTTTGTATGGGAGACAGACTGCAGCTCTTGTAATCTGTTGGTGTACCACCTTTCTGGGACACATATTTGATCATCCTCCTGCAGTGAATTAACTGAAAATCAATCACGATGATGCACAGAGAGTGTGGAGAAACTGACAGAAAATAATATAATCTGTGTTTTTATTATCACAGGAGATGCAGGAGACGCTCCTGAGGGCTGGCGATGATTTGGGGAAAATATCACGTTTGACAGGTTTAGCCCTGTGAACATAGACAGCTCCTATTAGGCTTGGCTTCTTGATGTGAACTTCTTTCATAAACAAGTAATGAATACTTCTACATTGGCCTTATACACTTATGGCAAAAGTGATCATCAACTATTCTCTCAATGCAGCAAATATGGTAATGAATCTCTCAAGAAACTTTGTAATGTTCTTTTCCTCCCTAGGCTATTGAAAAGATTCATGACTATATCTCTACACAACAGAAAACTTGGCCAGCTTCCACTCAGCCATAAAAGGTGCAAACAATGGCTTCCTTTATGACCATCATCTATTTTTTTATTCAAATATGAACACGCCCATCTCACACCCCTATGCAACACATGCAATGCCCAGTGCACACACACAAAAAGAAATAAAAGGAAAAACACCTGTCATTTGCTCTATGTCTGTGCCAAAGGTCCACTCTGAGGCAATATACCACCCAGTAGTATCCACTGGGGTGGGCTGTTGTAGTGATAAATTGGCATGGATTAAATGTCAGCCCTGGAGCAGATTCACCCTCACTGGAGCTACGGTGAATCTCTTCATATGAGAACAGGTCAGACAAATTAGTGCAGGCTCCATCCTCAGCATATAATCTTGGGAAAACAATTTAACAAACAGAGAGACTGACAGAGACACAAGTCAGATTTGAAGATACGTAGATGGACACAAGTTGAGACTGGCTTAAGCATTAAGTCTATCAGTTGAGACCAGCTATGCTGTTGAGGTTTTACACCATCTCATGCAGCCTCATTGGGAAAATATGACTGCCTAATGAGCTCCTTAAAATAGACACATCGCTATCTTTAAAATGGTACTAAACCTGCTGTTTACTAACACAATCTCAGAGACACACACAGAGACATGGAGTTCCAGAGAGTATAGCAGCAGTCTGCATTCAAGCACAACAGTGTGGTAAATACAATGTAGAACACTGCTGTCAGCTCGCTGTTTTCACTTAATCTAGGCTTACTCTTGGAATTCATTCTGCAGATTCAGTGGCTTAGATCTTCGCCTTTGGCTAAATGTCTTTCTCACATCATGCCCAACTTAGCCGTCTTTCTCCAGTCTCATAATATCTCAATCATGTCCTCACCAGCAGGAACTGCAGTGCAATAGTGGCATTCGAAAAATAAAGGACAATTAGATTAAACACTGTTTGGATTTCAGGAATTAATTTCCTCTTGGGCAATGTTTCAACCAAATCAGAAAGCTGAGTGAAAGCAGGATAGCTCACCAGTATGCGAACATGAGGCTGTGAATTTGTGCGTGCTTGAGTGTGTGTGTCTGCAGTTTTTTGGAGCACTGTTCCTGCTCATTCGCCCAAGGGCTGACTGATTTCCCATGCGAACGGCAATTAAACAAAAGTCTCTAGTGAAGGAATCAGATCAAACCCCGCAACGTGAGAACTAAATCGTGCCATGTTTTTATAACCTTAGGCTAACATTGTAGGTGTCTCTTGAGGAAGACTTGGTCTTCTCTTTCCTTTATAAAACTTTTTTAATGTTTCTTTGTGCCTTGTCTTCTGTCTGATTGCTTAAAGTGGCTGTGATGTGATTTACAAGCACTCTGGCCTCCTTTGGCAAGTTCACATTTGTATTTTAATTTAACAGAGACCTCTGCACCGTGCCGGTTCAACAAGCAACTGCTGAAATTGCTAATTGGCTTCTCTATATGCTCTGCTCTCCCACCTCTAGTTAGACCCCCAGACATTCTGCTATTCCATTATCATGCTCATGCATGATATGCAGGGATGCATGATACATACAGAAAGCACAAGATGTGTAGTTGCCCAGAGGCCCAAAGAACCATTACGTCTCTGTTCAAAAAAACATTGAAACCAACTTAGCATAAATGGGTGAGCAGTGGGCCATCAATCATTTACCTCCCTACATTGGTTCCAGCTGTCTCATACATTACAGATTTTTAATATCTTCAACCTCTCTTGTGCCCAGCTTGGACTCCATCAAAGCTTGTGTCAGTGACAAAATGTGCTAATGCAGATATAGCTTGCAGTTGTGATGAAATGGAAAACAGGGTGCACTCACCAGTCTTTTTTAATAGCTGAAGAGGACAGACCAGCATGTGTCTTGAGATTGCTGGTTTGCCTGGCAGGCAACCAGGCCAGAGATGAGGGCTTGGGATGTAGCAAGCTGGACAAAATGGCTGTACTTGTGCACCCTCTCTCTCTCACTCTGTGCTTGGACTCTGATGGACGACTGCCCAGAACTAAGTTGTTTCTGGGAATCAGGGGTTTGGAGTAAGAGGACAACGCTTGTTCAGAGCAAACGGGGTTGGTAGTAAGAGTATTTTTTTCTCTCTCTAATGAACACAGAGAGCAATCATAAAACACAAACTGCTTGGCAAGCTGGGTGCTCAAAATGCCTCAAAACCCAATCATTACTGTTAGAAGGCAGAATGTGAAATCAGTGAGCTGCGTCACACTCTGGTTCTCAGACCTTTGTCAGCTTTCTCTCTCACTACTTGAGATGCCACCGGCACCTGTCAACAGCTACTTAGTTCCTTTGGATGGGCAGCAGATTTATAATACACCTGCCTTCTCAGTATTGCCTGCTTGACTTCTATGATGTGAAGTACGTGCAGCACTCATTTGGCAGTAAACCAGAAAAGGTACTGCAGTGGCAGAGATGTTCCATTGAGGTGGCTGGTAATTGATGTATGGCTTCAGCCATGTTAGGGCTGTGTAGTGGAGAGGAGGGAAGCAATTTGTGGCTCGGCTAGGGGCCCTCTCAGCAGCTTCAGTAAGCACTCCAATTTCCCTTTCATTCTGCCCAGCGCTTTTGTCTGAGGATAAACGGCAAGCTGTGAATTTCCACGGATCACATGGGCTCTCTGTTATTCACACACACTCATGGATGGATTGGGATTTTTGGCCTCTTCAAAGAATGTTTTCAAGACAGAGTGAATATGAGTGGATTCCTTACTTCTGGTGCGTGAGCGGGACGCGTGACGTACTCACAGCGGAGGAAGAAAGTGTGTTTGGGTTTTTAGCAGAGAATTGATTGAGGGGCTGTTTGGGCTGACAGAAGAAGGGAGGAGAATGAGGTGGTTGCATTTTTGGCTTTCAGCTGCACAGTGAAGTGCTCCCATGCGTGTCTATGTATAAATATTCATCTTCCTCAGTGTTCTGCATCAACAGCTGAAACACTTTCATCTATCTGCATTTGCACTTTCAGAAAATAGATCACTCCTGAGTTGTGAATAGCATAACAGTGTTAGCAGAAGGGTTAACCTTGTTAGGGTCAAGTTAGTGTTTCTAGAAACAGATTCCACACTTAATTAAAAGAAATTCCAGGTATGTAGGCAGATGACAACATTTTCTAGGGATGTCTTTGCTTTATGACATTACAAGGTATAACCATGCTTCAATATTATTGACCAGAATATAGAGCAATGTGCAATAAATACACCAGCACCTTAGCACTTCACACATTAATGCTTATACTTTCTTACAGTCTATTTCTGAATGTGTCTTTCATGTTTTAAGATGTTTCATGTTGATTTTGTTATGGTTTTCTGATTTATGTGTGTTTGTTGTTGTGAAGCAACAGATTGTGGGACTGTGCCCGAGACAAATTTCCCCTTGGGGACAATAAAGTTTATTCTATTCTGTTCTGTACTTAATGGAAGTTCAAAGATCAAGTTGCAATGCAATTTAGTTTTCCCTGTGTGCACATAATCTATGCACACATAATAATTACAATTTAATGGTCAAATTTTCATCTTCATTTTAAGTTATTAATTAAAAAAATAACTTTAAAATATAACTTTATGTATATAAACTTGTAAGTAAGGAAGTAAATAAAGCTTTATTTCTATAGCACTTTTTTAAACATACAGTTAACATGTGCTTCACAAACAAATACAAATATATATATACGTAGATATACATACACAATCATGCACATACATGAATACATATAAATACAAACATATGGATGAATAAAACAAGAGGAAAAGAACAAGTTAAAAAAGGAGCTGCAAATAAAAAAGTAAATATACACTGGGAAAAGGATCTATAAAAAGGCTTGTAATAGCAAATGCTTAAAAGGGTGATGAAGTGGGGCCATTGGACCCCCCCGACTTAAAGGGGAGCTTCGGTAAATTTTTACCCTAGTCTTGATCACTAGAAGTCCCCGAGTACTGTCGATAG
>NW_023339696.1:14876011-14878339 GCF_004916995.1 Morone saxatilis | reverse complement strand
CTATCGACAGTACTCGGGGACCTCTAGTGATCAAGACTAGGGTAAAAATCTGCCGAAGTTCCCCTTTAACACCCCTTGCCCACATTCATTTTAATCAACACATAATTATTACGGGCTGCAATAGCCCCCCACTCCCTGAATTGGTATATCAATACTGTCAGACATTGGTCTTCCTCAGTCTTCGTCCTGCGTTAAAGATCAGCTCTTTTTTGCTAGACCCGAGGCCATAATGGTTCTGATGGTTCACTCATAAGAACAACCCCCCCTCAGGGCCAGTATGATTGTTAGTGTTTTTGCTGTATCTGATGGTTCATCATAAGCACTTACTGATGTTGATGAAAAGCCTTGTCGGTGTTTATCCACTATGTTCAATTTTCGGTTATTGCAAGGAAATTAAACACGCCTGTCAGTTTGTGTTTCCAGTGAGGTCCATCATGTTGTGACAAACACTGTGGGACATTTTTCTCTCCCATGCTCTGTATTTATCTCACATACACAAACACACACAGTCACACACACATTCGCACATTCCAGTTTCTGCCTTGTTGCAATTATAATTTGTCTTCCTCACTACATACATCATTTTTTCTCCTATTCCTTGTGCCTTATAGATGTTAAGAAGGAATAATAATAACAGTAGCAATAATAAAGGAAAGAAATTATCAAAAACATGCCTAGAACTCGTGTCTGATCAAACCTTTACTTTATGCAATTTCTTATATGTTTAGTCGACTGCTGTTTTGCATAACTATTTAGTTTTTTGCTCCCATGGTAATACTTTTCTCTCCAAGCTGACTGTGGTTTCCGTAGTGATGCTGCTGCTGTCTGTGCACACTCAGAAATATACAAGCTAATGTTGAGTTTAGTAAGGAGGGGGGCTTTTAAGCCCTGGGGGCTGGAACTGCTGTCTAAATGGTCCAAATGAAATTATGTGAATTATTGTAGTTCATCTGAAAAACCTCTTGACATTAATTAAACAACCCTCTGCTGAAAGTAACTCCTGATTATCACATAAATTAATCCATAAACCCATATGCAAATTGACCTCTTCATGCTTTCAGTTTCTTAACGGCTTTTGCAGATGGTTCGGAGAGCCAGTCGGCCCTCCTCTACATCATTCATAATGCATGAGCCAGATCACATCGGTTGGTGATCAAAATTCCTGTTTTGCTGGTCTCTTTCTTCAAGGCCCATATTTTCTTCTATTATTCCCTTCTATTCTCCAAATGGACACACATACGCACGCCTTTTCCTTAGGATGGATTAAATATAGAATATGTTTTTTTTATTTCAAGAAGTTATTAAGAATGTTGTGAATGTGTTTACCCTTTTCATACTCTGTTATTGTGCCCATCTTCTATTAAATAGGACATGCACTGACAGGCTATGCATTCAAGACATACTGCAAAAAGCACAATATCACAGTTTAAATGTAGAAACCACAGAAACCCTCTTTAGGATTTACGGTTGTTATAATAACAATTATCGTAACCCTGAAATTATATTGTCTAAAAATAAGTTATATTCAAATTAAATAGTTGTAATAAACAGTTACAGTTTTAGATTGATTGAGCAATTTATATGTAAATATAATGGGTGCTATCGTAAAAAGGAGTGACCTCGTTTTGTTCACATGAACTATTGTCTTGTGTTAATGTTATTCAGTCAATATAACACATATAACACATAACATATATAACATAAGCACGTGATACGTGCAGACTTCAAATCAGTTTGTGCTTCGAATTGCTTTGTCATGCAATGATGATGATACAATAAATGGAGAAAAGTCAGTTCAAATCAATTACTTATCTCAAGTTTCCTGTCTCTGTTGTTCATTTTGAAATCATAATTAATAATACATAATAAATGGAATGGCTACCTGGAAGGGAGATATAATGTACAGAAATATCTTAAACTATGATGTTAAATAAAATTAAATAAAAGTGACTCAGTTAACAGACACTCTGAACAGAAGTTTCTGGCCAGTGTCCCTCTGATCACATGCAGGCTTTAAACTATATAAACTAATTTAGATCTTCTTTTAATGTTTTCCCCCCATGTCTGAAGTCGGGTGTCAATGAGTTGAGGGGAGGTGTTGATGTCAGATTTGCCCACCCACTGTATGACTCTGGCTCTTGCCCCTTCGTCTTGGTTTATTATGGGTCTTTTGAATATGCAGGGGCTGTTAAGCAGACTTGTACCTCTTGTAACCACACAGCCAAAGAGCTGCTCAGGGAGTCATAAAGGACCAAGCGGGAACAGACAGTGAATAGCAATGGATGAGAAAGTGCAGCAAAGGGACCTCTGAGTGAGTGTGTGTGTGTG
>NW_023339696.1:14851176-14875983 GCF_004916995.1 Morone saxatilis | reverse complement strand
GTGTGTGTGTGTGTGCACTATTGTGATGTGAATAATAACTCTTTTCATTCACCAGTGGCCCTGAGTGTCTGAGAAGTCACTGCAAATCCTCATTTTTGCAGACAAAGCACAATGCCAAAGGGGAAGAAATGAGTTTTATTTTAAAGATTTGTCTCATTCAACAGATTACATTCCTCTCCATCTTAGGTGACTGCACTCAGCTCGGTTATCTAGCCGCACTGACAATATGTGGAGACTGTCGCCCAATTTTACAGCCTGACTTATAATGCAGTGTTGTCACGGTGGCAATTTACTCCAACTCAGAGTTTGGGCTTGGGGTTATTGTGTATATTGCCTGGACCAAAGTGGTTCCATATTATATCCATATTTTTAACCAGTCAACCAAAACTTTGAAATAGCATTGCCATGCCTCAATACAATCTATTATTTTGATAACACCTAATCCCACTATTTTCTATTTCATGTTCTCCAAAAGCCACTTATGTGTTGCTTGGAGCTGTTGCTAATTGAGATTTTTTTAAGTGCTATTTTTCAATTTCAAACATGGCAGCAATTTATATATTTATTTACATGCACACACAATCTCCCTGCAGTTATAGTACCACTGACCTGAAGTGCAAGCATTCCCTCCTGGTCTGAACAACAATTTCTTCTGCTGTTCGAATTTTCTCTGTAGAGAATATCTCCGCCCTCCCTTTCTCACAAAAAACAAAAAACTTTTTTTTTTGTCACATTTCAGCACTGGTCTCTAAATTAATGGCTTTTTTTATGAGAGGCAAGAGGTCTTTGTGAGACCTGCTATATTTTCTACAGATGGGAACCAGTGGAAACATTTTGGAAATAAAGAAAGGGCACAAGCTCACGAAAACATTCACGGAAAACAGTCAGTATGAACAATCACTTTGTCTGAAATTGTAAAAACTAGACTTTCCAGAGCAACATTTTGGTCCCTCTATACCTCTTTCTTTAGGAATGAGAACATTAAAAACACTCAAAATAACAAATGGCTGTGAAAAGCTCAAACAGCAGCTCAATCACAATAGGGTTGCCAGGCATTCCTGGGGTGTAATTGGGTGGCGGACATGAGTCAGCAATTTAGCTGGCTCTCACTGTTAACAATTTACAGCAATTCTTTTCTGCTGGCTCACTTTCCCTCTCTCTCCTCTCATTCCCTCTTGCTCTTCTATCTCATTCATGCACATACATGCACACCTTATCTGCTAACACATACACACCGACAGACACACACATGCATGTGTAATTCATGCGCACACAATTACAAAGTCATTTTGCTAACATTTGCAGCACCCATTCGTAACTGCATATTTTCATTGTTCTTTCTGTCGCCAGCATCCATGATGGCATGACTCACTTCTGTGTAGAAATAAATAAACCCTCCCTTTTCTCCTCATCCTCTAGGACAAACCGTGTTGCAGCAGAGCTTGGCCAGCTCCAGGGAGCCCAAATCCTTTTTGTTGCTATTTCATCCTGTGTTTACCTGATATTTGTTCACATTATGCTCACTATAGACGGAGAGGACTAAAGCTGATTTTTCAGGCTTTGAATAACTTTGACGGATTCTGTGTAAAATCCAAAATGGCCTGGTTGGTGCCTTTTCAACATGACCACTTGTCAGACATTGACATTTAAGTGTGACAGGGTCAGTGATGCAATCTTGGCTCTCTTGACACAACTGTAGCTGGGCTTTGATAAAATCACAGCAGTATGTCTTTTTTGGCTGCTTACTTTTGTATTAAACCAGTTGGATTGCAGTTGTGCAGTGTGCAGTTGTGATAGAGGGCATATGAGATGCTACACCATTCATCTTTTTGCATTATAAGGATTGGTACAGAAAATGTTGCAGAGGCTTTTGGGGTAAATTTTATTCATTGTTCTAGTCTGCTTTCTTGATGTGGTGTAAAGAGAAATCAATCAATACTTTGCTCTGCTTCAAAGCAAACAGTTAAAGAATAATTGAATGAGTGCCCCTCAGACTGAGACAAATGACTCTCATCTATGAGTGATTGGACTTGTTGCTGCCTTGCCCTTCGCTACCTTACATTTCTCCCTCTCTCCTTTCTTCTTATTGCCTTCTGCCATGCCAAATTGAAATTCAAATGAGCTTCAGTGGCTCAACAACAAACAATATGTGTGTGCCAAATCATCTTGTAGACATGTTTGAAACCAGCACTGTAAAAGTTAAGATGAGATAAAATGAAAGTTTAACATGACATATCTATATTAGCTGCCGAAAGTTTTTGTTTGAACATTCAGGTGCATTTCTGCTAAATTATCTTCCTATTCCCTGTTGACATCACAGCTGATGCCGGCACAAATTGCTTTAGTGAGAGTCTGGCAGTGCAGTGCTTTAGAACTGAGAGAGAAATGGATATAGAGCCCAATTATAGATATAGATGTCTGGTTTTATTTTTAACAATATACCTTGAAAACTGGATAAGTGCTTCATTGCAAAGGATATCTTGTGTAGTTCTTACTTTGCACTTGCAGAGACAGGACACCTTTATTTCTATTTTCTCCATGTGTGGTCTCTGGTTTTATGGCCAAAGTGAGGAACAATCATGTAAGAGGTGGAGCTTTAGCTGTAAAGAGCCTTTATATTCATTTCAATTGCATCAAGTCTCACTAAAGCAGAATTTCAAGGTTCCATTTCATATTTGATTCATGTCTACATTTAATTAAAATTAACCTGGGTGTTTTTGTAATGCTATGACCTTGTACTTGTGATTTCTAATTACTGAAAACTCTTTTCTCTTTTCCTTTTGATCTGTTCTCTCTTGCAAACTCTTTCAGATTAATGACAGAATGAAAATGAAAAAGCGAGGTTATCATACCAATGTCATATAATGTCTCTTAAAAAGATGTGTTTTATTGGCATGCATCCATGCACAATATTTGGATTGGCCTGATGTGCAAGAGGGATATGGGACAGCTGGGAGGTTAATTAAATCTGTGGAGTCCTGTGAGGCATAGATGCGCAAATCACATCTACAGTAGCACCTGCTATCTATTTCACTGTTACCCTGCACCCTGCTTAATTTGGATGTGTGTGTTCTTACATATAAGAAAGACTATATTATATGTAGAAAAGTGGGACAAAACCTATTTAAAGAGGCAGTGTTAATCAAAAGCCCAGTCTATAATTAGAAATCTTAGTTAGTGGTGCACTCGTGTAGTATCTTTTGGATTGTGTGGTGAGTTTCTATTATGTGAATGCATCTTTCATGCATCTTTCAGCACTGTGCGGGAAACGTAAATTAAACAATTACAGCACAAAATCAAATGGGAAAAGGCTTGTATTCAGTTCAATCTTTTTGCTGTCCTTCTGGCACAAGCTAAGAAGAAATAATTCACAACCACACCTACATTACTGGCCCAGTCCACATGCTGTCCAGTTTTCTGAGTTATGGAAATAGGATTTAAATTGTAACAGCATGCAATCTGTGACCAACCCTCCTCCATTAATGATGAATGATGATATTCAGAGATCAAAAACAAGATAGTTTTTTCACCTCATTGTGCTTTATGGGATTATCCAAGAATGTCTTTGTTTTCAATGATGTTTGTCCCAGTAATGTCACCTCTTTTTAAATGTGTGGGAGATAAGAGTGGTGATTAAATAGCTAGCATCACTTTATGAAGTGGCAGCCTTTAGAAAGACCTCCGCCATCTGTAACAAAGATCAGGATGACCTCAATCTCTCACTCATCATGAGAGCTCTCCATTCACATTTCACTTTCCACATAACTCAGAAGCTTGTATTTCCTCTCCCATATGGATGTGATACATTCCCACGTATATATATACACATAAAGTGCAAAATTTTAAAGTTTGATAGTTATCATGCCTCTTGTGATTTTCTGAAAATGCTCACACACAAACAAGCTGCCATAAGATGAACAAAGATAGTGTGCCAGTTTAAAATGACATAAAGCAAACTTAATTTAAATTATGTCTTAATGACAGCAGCATTTAAATTATAGATCATGTGTGCACACTGCTTTAGTCACGTCAGCAGCTGTAAACCTTATTTCATGCATGGATGTGCACATGCAAGACATATGCACAGAAAACATGTGCTGTGTGCTCCTCTGCACAACCTCCTGCTGTGGAACCCGTCAGTTGCTGTCAGGTATTGCATTTTGGTGCAATGGAAGGTTGTAAAAGAGTGGGGAACCCGCTGTGGTTGTGTATGAGTATTCTCCTACTGGCTGTCTTTCTTCTGTCTTTGTGAAGACCTCAGAATGGCAGGTCTTCTGTGAGACTCACGACTTCTCTCCCCCTTCTCTGCCCCCATGTTCCCTCATGTGTCTCTATCCTTCCCTCCTGTTGGGCATGAAAGAGCCGCAATTCTTTCTCTGCTTCCCATTTTGGCCTTCTTTCTCCTTCTGTCAGGCAGTGAGATTCACGTTCAGCCTCAAAGCAGTGACCCACAGAAGGGTTGCTGCATTTCTGACAACATTACAGAGCAAATAAGGCAGTCAGGCTGGTCAAGCAGGGGTGAATAGGTTGTTGGGAATCACATATATGGGAAAGAAGAAGATGACAAGGAGGGAAGGCAAGATGGTGTATGGGGTGATCGGGAGGCAGAAGAGAAAAACCTGTACAGTATGTTTGCTTCCACTTGGTTGAGTTGTTGAAGTCTGGTAATAAAGCTCCAGAGATTTTTGCTGTGACACTGTTAGTTTGTTGGCTGTCTTGCATCTTCCTCGTCTGTCTATACCTTTTTTTCCCTCTAGCAAGAACTAGCACACTGGAATGATAATCATAATCATTTAGTGCCCTACAGACTTCAGAGCAGTGTTATTGCTGAGTGGGATGAACTGTAGGTCAATGGGAAATAATATAGCTTAAAGTTGACCCATGTGTGTCTGCACCTGTCCTCTTTACCACAATATCTATGTAGCATCTCTGTAGAAACTGCCGACCTTGAGCCTTCCCCTACTCTTTCCCTGACATTGGTGTTAGATGTTGCATTAACATTTGGCCCGAAGAATGTGTGTTTGAGATAGAAAATGTGAAACCACTGATGGAGGGAAACAAATCGTTCAGATATATGTACTTGCAGATTTCTACCACTAGAGGTTGAGTTTTTGAATCAGTTTAAATAAGCAGACATACTGTATGATTGCATTTTGTTCCATGGCCTTTGATTATGAGCCCATATCTTGCCTTTCTCTACTTCTAAACACTAATCATTTCATCAGCCGCCATTCTTTTGCTCAGCTGCTCATCACAACCTCTTCATCCCCTCTCATGGCTCTGCATTTTCAGTGCTGATGAATTTGCTGCTGCAACAAAGGAGTTGTTTACATTCTCTCAGCATCTGGTTTCTTTATTGCAACTTTCATTTCAGCCATCCACTTGTATGAACTCCTTGTCTGTGCTGCCTGACAAAGTCTCACAAACTATTGATTTGCCAACCACAAAATTAGCCTTAGCTGCAAGATTTATGAAATGACAAATTACCAGGGGAGCATCCCCTTAGCTTCTCCAGTTTATCAGCACTTTCACTGAAACTTTTCCATTATGAGCAATGAAGTTGGTAATTGTCATTATAATATTTACCAGGTGGACTGTTGCTATTTAGAAAATACTACAGCAACAAAATTGATTAGTTTTTCATCCAAATGTGCCTCACACTTTTTTTCCTGCCCATTACATGAATACACAGACATGAATCCCAACTGTCACATAATTTCTATGTCAGAGGAAACATTTAAAAGCTGGATCAGATGCTTTACCTGTTTGGTGAAATGTGATGGATCAGGCAGAGAATGGCCTTGCATTCTCTTTGTTAAAACTACATTCTTAAATTACCGTTTTCTACCAAGCGTCATTAGATCCATTGGGCAAGATCCGGACCTCCGCTGTTTGTTCAGTTGGTGTTCGTGTAAAGCAATAGTGTGCACAACTAAGGTTTTCATTAGTTTAGTCATGCTACTCTCACTTTGCCCCACTGCTACTAAAGCTTTGGCTTAATTGAGTCATAATGGCAGCCCTAACAGTAATCCCATCTGAAGGATCATTAGGAATAGAATGAGCGCAAAACATCTGAACTTGTGTGTGACCATTTTCCTGCATTAAGAATTCAAGTGAAGTTGGACTAAAATTAGGAGTTGCAAAACAAGGCCACATCTTGACTATGTTTGCTCTAAGTAGGCAGAAGATGCAAACTTTAAATCTTTTATTTAGTTCCATGTCCGTGGGTGTCCACAGGCGTCCTGAAGTCTCCAGTCAATTTTAGATTGCTGCTTTGTGCACTTCGTCCTTCCCTCAACTCTTCCCATTCATCCTCCTCTCTTTCTTTCTGAGCATCAGAGGGTGGTTCGGTGTCTTTGTCGCTGGTTTCTCTATTGCAGTCGGCACAGTGTTTGATCCGCTGGGTGGCCTATATGTGTACTACTCTCTTCTGAAAGTCAAGCACACACTGATATGAATAATTAAAGCACTGGGGAGAGGCTGATTCTTCTCTTTTACAGAACCCGACATCCCGACAGTGTCAGCCTGTTTGTCTGAGCGCTAAAGCTTTACTGAATCTGTTTGTGAATGTGTTCTCTGATGTTCCTCCCCTCGTTCCCTCTTGAGATCAACTGAAGCTTAATCACTGGTTACAACAACACTGTCAGGAAATTAGGATTTTCTGGGCCATTGCAGTAACCTCCAAAGTTCCCACCCCCACCAACAACTATTGCCTGACCCTCTCGTTTTTCATGCTGTCTCCCACTCAGTCCTCTACCTTTCTCCCTTTCTCCTCCAATGAGATTAGGAAAAGGGCAAGAGGAGCCTGGCTGTGATATGAAATGTACTGATTGCGATTTGGACTCCTGTGTCCTTAAGGAAATTGAATTGACCGGCGGTTATGTCTCAATACAGTGAGCTCAGTGACCTCCTCCACCTCGCTCTTATCAGCCGAGCCCCAGACTCAGCCTGGCCTTGTCACCAGGCCAGCTCGCCGCCGCTCACATCTGGCAGTGTGGGCAGCTACAGTGGAGACACAGAGCCATTTGAAATGTATGCCTCAGAGGACCGAGATGCTGTATTAGAAATCCAAGTTATCACCATGGCAGAAAATGCTCACTCTGGAGACTCGAGAAGAGCTATTGGCTATTTTGTTCCTCCACTTTTTCTCGCTATAGTGTTCACTCAATTATACTTACGGGTCCACTTCTCTGCCATTGAAATTCCACTTCTTTCCTGCTCTTATCCTCTCACAAACATGACTGTTGACCCCCTCATCTGCCGCCTCTGCTGATATTTCCACCCTGCTCTTTCTTTTTCTCCTCTACTCATCCCGCACTCTCGCTTCACTTTCTCATACTTGCCTAGAGCTCGATTTTTTCGATGTCTGCTCCTCTTCATCTTTCCCCCATTGCTCTCCTATGCAGGATTGTAAACACAAAGCACATAATTGCTCCCTGTGGCCCTGTGATTTCCTAGTAATTGCTATAACGATGCTTGCTGGTTTTCTAATGTCCCCCTACTCTTGTCTATGCCCAAGGTCACTTCAGATACAAATAAAAGAAGGCAAGTAAAACAATCGAATCATTCCCACACAGCACCAGGGAAGAAACCTTCATTTCACCTGTTCTCCTCTCCTCTTTGTTGATTTGATCATCGGAAGTCAGTTGTTTTCATATTGTGGAAAGTTGGTTTGATGGTAGACCATCTTGTGTGTGTGTGTGTGTGTGTTTGTGAGCATTTGTCAGTAGAGACAACAAAAATATAGCCTAACAGTAGCCTGTCATTTTGCTTTTCTTTCTTTCTGTCACTGCCCTACAAGTGGGACTTCTTTTCTTCTTGTGTGTCAGTGTCCATTCACATACTGTGTTGATGATAACTTACACTGTGTGTGTGTGTGTGTGTGTGTGTGTGTGTATGTAATTCATGCTGAATTGCAGTCTGCTACTCTCACCAGCGTTCAGTGGTTTGACTGTGCTGCTCCTCTGAGACTGCAGCATTTTGGCTGCCGTGTGACATCACCTGTTGCTGTCACTGCAACAACTTGATCATGTCATCCCAGTGTATACTGTTGCTGTGGAGCATGAAACGCCAGACAGATGAGACAGGGCTTGTGAGGGAAGGGCAGCAAGATGATATGGGGATCCTGGTCCCTCTGTGTCCCAGGGTTGCTCTGGTGATGGAAGACCCTTTGAATAGCTGTGACTGCAGAGTGGGGTGGCCTGCCACAGGGGTGGCGGTGCCAGCATGCACCGTCCCCTCCATCTTCTTGCTGTGATGAATGTAAAATTGATAAAGGCTCATTAATATGCGCAGATAAAGGGAAAACCCATTGACTACCTCAGCAGCTCCTGCCGGTTGTTTTGAGAAAATTAATTTAATAACTGAATCAGTAATGCGCTGTGATCACAGCCCTAGCTCCAATTTGCATATTAATGTAGCATGGTGCATGCAGCCTGCAATGTTTATGGACGGGTGGGGCTGAGACGACTGTTTTTAATTACCTTTACTTTGTGTAACTCTGGAGGTGACAGGGGTGGGGTCCTGTCGCGTCGCAGTGGAGGCAAGAAAAGGCAGCATTTCCCTGGGGAGCACTTTTTTAATGCTTCTGCATATGTATTAAAAAGGTTTGTTCCTGCTCACCCGAAAGAGTATAGTGGGATTTTTTTTCTTTCTTAATTCAAGTTGAAGAAAAATAATCACACCAATACAAATCCACCCTCATGGATTTCTTTCTTCAGTGATTTCACTTTGAGGCTTTTGTGCTTTCCCACATAAATGAATACCTAAACTCTTATTAGCTGTCTAGCCTCAATATGTTTTAATGCATGTGTGAGGTATGGTGAAATCATTTTATGACTGTGGATGCATGATGAAAATGTATACGTTTAAAACAGAAAATATATATTCTGGCATGAATTATACAGCAGCTTTATGGGAGCAATGTAAACTCGCACATGTCTTAAGCTGGAGCAAAATTCAGCACACACTGTAGGCGGGGGGAGAGAGAGAGAGAGAGAGAGACAAAAACAGTAAGTAAGAGAGAGATGCAGTATATGAATTCGCCTCAAATACCTAAGCTACTGTAAAAGTAATTCAATTTGGGGGAGGTTCACAAAAAGTTATAATTAATTTACCATGATTTTTATTAACAGTAATACTTCTACTACTGTGCTGATGGTATGAGATAAAAAAATTTAATCAAACTCCTGCCCACGTCTCTATTCTGAGCGTAGCACCAATAATGTTACAAACAAGCAGATGCGTACTGCATAAACAACAGCTCCCGAAGCAGATGCAACATATGAGACATTCAGCAGTACTGAATAAATTATTAAGAACCATAAATTGATATGCTTACAGAGAAAGATATGCACAGGACAAAATGTATACATTAACTTTGGACAACCTGTGCCCCCACACGTTCGATAACATGTGATGCCAGAGGTCGATTATAGTTTATCAACTATAGCTTTATCTTAAACCACAGGAAGCTGAATTGTTTTATGCATAATCGACATGAAAAGTGCACATGAATAGCATTTTATTTATTTTTAAACATGTAACTGTCTCTTGTAATAAACAGTTGTCTGTCTTTATCAGATTTGTATGTCAAGTGATGAACCTGAAAACATGACCACGGTTTGCTGTATTGATGAGAGTTATTTTTTTTTAAAAAGCTTTACTTTTAGTCTTTCAAATTCACTGTGCTAGTTTGAATGCATTCGCGTGTGGCTCTGTGCTTTGTAGATAGACATTATCTCCAGACAATAACGTTGTCCAGGTTTTTTTTATGTTGTGTGTACTTATAGTGTTTCTTAGATGTTGGATTAGATGGGCTGATCTGATGTGAAGTCATCTGTAATCATCTGGTGAGACAGGTGTGAATTAGCCACAGCAGGTTCAGTTCACAGGTAATATAGTATGTGAATGTGTTTGCCATGTAGGGCAGCTATAGTCTACACCTGGAAATAGATATAGCAGTGACAGTTTTGGTGTACTCTGATAAAGAAAGACAGAGAAAGTATGTTAAATTGTAATTTCTCATGTAAGATAAAAATATCCACGGTACCAAACCTGTGCTGTCCACCTAACAGAGCAAGACTGAAATTCAAACACTGTAGAGGTGTCCTTGGAGATTTGGCCCTTTGATCTTGGTGCAATTAGTTCTCTGTTTTAGTCACATGGCGCTTCAGGTCTGTGAAATGTGCTCCCTCCTGTTGCCATTCCCATGGCCACTGCCCCTGGTGTCTTCTGACAGAGCACTTTTTTTCTCTTTTGAAAACTTCCTTATTTTGTCGCAGGATAGAGAGAGGACAGAGAGAAAGGAAAAAGTTCCCTGTCTTCTGAGAGGCCCCCGAATCTCTTTTGATCTTCTAGGGGAGAGAACAGCATCTAGTCTCACTGACATACAGTAGAGAAGGCCTGTGATCTGACGTCTTCTCACCTAAGCTGGATTTCACTTTGTCTGTCACTCTATCTGTCTCCCTCACAACCCTTCACTTCTCTTGCCTGAACTTTATAATTTAGAATGCCACTTTTGAAGTTGCTTATATTCAACTGCTGCTCATGATCCGCCCTGCATTTCTAATACTGGGAGTGTTCAGTGTCTTACGTACACCCTGTCTGAAAACAGAAACTCTTTACAAACACGTCCATCACGTTCTACTAAGTTTAAATATTAGCCTGAAATCTATGACAAATAGATCATTGAGAATATTAGATAAAATCAAATCTGTTCTGGATAAAATGTCACTGTACTTTGTCCAGAATTATGAATTAAAAGCTGGTCTATCTAGTGTCTGTGTGTGAGTTACTTTGTAGTTGTAGTCCCAATCTGGGAGAAAATATGAAGTAATTTATTTGTTCACAATAGTTAGTCATCTATAACAGCTTTTGGCCTGTGCTGGTACCTTCATTTAAAAAATGACATTGTGTTTATTGATTTGTTTAGGAAACAATTTATTCTACTGTTCAACAAAAACAATTACATCATAGCCTCTCCCTGACAGACTACATCTTGCTTTCTTGGCTCTGAAAAGATTTCAAGATCTAAAATATATCCTGTGGCGTTTTCGACCACTGGAGGCTCTGTAGACCAATGCTTAAACAATAAGTTCCCATATTGTCTGCATCTAATATTTAACAGATTTCTTTCACAAACTTCACCTCCACCCCAATATCCACCTGTAAGCCCTGGGGAGTTCATTATAATTGCTCCCTGATCTCTGCTGTGCTGAGTGTGGTGGACACTTTGGGAGTGATAAAGTCAAACCCTATATGTCGTGGTGGGAAATTATTTTGCATTACCTCACAATACTGTTGCACTTCATCGCATTAGGTATTGCATTCCCTCTGATGTGTAGAGAAAGACTGAGCTGTATTATGATGCTATGTATTATGCACTTGACGGCCACTGCTTGTCGCCAGCACGAGTGACCAGTTGTGACTGAACCAGGTGCAAGTCTGTATTATTGCAGCTAGACAGATATCTAGTCGGTCAAGACAACTTAGTTATCTCACAGTGGCTGATTGAGACAGACTGTAGCTGTTCAATAGTCTAGTAAACTGTTAGTCAATAAGAACAGTATCTCTGGATGCACTTTTCATTAGTCTGATATTCCACAAAAACAAAAACAGTGAAACGGTTGCGCCTTGTCAACTGACAATTGTTTCAACACAAATCTTTTCTCTTGTAACACAGCACTGCTGCATGTGCTAACTGCCACTAGCTACTTAGTGGCCGATCAGCTGACTGTACCCAGACTGCAAGCTGTGTTACCTGGGGAGATTTGTTTTTACACAAGATTTTGGAGCTGAAATGAGCAGAGCAGCATAGCTTAGTTAGCTAACTTAGAATGTAACACTACACACACACACCTTAAAATGTCTAAGAGTCACTGAATGTATATATATATATATTTATATATTATATATAAACACAGTTGGCGCATTGCTCTTTTAACAGCAAACAGCAGCAAACAGTGTTGTTGAATAAGTTTTGTGCATCCTTACACATGGTGGGTAACCTACCTATGCGTTCAATGTAATCCTTAACTGTCAGTGTCAGTCACAGCTTTGTCCAGCATAACCCTACAGAGCATCTGTGCTCACTGTCAGGGGCTGTATACTGTTGGAGCTCAATCTTTCGAAAGGAGTAATGAACAATAATTGCATAATGTAAAGTGTCACATCATCTCTCCTTTCTGTATATGTGTTTCCTTAAACTGGCAGCACATTGTAATTGAACTGGACCAACAGACTACTCTTCTTTTGGGTCATGGGGAATGCATAATGCAAAGCAATGCAAAAATGATTGTGAGGCAACATAAAAGTATTGTGGTGAATGCAAAAGTAGTTCCACTATGACCCTTAAGAGTGAATTCTTCGTCTGTGATGATTTTATTCAAATAGTTTGAACTTTGGAAATATCGCTGTCATAAACTCACCAACCTCAAATGCAGAGTTGATTCTGTTGAGTGTAAAATGTATGAGATTGAGTGTTCTTATCATCTTAACTGGGTTAACATCCGTTGAAATGCCTCATGTCTCATGCAATCTTTTTCACGCAATGTATTTTATTTGCTTCAAAGGGAATGAAGACATGGCTGTTGTCACACATTACACTGACAATAAATCTCCTACAGTGCAAGTTGTCCATCACAGACGACCTCAATTTTAGCCTAGCTGCTCCTACACATCCCTTTCCTCTAGTCATTTAGTCTTTGCTGTACTGTTAGCCTGAATTTGAGATTTTGGTTGATGTTTCACATGTTTTCAGGCCTTGTTTGTGCTTCGATTAGCAGGGAGCATCCAGGAAAGATAAATTCCTTTAAACATAACTGTATAGGCTGTTATGCAAATAGTGTAATTAACTCTCAAGAAAGTGGTCCTGGCTGAAATGTACAAA
This sequence comes from Morone saxatilis, assembly GCF_004916995.1. NCBI lineage: Eukaryota > Metazoa > Chordata > Actinopteri > Moronidae > Morone > Morone saxatilis. The sequence goes on along the minus strand of NW_023339696.1, from coordinate 14,863,094 downwards.
GAGCAAAGAAAAATGACACATCTTTAAGTGGTAAGGATGGAGGAAATGTGATTGATGCCAGTTTAAATCTTGCTTGCTCTTTCTGCAAAAGAATGCATTTATTTACTGCAAAAAGGTGTGAGTCATTAGAGCAGGAAGGGTTGAAAGGAGAGTGAGTTGAAAGGATTGCAACTGCTCCCACTTAAAAAGAAGGACGGATCTTATTATATGTTGTAGCATTTTCTTCAACACCAACTGACCATTTTGATTGACAAGAGTTTTATTACATTCTCAGTTCTATAATTACTGCTGGGCCTTCAAATGACAGGTTATCCTTACGTAATTGTGAAAAAAATACATAGACCGCCATTGGTCTGACAGTGTGTTATAATAATCCACTCTGCATTTTGGTCCATAACCTCTGAATTGTAAGCTGCTGCTGTAACATACTACACTGTATGCATTTATCAGCATAGGCTCAATCCATGTCCATTATGCTAGTTTTTCTTTAAATTATTTTTTTTTCGGCTATTCACTAACTTTGTCCCACCTCTTTTTTCTTTCTTTCTTTTTGATATTCAAATGGTTTTATGATTGCTTGTCAAAGTTTTGTAGGCACTGCATCTGGAAAATTTTAGCACATTGCAGTATTGTAACCCATGTTTGTTGGATATGAAAAGTGATCCTGCTTTCTTTCTGCTACATTTTGCCACACAAGTGCAACAATACAAATGTGATATGCTAAAATTTGCTGTGAGGCTTGATTAAGGTTTAATTTTAATAAATGGCAATGATTCATAGCAATCCAATTTGTCATTCAAGTCTTTAAAAGCCTCATCTATTTCCAAGGCACAGATATCTGCACATCTTATAACATCTTGAAGCATTGGTGCTGAAAAGTGCTTTATTTCTTTTTTTCTTAATATTCTTTTTCTAAAAGTCATTTTCATTTATATTGACTTATTGCACTCAGACTGTTATTGCTCATATCTGCTTGCAGCTATATTGTGATGTTTGTATTTAAGTATCCTCACCCCTCATCTCTTTTCTCCAGCAGCGTCTTACTGTAATTACAGAAAGAGGAGAGGGATCCAGGAGAGCCTGCAGTTCAATGTTTCATGGTAAATCTTAACTGCCTCAGCGAGGTGTGCGATGTCAGGACATCAGGGTTATAAAACTGAATCACCCATGGTTGCAGCCCAGAATGATTCTACTTTACTGTCCTTCACAAAACAGTACCTAATGAGATTGAGGATGCGAGTGCTGAATCAATGAAAGCTCAAAACACAATTAAAGAGCCAATTAATGTGCAAGGTTCTCCGAGGAGTTAAGTGGAATAAAATTACCTCCTCTCTTGCTAACCCACTATTCCATCTCCACACCCCAGCACAATCCTTTTTGAGTTAAAACATGAATATAAAATGTGAATGTTTGTGTGTGTGTTTGTGTGTGTATTTGTGTGAGTGTGGGGGGTGACTGCAAGTTATGTTTAATCATGAAGAAACAAACGTTCAAAGCACTTCAGAGTACTTCTGTGTCACCTCAAGGGGCAGGGAGTTGAGAAAAAGTTTGTTTGTGAATCTGGAAGAGGGGGTGTTGTTCCAAGCATGGCTGAGGGTACAATTAATGAGGAAGTTGATGAAGAATGGTGCAGTGACGGAAACAGTGAATTAGCAGACATATGAAACATTTGTGAGCCTTGAAGCCCCAGGACAAAAGTAGATGCAACTAAGATATGGCTTGAAGGGACAGAAATAAATGTATTCTGCATGTACAATGTAATTTAATGAAAAAGAAGTACATCAATACCACTTGCGCACAAAGATGATTGTATTTCCATCAAAACAACCCATTCTTTCCGAGGACGGCTCCATGATTAAAGTGGGAACTGGGTTTGCTTCTTATCCCTGAGTTGCTGTGTCTAACTCTGTTCCTGCCTATGAGGCTCACCCCTGTGCACTCTATCAAACCAGTTCTATCACTGCCATACCTGCACTCAATCAGTTCAAGTGCATGTGAGAATGCATGCTTAAAGCCACTTTGAGTAAATCAAGCTGCCGATGCTGCTCTGTGGTCTATTGTTCCTTTCAGATTTCTGCTCTGTGTTAATGCAGGCTACTCAAGCTGAGAGATATCTGTAGGTTAATACACCCTCCAAATAAAAAATCTGTATTGGTTACTTATTATTCAGACCAACCTTCATTTTAAAGTTGGTTCTATTGTTTTCCCTAGGGACCTGTTTAACTCCTGTCTAACTTCTGGCAAAGACAGTGTTGGCCCTTATACCAAAAATAAATATATAAATCACTGTAGGAATGGTGGAAAGTCTTTCAAGGTAAACTAGTTGCAGTTTCTCACGTTTGACCAAGCATGACAAAAGCCTAACTTTAAACTTTACCATACTATTTTACTGTATACTGTAATACAGAACTATGTTTGTATTACATCAAACTGTTTCAGAGAGCCAAGAAGAGATACGCAACTACTCTCTGCAATAGTAGGGGAAGTAAAACAGATTTATAACTTTCTTGGCAACATGAACTTGGAAGAATTGTAATCAAAGTAATCTGCTTTACAGTATTTTGTGTGTGTTTGAGTGCAGAACTGTCCCCAGATTCCACATTCATTCCATGCATTGTTATATTCTCCTTTGCATCAAATACAGTAAATGTGTCCTTCCATTCTCTAACAAATCGAACTTGCTTTTAATCTGGGATGTAAATATTTGTCTTTCTGCGCTGTTGATAGCTCTCATGTGATCTTGTATACAAAATATCCACCTGCCTTTTGCAAAAGCATCTTTGTGACAGATCTGCATACAAATTTGAGAATTTCCATCAGTTACTGTCTGGCTGACAACTTTGCAGTTCAGCCAAATGAATAAATCTTGATTCACTTTGCTCATTGACTTCAGTATGGAGATTTGAATCAATGCAGTTTCAGTTCAGTATTGTCAACCCAATGGGTCTGAACATAAATCAGTTGATAGGTGGCACAAAACCAATAACTAATCATGGCTATATTAACAACATTTTTTGTGCTTTAAGTGTTGTATCATATTTAGTTTTACACTATACTTGCCATTTATCCACATCCAATTCACAGAGCTGATATTACTGAGGCATATGAAATAATTCCTCTGTTGTTATGGTTTATAACCCAATTTGCCTTTTCACTTCTTAATATGATCAATATAAATGTCTTCACATATACAAACATGTGATATTTCCAGTTGTTTAGCATTTTTATGGTCTTGCATCCAGACAACCTTATGCACAAGAGGCCTTCTTTTATTGATAATTCATTTATATTCAATAAAATGAACCTGTTATGTCTGAGGTGAAACTTCTTCTCTACCTACCTTGCACTTATTGCTGCTTGAGAAACATCCAGTAAAAGCTCTGATGCACAGACAAGCCTAAAGTTTGCTGCACTGGACTTTTTTGCAGATCAATCTCCACTATGTGTGAATCTTAGCTTTGAGATATTTACTGTGTTCACTGATATTTACTGTGTTCACTACCAGCGCAGTAATTTTAGACCCCTGAATCACAACATTCACCTTTTCCAATCCACATTTTCTCTCTCAAGATGATATTGAGCAAAGAAGACACATAAGTGCTGTTGCTCAACAGCAAGGGTGCTGTACTGACAAGTAGGCCTTAACTGGAGATGATCTATCCTGACACAGATACGATGGTACAATCCTCAAATGGGGCCACCCATAATGATTTGATGCTGTTCGTCATGCCCCTGATCTTTATTGTTATTATCACTACACTTACTGGCTTTTGGCTCTGAGCATTAGTTGGCACAAGGGCACACTCACTGGTCCTTACGGAGCTAATGTTTGCCTTTCAAGTGCTGGAGGCAATGGTGATACTGCTGGCAACAAACACTCCCAGTAATTGATTTTCTTATGAAAAAAGTTGTCAACAAAACTTCAGTTTTTTGTTGTAATACCATTGTATTTTTTCAGTTCTCAACAACATAAGAATTTACAAGAAAATGTTATTTAAAGTACAAGGAGACAATATTTCTCACGGAAATCTAACTGAGCGATGGTGGCAGCAACTTATATGGTGAAATGGATAAAAAATTATAATAGTTCAATTTTGTCTATTGTGCAGGTCATAAATGGATAGATGTTCCTTTCACATTTCTCAGATGAATGGACCTTTCCAGTCAGCTGACTTTATTTTTCAGTTTGTTTGATCATAGAAATATATGTGCAGTCATTATTTCCTTCCCTGAACTCTGTTAAGGGGAAAGTTTGTTGGCTGGAAAGTATAGGTCCATTTTATCCAGTCATGCCTAACATTAAATACCTTTGTGTATTGGTGAAACTTTCAGCTCCAGAATTTATTAAAATGTGAAACTCTTCTTTTTACAATAAGTAACCTTCTGCCCTGTTTTATAATTGCCTGCACATTCAGGATAGGCTTTGATATTTTTTTTCTTATCAGCTGACTGGACAGTCCAATCATCTTTTTATTTTTTGTTTAGACAGGAGAGCGCAGAGATAATGCTGAGGTGGATCTGATCTCATGAAAGCAGGAGCACTCTCGTTTCAGTGAATTGTTCAGGTGTAACTACAGTTTACCATTGTATCATTTACTGGTTTCTTTGGTAATGATTACATTTACAATTATTCACCATCTACAATTATTCTCCTCCTACACAGTGTAGTTTATACTGCACACTTTCTAGATGAGACTGTTGGATGCACTGTATTGTTGTATACTGTATTGTGCTTTAAATGTCAGCCACTACTGTGTATGAACTCATCAGGGTTCTCCTCAGCACAGCACTTTATTGATAGAAAGGTCATCTGGGATGAAAAGGATCACCATGGTTACGAAGGAGAAGAAAAGTGGAACCTCCTATTCTATTCTGTGTCTTCTGTGTCCACCACAGCCTTTGCAAATAATGGAGGCACCCTCAGAAGCCTTATAAGTGAAAGGAATAAAATGACAGCACAGTGGGCTGTTGTCTTTTTTCCCTGTGTCCCCTCTATACAGCAGAGAATGCCAGTGTGGCTTCAGAATCATTTTCAGGAACAAAAAAAAAAAAGTTGACATGTATGGTTTGTTGTGTGAGACTTGCAAGAGAGAAGCGCCCCACTGTATCTTCTGTGTTTGAACATTTCTCGGCAGAAAGCACCTGAGAAGAGCTGTGCGACTAACAAGATTAAAGCAAATTGGAGCTTGACAATAAACAGTAACTGTGAAGCCTCATTTCTCTACTCAAATGTAAGTGCTCTTAGAACTCCTTTTACATTTCATCTCTCCTTCCGTGTTTGTGCTTCTCGACCCTTCGCACCACCACCTGCTCCATTTACCAAATGTTTTGCTTTCACTTTCAGTTCACCTTGGAAAATAAAATGTAAGCTGTCGCTATTGCAGTTAAATTTAACACTGTTTGAGTATACGGAAGCTTGCCATTTTATTACACTGCACCCTATGCCCTGACTTTTTTTAGATGGAAAAAATTGGATGAAATGTTTTCAAAGATATGGTTTAATGCTGCCCGAGAGACTGCCTTGTCAGTATTCACATGCTGTCACCTCATTATTTTATGATTTGTCCGTGGTAGTAATAGCCACTCAGTACCAGCAAGTTAGATAAAATTATTTCCAGGATTTTAATTATTTTGAAATTGTGCCATTTAGCATATTCAAATTTTCAGAATTTTACATTTCATGCCGACAGCTTCCGTTTTAGTCAAAACAAGGAATAAATACTTTCATGTCCCTGTCATTCAAAAAGAAATAAAAGAAACATTATCATCCATTACAAATATGTTTTTTTTCTTTTAAGAAGCCTCCACCTAGGGAGAACACACATCCAAGTTTGAAGCCATGTGTTCACAGCAAAACGTTGAACATCCTTTGTTCTTCACCCTCCAAAATACAGTGGTCTATTTGAAATGAAAGTGACAATGAAATACAAAGTCGTAAATGGTAAAGATTGATATTTATTTCTCATCACAAATAAAAAGAACCATGCTTACTCATCACAGAAAGAAAAAAAAAGAAGCGCTCAGTCTTTGTATCTTTACCGACATAGCTGTCGGAGTGTTTTTTGAGAATGTGAATAATAGCACTCTATGAAGATTGAAATTCTTTTAAAAAATCCAAGCCTATGCCCATACACAGCCCCCAACCCCCACCTCCCACAACCTGTACCCACCTCCACACAGCTTATTTGTCCCCCAGAACAATGATCACAGCATTACTTGAGTGGTTCAGTCTGAGGGCTCTTAGTCCCCAGAAGTCTTAATAACCTGGAACAGTGTGACATTGTAGAGCACCTGGTGTCCGTTGTTCCAGGTGTACAGGACCCTCTCCCTGGGGTTGTAGTCCATCATGGAGATGTGGGAGTATTGATTGTGGAAGGGGATGTCTGTGTACTCATAGCTTGATGTGTTGGTGTAGTAGGCAAAGTAGATTTTTGCACCAGCCAGGTGAGAGTTGGTGACATAAAGTGTACCGCAGATCATGAAAGACTCTCCAGCACTGCGCTTGGGAAAGCCTGTGTCCCAAGTTTGAAGCACTTCCAGACTCTGTGGCTCCAGGCGGCTGATGACAATGTTCCCAGCATTGGGGATGGTGGTGTAAACGGCCCACAGGCCATTCTCATCCGCCATGAGGTCGATGTCAGAGGAGCCACCCCAGGAATAGGGAAAGGTGTTGTTATAGCCGGCCCCACTTAGGCTGCGCTGCACCAGCACACTTCGAGAACGGAAGTGGTATTTGATGATGATGTTGCTCTGGTACTTGTTGTAGTACAGGGAGCCGTTGTATACCACATGGCCAGTACCTGCCCAGGGATGAGGCAGCAAGTGCTGCACAAAGTTCTGGCCCTTCATGAAATCATTCATTGTGCGGTATTCCAGGACACGCCGTCCCTTGAAGTAACCATCCATGGACCACACCTGTGGAGAGAAGAAACATGAATCCCATTGGGAAAAGGGACAAACTAAGGATATAATGAGAAGATCTATAAGTTATACAAGAATATTATGCTATACATGGCACATCTTCTTAACACTGTGATAAATGTTTTATTATGGCTAGTGGCGGTGTCCTGAGCCAAATAATCATGTGTGTATGTGATGAATCTCTACTTGTTTGATTGTGAGTGCATGCCTTCATGCAGTTTGTGCATACTTGAATGTGTGTGCAAAACTATTGATCTCTTCTGCGTGTGGGAGTGAAGACGTTGCCTGTGCCTTGCAGTCAACCACTGCTTGTGCTCCTTGCCCTTTCCAGTCCACATTTACAGAAAATCAATCCATTTAGCAGCTCTATCTTTTTCCTCAAGCACTCTCAGCGGATCTCTCCACTGACATGGCCCCTCTCTGGCTGCATTTCCCATCTCATTCCGCCAATGCTTCCACCGTGGCACAGTTCAGCTTTTAATTGATTCAATTAAACTGCAGTTGGGTTGGATATTTATTTTGTCCTTAACATGGAGAGCTTTGCTAAGATGTAGCTCTTGTCTTTTGATGCACCAGCCATCGTTTTTATCTCTTTCTTCTCGCCTTCTTCCCAGGTGTAGAATAGGCACTTTTCTTCAATAACAATCCCAGTGGGGGGAGCAGAAGGGTATGGGAGGAGTCGGGGGTGGTGAGGTACAGCAGCTGAATTATGGAGAAGGGGAGATTATGGAGCATTAAGCATTGTTTCTCCTCTGCCTACTAAATGACTCCCTAGAGCTGAGCAGGAGGCAGGAGCTGAGCCAGGCTGAAGCTCTAGCACATTTAGACCAAGCTTTTTGCCCTGGTATGTTTTTTCCTATTTGGTTTCTCAGCGACAATGACGTTTCCCAAATATGATTATCATGATTGGTGCGGGTGTTGATGTGATATTGTTGCTGTATCTGACTATTAATACATTCAGTGATTGATCTAAAGAGTCTAATGTGATCTCAGCAAGTCGGGTGATTAAAGACAAAGATCAGGGCATTCAATCACAGCAATTGACCTTTTCTGTTGGCAATATGTTAGCCTGTTATGATTCAGGGCGGGGACAAAAAAGGCCATCGTCATCTCTCGTCTTAAACTTCATCAGTTTCCATTTTCCCTTACAGATGGCTAATAATCCACTCTCCCACCACCACTTCCTCTGCAGTACAATTCCTCTCCCTTTTCTTCCTATCCTGTGTCTTTCCCCCTCTTGCTTCTTACCATGTGTCTGCCCATACAGGACTACATGTCATCTCTAATCAGCTCAAGTCATTACTATATCATCTGGTTGCAGAGCATTTCAGTACACTCCTGGTAATTACCTAGGTGATTTAGAAAACTTTAGCCTAAACAACTCATTCATTTCTCCACTGATGATAAAGTGATTAATCAGCTGGAGTTGCAGTGACAGAGGAAGACAAGGAGGAGGAAAAGGGATGCTATCCATCAATGAGTCAGCTTTGCATCCCTATTTCTCTCTCTGTCTCCTTCAGAGCACAGAAGAAGTCCTACTCAGGCAAAACAGTCAATCAGTCAGTGAGGTATCATGACAGCGTTGCTGTGGGGGATATTTTTTCTATTGAGCAGCTGACAGAGTTTGTCCTGTTTTTGACAATGACTTTACTTCAACTTTATTCTCTCTGTTTGTTGAAGTATGGTAGGTAGGTAGGTAGGTAGGTAGCATGGATTAAATGGTTCTAGTTCAGGGGTGAGCATAGAAACAGTTGGACTTACTCTGTTGTCTGAACTGGGAATCATAGTATCTGTCATCCAGGAACCGAACCTTGACCCTGATGAACGCACTGTAATGGGATTACTGACGCCAGTCAACTTCCCACAGCCTGGAGGTCAAAGAAGAGAAAGATGTAAGACAGCATATAGATGTATGTATTTCATAGACATATACACACTGTGACACTGAGTACTCACAAAACACACACATACACAGACAGACATTTTTTTTGTGCCTGTGAACTCCAGTTATACAGCTTATCTGAAATGGTGTTGTACTAGGTTTTAGGCCCTGTATGGTTTTGTCAATTTAGGAGTTTCCATTTGTGCACATTGTAAAAAAAATATGGATTTCTTTTTCATTTTTTGCAGATGACACTCACATATATATATTGAAAAGAAGATTTGAAGATTTCAGCACACTCCTAAGCCATAAATAACACTTTTAAAAGGACATATATGGATTGATTGATATCACAATTTGTAATTTTACAAGGATGCAGAAGATTTAATTGCATCTACTACATTGATTTTTATAAACACATTTAATATATACATTTGTTCATCACTAATATTTCTATTTCTATTATTGTCCTAGTTTTCTTTTCGCTGCATTTGTTTACCCAGTTTGGAAAGCACTCCATACAAATTATCTGTAAATGAATATATATATTTGGATATATTTCTAATGTATTGTCTCTCTGAGTGAAGTAACTTTCTTAAAAAAAGCCTATGGAATAACAAATAACAAAACACTATTGACCTCAAGGCTAAACTCTGACTGCAGTCTTTTTCTGTTAAGTCATCAGTATATTCATCTTATATATGTGGGATTTTGTAAAATCATCATTTTAAGCTAACACATTACACAAGAACACGATCAATTATTCATTCAGGCTTTCTAGGCCAATTTTTCTTAATTTATGCAGATAATTTGAACACTGAGTAGAGTGGATATGTTGATAATGTATAACAGAGTTTTGACCATTGGTGATCTTACTTTAATCAGTTATTCCTTTCTTCCTTGCTGTTGTCTAACCTCTAACTTTTTAAGTGCTACATTGATATTTGATAATGAATTGCACATTAAGCATTCAATGACTGCCCATCCACCCACACCTATTTGCATACATCTTATACCTAGTTTCTGCATGCAGGAGTGGAGCCTGGTTTCCAGCAGCAGGACTCTCTGGCGCAGCTCCTCATAATCATAGGCCCCCATTTCTTCTTGGATGGCCATCAGCACCAAGGACAGATTCCTCACCTCCTCCCGAAGTCGGAGGATCATCTTGGCATCTGCCTTGTATTGTTCCAGCACTGGCAGCAGGGGGAGCAGCTGGGTCACCTTGTCTTTCAACTCCTATGATGGTAATTGCAGAGAAAGACACATGGAATTGCAAGGGGGTAGAGAGGATTAAAGAGAATATCGGAGAGGGGATGAGGTCGACCATACTAGACAGTAGAGGGGATTGTGTGCAGATAGCTCTTCAATCTTCAGTTGTTGCTTCTGGATCATAGATGATCTCTCAGTGAGGAACTCAAATTGTAGCTGGGAGCTGGTTTACCTTTTTGACACCTTAGGGCCTGAATTTATCATGAGATTCATAGCAGAACTGTGCCAGGGTAAATTTATTGTGATTTCATATAGGCTATTCCTGACATTTCTGGTATACAAATGAAAACTGGAGTTCTCTTTCGTTGTCTATATCCTAGACGACTTTACACATAACTTTCTATTTTAATATTTATGTCCTTTACAATACATTAACACTTTATCAGTTGCTTCTTTTATTACTCCTGCCCACTTTTTTAAATTTATAATCCTTTGTGTGGATTGGAAAGCCACTTAATATACACATTATTTTCAGGTTTGCCAAATGCATGTCTGCTTACTGTCTAAGCTGAATTACATTTTCACCTACAGAAGGACCATGGTACTGCTGGGTGTAAACTTGGTCTGTGACTCATCATGTGTTTAGAAGTGAAAAGAACAATGTGTCCTTAGGTAGGAGTGCAGGAAGCAGCAGGAGAGTCAGGCTGCCTGCTTGGAAAGTAGAAGGCTCAAGAGAGAAATAGGTGTATCAATAAAGTGTGGCCACCACAGGAGGGGCTGTTTCCTCCTTGTTAAGGTTTATCGTAAATCTGGTGATGGAGCAGCTCTCAGCCCTGTGGCGCCACATCATAAATCTCATTTTCCCCTTTTCAAGCTGCGAAAATTCGGTCTCGTTAATCTCCCACGCTTTGCCATTGGCAACTTTGAGCTGCATGCATTCATCAGCCAACCTGCTCTGGTCAAATCCTGCTTTTTAAAAAAATCTTTATTGGATTGCGGATTTACATTCAGATAAGTCCTGGGATATAATGCTTACTATTCTGCAGATTTTAGTCATCTGAGGCTTTACTGATGAATTGGCTAATTTCAAAAACATCTTCATTGCTTCCATTGGACTTGCTTTCATAAAACACACTGGGAGCAAAACATAGCCATTCAAGCTTGTCCCTGTGCTGAGACAGGGTCCCAGTGGTAAAGCACACTTAGCATTTATCAAGACATCTTTTAATCAAACTATTTTATGGTCCATCTAATATCTGTAAGAGTGTGAGAAATGTGGAGAAAGCCTGGGCAAGACAGCCCGCTGACAGGAAGACAAAAAGGCCCACTGATAATGGCGGCTGAGTCTTAGCTTGTAGAGAGATAAGGTAGAGATAAATGTGAATATATGTGCCTGCTATCTAAGAGCAGACACCAGAATGTTAAGTATATAGAGTAGGAAGAGAGGCTAAATGAAGAAAGAGAGGAAGAAATGGAAAGAGAGGAATACAGAAAAAAACACTCTTCTTCTAGGTCCAGGAGTTTAATAATTCAGGAGCATGTGAATTTGCTCAAATTTTCTCTGCGCATGACTCAATGACTAAGAGATAGTTTTGGAATTGAATTTATGTACCTATGCCAATACGGCAGTCTATCGAGAGTCATACAAAATTTTATTGTCTGTGAAGAGCGAAAGAGATTGCAATGCATCTGGCAAAGTTTGTGTGCACATGGAGAGTAGCGCCACATCTAATAGTATCTGCATTCACTCGGCAATAATACACACACACGCATCACTGTACAAGAAGTGACAGACAGCCAATTACCTGAAAGCCCTTTGGATTGAGACTGCGGGGATTTTCAGAGGCCACCTTCAGCTTTCCATCCACCACTTTCATTAGGCTCTCCGTGTTTCTTACATACTGTA
>NW_023339696.1:14848620-14851076 GCF_004916995.1 Morone saxatilis | reverse complement strand
ATATATATATATATACATACACAAACATAAAGAAAACAGACAGGCAACAAACAAAAGGAGCAAAACAAGGTGCAAAATAACAGGAAAGAAAAAGAAGGAATAACCAAGATGAAAGATGAGAAGCTTCAAATAGCACAGAATTTATCCGGATAATACATACAGATACACAATACATTAATAAATTATGCAATGAAAGTCAACAGGTATCCAGGTATAAATATCCTATCTCCCTTAGCTATCAAAACAGAAGGGTAGTAGGCCTATAGTACCATTACGACAGTGTACACAAGTTAGTGGATACATATAAACTATAATGCAAACAGAATAAATCTCATAGAGGAGCAAACATGTTGTCAAGTAGGTGTTTATTGAATCTCTGTTCTCAGAGGACTCAGTTTTGAACTATGTTTAATTTTTACTAGGTGCTCAGCTTGCTCACTCTTTGACAGCCCACTCTGTTGCTGCATAACCAGCCTACTGTTTCGTACACCCCCTCATCTCCTGCACGTTGTCCTGAACTGGCCAGAAATCATCTGAACATGATAAAATGTTACAGGGCTTTGGTGTATATAGGAGGCTCACATGTACATATGTCCAAATACCCACACAGACACGCACCACTGTAACTCCAAGCACACAGAAGATATTTATTCAAATCACTCCCAGCAAAAACAGAAAACAGTCCCAACTCTCAAAGGTCACAGTTTGGCATAAAGTCTGTTTCTCACCAAATGCCTTGGTTGCCTACTCTTTGACAGCCCACTCAATTACTTTGTGTCCAGCCTACTGTTTTCTACACCCAGCTTATCTCCCACATGCTTCATGAACCCGCCAGGGAATATTTGGTCAGAAAATACTTTCTTTACCAATTAAAACTGATTTGACAGCAGTACAGATGGAATAGTTGGAGGAATGTGTAACAGTAAACTGTTGCACCAGCCTGGAGTCTAAACAAATGCAGTGTCACCATCCTCCTGGGCTGTGATGTCAGTTGGGACTGCTCCACTCTCCGAGCCCTGGTAACTGATCCACACACACCAGGCATTTCACACTTTCTTCTGGCCACCTAATATGTTCCCCCACTCCTCAGAATTCAATCAGTCGCAGGTGTGTCTGCCTCATGTCCAGTGTAATGACTCACTCTGTACCAAATCCTAAAGTGCGCTTGTGTGTATGTATGCCTGACTGTGCCCCTATCTCATCTTATCTCATCTTAACTAAAACAGTTGGACAGAGAGGTCAAAGGGGGATGACGTGTTCAAAAGTCTGCACCAAGAGTGTTCTCACAACACCATCCTTCAGGGTCAACTCTGCTTTGGATGGCATTTTGTCTGCCTTTGCAGAAAGCTGAATGGAGACTTTTACACAAGGCTGCTTTACATTCTTTGAACAGAGGGAGGTTTTGACATTGTTAGTGTAACCTTGGCTTTCTGTGTCAGCCTTTGTGGATCTGGTCCGCTCAGATGATTCCCCCACATGCTCTGGGTTGAAATGAGGATGTCTTAGCTGGCATGGTGCTATTATGTGCGCAGAGACTCACACATAGTCTTTTGACTTGTGGCTTTTACTAGTGTGCAGCTCTAATAGCGCTGACCCCGGGTGTCCTCATTAGACTGGGTTGTGGAATGCATTTGACGGGAGCTCTTGGCTCTGATAACTGCTGTCTTACAAGCAGTATGCATATACAGATAGTAAACACAATAACATACACACCCACACTGTAAAATGCAATTCAATACAACAATAAATAATATTTTTGCAAAGCTTATAGCATTCGGTTTTTGTTGAGACTGATTTCAGTTTTTGCTCTTCTGAAGCCATATTTTGTATAATAATAATAAGTAATGTATTGTATTGTAAGGGATGACAGGCAATGCAATGCAAATTAGAGTTGAAATCAACATCGACTTAAAAAATAGTATTTACTTTTTTTTCTCCTATTTATGGCTAGTCATTGTCATGTTTGACTAGTTTTCACTGAGAAAAAAGAAACAGATGGTTTAATCTGATTCTCTTCTTAAAACAGTTACACTGAACCTTGCAGTGTTGACAGCTCAGAAAATCTTTCCAGTGGCAAAATGTAAAAAAAAAATTAGTACCAAAAGAAAAAAATACCAAAGAGCACATCACTCAGATTGGTTAAAAAGTAACTTTGTGCTGCAAACTATATTCTTAAAATTTGATTATTTTGAAGAAAAAGAATATTCTTTTAAATCAAGATAAACAGCAATTAATTATATGGTTTTTGACACTAAACATGTATTAACTTTACCGTACTAACGTCAGAATGAGGACACTCCTGGCTAGACATACACAAACATGCTCATAGACAAATACATGTTATAAGCACATACTGTATTTATAGTATAGCGTATAGTACTCTATAGACTTGAAGGGAATTGGCGCCTGGATAGCTCAGTCAGTAGAGCTGGCAACCCATGTACCGAGGCTGAGTC
>NW_023339696.1:14833960-14848552 GCF_004916995.1 Morone saxatilis | reverse complement strand
TTCAGCTGTCACTATAATAAAAAAGGCAATAAAAGCCCAAAAAAATATATGCTAAAAAAAAGACTCGAAGGGAATAACATAACATACTGTACTGTATTTTGATTCTGCATACTGCAAAGATGTAGACTGTATTCTCCTACGGTACATATATACATTCATGCACATATCTAGATGAACACAGCTATATTGTCTGAAAAGCTTTATCTAGTTTGTCTGCTTCTATGCCAGAACATGCCTTCACTGTTGGAAAATGAGTGTGGATTTTGTCTCCATGAAGGTGTGCTTGAAACAGCAGCAGACACTGACTGTCAGGGGAAAAGGCAAACTTCAATGAGAATGAATGCAGTACGTGAATTCAGGTGTCTCATTGATCCATCAGGACCTCAGAGCCTATTCAGCATCTCAATTTACCACCACCTCTCCTCACAAGACCACATCAATGTCAGCCCCTTCTGCCTTACACACTCTCTCCTGCTTCTATGCTTGCAGGCTTTCACTCGCTCTGTCGATCCACACTCTCATTCACCCATTTGCTGGTTTTGAGTGTCCACAAAAAACAACTCTGCTTTGAATGAGCTGCCACGGCATATCGAGCAAGTAAAAGCTATTAAACATTATTTATCAGGTTTTTATTATTTCGTTTGGGAAAGACAAGTAGATAAGAATGGAAGGATGCCGATGTAGTGCCCGCAAACCATCAATCGATGCAGTTGTAGATCTGGAGAGTCAACAAGCAGCTGTGGATCGTTTATGAACAGAGGTCCTCTCCTGCCTGTACTGTCACCCTTGATCTGTGTGTGTAGGCCTATGCACTAGACACAAGCAGGAAATTACTTTTGCATACACTGCACTGCACTGTAGGTCACTGTATATAAAACAGATTTATTGACAGTGTATGTTTGCTTTCTGCCTGCTTGAGGGTTTTGTGGGTGTACATGTTTTTGAATGGCATTAATTCATTTACTTCTCATACGAGACACAAGTATGGACCAAAAAAGAGTGTTGACTGATATTTCACTTAGAGAAACAGAGTGATCACAAGTCTGAGTAAACAGATTTTGTGTGCGCAACATTTACTGTGTAACTACACAAACAAAGCATCTTCACTGATTTGTGAAACAGTTCATTTTCTTAATTTTTATCTAATGGATTTATATTTATAAATGAAACATCATAAGACCATGACTCAATGTATCCAATTTCATGGGTAAGTTCAGGACATTTCTCTTATTAAGGCAATCCACGCTTCATTCACTTTAAGCAACTCTCTTGCTCAAAAAAGAATAGTATAGCTAACAATGGCAACAGTCTTATGATTAGCGTCATGTTCATCTGCGTGACTGATCAACTGTGGGGTAAAGGAAGTAAGACTGTTCACTTCAGCAGCCTGTATGTGACAGACTGCGCCAGACACGAGCGTGGTACAGTGTGGTAGTTTGTGTGTTTATCTGCGTGGGTAACAGTCGTGTCTCAAAGTGAGTGTGTTATTGACAGCTGTCACCTTCTCCATGAGCTGGCGAAGCTGCCTGCTGCGTGGGTCACGGTTACACATGTTCTGGGCTGGTGCGACGACGGTGCAGATACACTTCCCATCTGCGTCCTGTGCCGAGCTGTAGATCTGCCATCCCTCTTCTGGGCTCGGGTACAGAGCCTGCAGAAACATAGAGACATATATGTCTTAGACCAAGCGAAGAAACTGGTTGCTTCTGTCTGTTGTTGTTTATCTATGTTGCTACCACGCAGGCTTTTCAAAATGCATGAGGGCAGACACAATATTTTATTCTGCCAGCATGTATCAACAGAAATCTGAAACGTGTTCCACCCTTATAATACATTTCTAAGCTAATAAATTTATCTAATACTTGAAAGTGTTGTAAAAAGTGTTTGGAGGAAAAAGGGCTGTTTAATACATTCCATATCGTGATTAGTTGTGCCCATTCTGTCACCATAAGTTAGCTGCAGAGTCATAATTTCTCCATGGCATTTTCTTTCTCTCTTGCAACCCTGTCAAAAGTTACTCTTCCCCAAAGGCAATTAATGGCAATTGATCCCTCCAACTACACAAAATCACTTGCAGTCTAATTTTAGTTTTAACTGGAGAACAACAAAGTGGGAGAGAAAGCAAAATCAGAGATTGACAGAGGTGGTGCTCACAGCAGTAAAGACAGGAGAAAAGAGAGATGGAGAATAGACGAGTCAGATATTGCAGAAGATAGAAGAGAGGGAGAAAATAAGCAGAAATGGGTGCAGATTAAGATAAGACAAGAAAATACACAAATGGATGAAAAACACAACAGTGCGACAGAGATAGAGTAAGATCTTGATGGAGGATGAAGAAAGACAAAGACAAATGGAAGGAAATGGGGATTGCAAAGAAAAGAGGAAGAAGGAGAGATCAGGCCAGGCTGTGTGAAAGCAGAGCATCTAATAAGTTTGGACACAGAGAGGAAATGGAGCTGTTCGGGATCGATAATGCAGGCTGTTACCAGTGGAGGAGGGGCGAGGCGGAAAGGGTGGATGTCTCTCTCTGACTAATCCAATCAAAAGTAGTGCTGCGCGCCTGCAAGCACACGCACATGTACACACAGTTTACGCAAAAGCCTGACCAGGACAAACTGTTCATTTACACTGCAGGTACACACACTCGGCATATGAAGCAAAATGTAATGAGGAAAGGAAAAAAAGAAGCAGCCATTTTAGTGATGAAATTAAAGACCCATCCACATAAGTGGAGGGAAAAGGCTGGAAATAAAATCTTGTGGCTGGGCTCTGTGCCGCTCTCTTACTTTCCTCTGAGCAATGTTGTGCTGTGCTCTCGTCTCCTTGGGTTGGGGGATCAGATTAAAATGTCTTGGGGGATGGGGGGACTGTGTGATTGGAGTGTAAAGTAGCAACCACCCTGTGAGCCAATGTGCTCACTGTCACATCTTGTCACTCCTGCCAATCCCTTGGCACTCCACCCCCTCTCTCCCTCTCCTCTCAAGCTCTCATTGCCTTTCCCTCTTCCTCGCTCACACACTCAGAATGAGTGAATTTAAAATCTGACTTACTCCAAATGAATTGTGACAAACAGACTATAGCTACACGAGCTATATTTAAATATACTGTAATGTAATGTGTAATCATTCTTTTCATATTTTATCTGTTTCATTATAGTGAAAGTACAATAGACTCATATAATTTCAAAATTAATAGATCTAAATTTAATTGAACTAAGTCAGGAGTAAAATTATATTTCCATTTTCTATTCATACAGTATTACATACATACATTACTAATATTTCAAAATGACTGAATGTCTGCTCTGCACACTCACAGTGGAACTTACTGGCACTCTGGCTAAATTATCATCCCATTATTCTTAATATTGATGCATATTTGGGAGTCAGTGTGCAGCCAGTCCCTGCAGTGACTTGCACAGTTTTCTGTCAGTCAGCACCTTTCTTATCATTAGTCTTCTTTGAGGCAATCCAGCATCAGAAGGCTGTTAGGTAGAGAGACGACAGAGGTCTACGGAGGCCAGAGTTGGAGTTAAGACTAGACAAAAGAGGCAGGCTCCACTGCAGAACCTCCTCCAATTTCTTTCAACTGCATCTGACTGTCTATTTCATTCTGCCATTGCCTGGGGGGGAGATTATTTTCCTCTGTCTGCTTCCCTGCCTGCATCTCACTCACTGTCAGGACTTCTGATTTATTGCAGTATATATGCGTGTGAATGTTCATGTGTTCAAGTATTTCTGTGAGCATGCCTGCATATATCTGTACATATGTACATGCAATACCAGCACGTATTGTATATTTGTATACATAAAGCATTTACATAAATTCTAATAGATTTTAGTCATGCATTTACTTTAGCTGCACTACTGTTTTACCCCCAAGAGATTTTGATTGGAAATTCCAGCAGCTGAAAAGCATGTTTACTGCAGGATGCAATGGCTGCTAATATTGTGGATGAATGTAAGGTCTTAGATTGTGAGGCCACAACACTGCACACCGGCTTCTCATTACAGTATATATCCTGCAGCGTTAACAGGTGCGGGTTAGCTTGCCTCACACAGTAGAATCCACTTAAGTAACTCACTCTGAGGGTATGTGCAGCCTCCTGCCTTCTATAAAATTACCTCATATCCATACATGCGGGGGTTGTCAGCCTACACACCAGATTTTTGGTTAAGAACAATTCTTGCGGATGGATGCAGAAGTGCGCATCAATATTTCATACGGCTATCAGCCTGAAAGTGAGCCGCACTTGGTGTCACACAGACATTTCTTTTACGGCATCTTACATAGTGGGCAGTAATAAGTTCAAAATATAACAAAGTAATATTGGAGACATGTCAGCTCCATAATCATAATACTGTCTTCATCATCCAACATGTTTAAACTCATGCTGTGCTCCTTATGTGCTCCTCCAAAGCCAGGGAGTTTTCACAGCAACAGATCTTCTCCCCTCTTCATTAATGTTTCATAAATGCTGTGCTGAAATTAAGAGCTTATTTGAATCAGTTCCAATTTCATTACCACCCACCTATCCATTCTGCACTAACTTCCCTATTCTCACCACAGTGGCAGTTTAGAGAGTGGGAGGGAAGAGGTAATTCTTAAATGCAAATGTGCTTTGTCCCTATATATGCTTTGTGCCTGAGCCGTTGCAAGGAGATCTATATATCATCACTCATAAGCAACCGATCTCTCTTGGGGGCAAGTAGTAAACTTGAATATGTTTTGGAACGTTGGCTTATTTATGTAAATATGATTAAGTCTCCTCTCTGTAGCGAAGATAGGGTCATTGACATTGGTTCATTTAACATAATGCTCACACCATGCAGCCTATCAGATATCACATTAGTGTGAGAAAAACAACTTATTCAATATCTAATGTTATACAGAATTATATTCAGGGTATACATAGTGAAATGAATGGAATGCAATGTTTGCATACAGTAGGCAACTCAGGCCTCAGAATGCTAACATTTTAGTAGTGATGATAATGTAACCTATGCTTTCATCATCATGCTATCAGTTAGGGCTAGCTGGGAGCACTTCAGGTCTGTGGGATAATCCTCTCCTCCTAGACACAGACAGTGATTTCAGGAGAGAGGAGGCGTTTAGTTCACTGTCCCAGAAATGTATCCATTAGATGTGAGGGATGAAATAGAATATGTAAGTGCCAGATTTGAGGCTGTCACAGTCATGGCTGCCATGCAAAAGCCCATTAAGGAGGAAGACAGCAGCAATGAAAACAACAGGAAACCGCAGAGGGCAAGCGAGATGAAAAATCAATTGGTCTTGTTTGCTAAAGTGAAAATGACTCTTTAAGATTTCTGGCTTGCCCCTTCTGCACCACCCCAGTGTTTCCTCTGTACCCATGACATCACATCTGACAGCCTGGGCCAATGAAGTCTCACCAACCACTGCTGACATGTCCTCCATCCACAATCTCCCACCCTCCCAATAGAAAACTGATTAAAGTGGGAGTTACTGATACACTGATAGGCAGAAAAGGAAGAGTTGTGGTTTGAGAAAGGCTGACAAGGAAGAGAAATGTGGCTCTAATTTCCTTTAGCTTAGTTCAGATGCTGCCCAATTACAATGCTGAATGACAACTTCAGTTAAATCCCTGCTGAGACAGGAAAAGAGGAGATGAGATGAGAAGGTGTGGTCATCAGCTAAAAAGTAGTAACCTAATGCTATTCCAAAATTATCTCCCATACGCTGCAGACAAAATATATCAGATTCAGATGAGATAGTGTAGTAAAGGGGGAACCATTATGAAAATGAACTAACCAACCTTTACCTGAGCGGCGCCTCAAAGTGCAAATAAGCTCACAACCCTTGCATTGTTAATGATTAACAAAGTTTGGAGGGATTATCCAATTAGACATTCGAGCTGGTGGTATCACTGTCGAGAGTTGCAGGAAGTGACTTCCTCTGGTGTTTCATTAGACCAACCCTGGAGCTGGCTGCTGTAAAGCCAGAGCTAAATGAGATCATAAATCTACAGCTCCCTACTTTATGAGCATGACGGGAAGTCTATTATAACTTTCATAAGCAGCAGGCTGAAGGGGCAAACAGGCAGAAGCAGGCACAAGTCCTGAGATATGGGAGAGAGCTGACCACTACAGTGTGAACTGAGTTTGACATCACATCAGAGAAACTGCAACACTACAGAGGACGGACAGTGTGCGAACAGGAGAACTGAGATAAAGCTGTATGGAGAGAAAGCATTTTGAGAATGTAGAAAGCGTCTAGGTGAAATACTCTGAGAGTTTAGGATAACAAAGTAAGAGGTAGTACAGATGTAATCTATCTCTTCCGTTTCCATCCTGCAATGACAAGTTTGTTTATCTTCTTTTTAAGGTTCACTTTTGTCTCTCTCTCCCTCTGACACTTTGAGAGGCAGAACAATGCTTTGACATTAACTTCTTTCAATGCCTGTCCCCAGCAAAGTAGAAACATCTGTCCCTGCTACACGGAGCTCAGTTCTATCTTTACTATGGTCAAAGAATCACATCTAATTTATTGAATTTGTCCGGTACTGCTGTAATTGACCACACACAAATAAACATGCAAGTACACACCCCCACTCTTCAAATGAACAATCCATCAAGCCTCAATGCACAGGCCAGCTGCTGGCCTTTAAAATATAACTCGATGAAGACTCCTAGTGAAGTCCCTGGTCTCTCCTGCTCCCAAGGAAAACCGATTACCACAATCAGCGCAGCATGGTTGCCAGTCAATAATATGACTCATAAACTCATCATGCCCCCCTGCCCTCATGCTGCCTCCTTTTTCCTCCCTGCTGCCTCTCACTCTCTCCCACTCCATCACTCCCATGACCGCCACCCCTCCTGTGTGGTGTCCTGCTCACTTTCCATCTGCAGCTCACTCGTTCCAATCCGGATCACACTTGAATGACAGTGGGGGTGGGCAGATGTGTCGTCAAGCATTTTTTAAAGTAGGGGGCTTGGTTGGAGAATTCTTGGAGAAGTAAGAGAAAATAACACTCACCAGTGCTTTGCACTTACAAGCGAGCAGCTACAACTTTAGACTTTTTGGAGCAGGCTGCAAGCAGCATGCCAGGTGCCCTGGTGAAAAGTATTTGGCATCGACTCTGCTGTTAGACGTGTACAAGATAGCTCTATCATGGTTGGTGTTAAATAGAGGAGGGAGAAGAGAGTGGCAGGGTATCTAGTGTGAGAAAAACACTGTGTAAACTGTGAGAACACAGTCAGTGCTTCATTGCGGGAAAATATGGATTGCAGAAGTGTGTGAATTGTGAGATCATCAAATTGGTTTTGAAAGGCAAAGCAATGATTCAGGCTTAAGTTCAGTTGGTTGGAAATTACACTCTCATAATGGCAAATGAACCATGTCAAAAGCCTGATTACTAGCCCAATAGAGTCTGGGATCAATACAGCTTTGTACACAGACTATCACATAATTAGTTAATGTATCAAAACAATTTAAAATGATATTACAAGATTGGCATTCACCAAGATTCTGGCTATACATATCGCTTCACATTGACAAGGCAGTAGAGGACACCTGTCAGGGTCTGAACTCAAATAAATTTTGGTTGAAGGCAGTACGATAAACATAAAAGCGAAGTGCTCAAATAAAAATCTGCAGCGGTGTTTAATCTTTAATCCATAGCCAAGAATCGATCTTTACAATATGCTTTATTGGATTGCACAGTGGATGTGATAAAGTTTACGGTTCCACACCCTGACAGACAGACACTGTGCGACCCCAATCAGATTCTGAGCGCTGGCTCTTTGTATGCTGCCATTTGTTGTTCTTTGCTCCCTTTTGATGGTGAGAATATTTTCCTCACTCTTCTGCCTCACAGCTTTCTTATTTTAGATATCAAAGGGAGAGTCACCACACAACCACACACGTGCACACACACACACACACTACTGTTCTGTCTTTTCATGCAGGATTATGAGTAGCTATTCAACTAAAGTATGTAACGGTTTATGATTTTTGTATGCCCATCTTGCACACAAACGTGTACACATACACAGAAAATTTATTAATTTCAAAGATAAACTGTAATGTATCAGTAATCCTCGACCGAAGCACTGCGTCCACTGAACGTGCTATCCAGACTGAGAGAATCACACAGAGGGCAAGTACAGCTTAAGTGGTTTACATCTTATTAATACTGTGGAGCAGACATTATCTATCTTAATAGAAGGTTCTACTATGACTTTAACTTGTAGATTACACCAGGGCCCAATTCTTGGACCAGTCTTGTTTTTATTATATCTTACCACTGGGAACCCTTGTTTGCAAGTGTGATGGCGCTTTTGTCTTCTACGCTGATGACACACAGCTTAATTTATCATTCTCTAAATCTATCATTTTTCTAGGTTGACCATGCACATTAAATTATGCTACGCATTACAGATGGATGGCTCAGAGTTTCCTCCAGCTAAATGGAGGATAAAATTAAAGTTGTTATTTTTGGTGATTAACATGTTGGTAAGACAAATTCAGCAGTGCTGTGGCGACTTTACTTTTACTATTAAACCTCTGTCCACAATTTTAGATGTTGGACTTTGATTTCAGCTTTTAAAATCTTGTTAAAGGAGCATACATGGTTGCTTCTTCCACTTAATATTACTGAAATCCAACCTGTCACCCTGTCACACTGAGAGAATTATTCAAACATTTGTAATTCCCTGCTTAGACTACTTACCTGTCTAAAACTGTGAAAAGCGTTTAACTGTCAACAATAATTTTAGAGCTCAGTGGGAAGATCATTGACTAACACATGATTAATTTTTCAACTGTGCTGACTTACATCCATTACTTGCTTATACATTTTAGAATTGCCTAAAACTGTCTTTTTTATTATAATTAAGGCATTAAATGGTAAAGCCTTTTTATAGAGTATATTTCAGAACAGAAATGTTTCAGAAACCATATCTTACTTCACAGTCGCTTAGATCATCAAAGGACTTTTAACTGTCCCACCATCTAGACTATAGACTACAGGGGACAAAGCCTCGGCACTTAAAGGCTAAACCATTAAAAAAAAAAGCTTTTTTCTGCTAATGCTGCTGAATGTGTTATATAAAATTAAAACTTAATAACTATAAGCCTACCTGAAAAATAAACACCAAATTTACCTTTATCTTTTATACCATTTATTTGCTTTGTTGTATTTTTACACATAGCACACTTCACTAAACAGAAAATTTTGGCAGGTCTACAGCTTATCTTGGTTTGACCATATACTGTATAGCCGCACCAGTTCTATGTAAGTGTTAGTAAGTGAGTTCCAGGGGTCTCTTCCACTCATTAAGAAACATGGTTTTGCACTATCCAGATGTGTACAAGCATCTAGGCAGTGTTTTGCTCAGTGCCATCACAGAAAGGCCCATGAAAACTCAGTCAGCTGTGTTCTTGGATCAGCTGGTTAGAAGACAGGCGCAGGAAGCAAGTGAAGCAGACTTTGAAAATAGCTCTGAGCTGGGAGAATATGGGACGCAGCATACATGGGTGCCAGGGTGGGAAGCAGCCATGCAATGGCCACTGGCACACTGGCCCCACAGTGTCACACGAAAGTAGCTAGATTGTCTTTGATTAGAGCTCTAAACATTGTGTGAGTCATGACTGCTTCTAAGATCATCACAGACAAATGTCTCATCAATAGTGATGGGACTCTGAGGCGAGGTTTTACATTAAAGTTTTATTCGCTGCCATTGTTTATGAGGGGAGATTATTTCTGTCTCAAAGTGAAGACATTTCCCATCACAACAGACTGTTACACTGTAATAATTCCTGGCACCTTCAAACTGGCTCATCAGTTTGGATAAAATTTTGATGAAATAAACTTTTTTGCAGCCTTTTTCCTGCATGGTTGTGAATGAGGGTTGCCTGAAAGAAAATATCCACTCATAACTATGTATAATATTCTATTATATCCAGTCTTTTGAAATGCAAATGATAAGGCTTCCAGTCATGAGTCTTGATTAGAATGAGTGTACTGAAAAAAAAATCCTGGCAACATTTTTTATTCCCCATGACCCTGAGCATGAGAAGCAGGTATGGAAAATAAATGGATGGCTTATCCAGACTATACCCCCCAGGGATTGGTTGGGTGTTCAATAGGATTATGGAGTTTAGTGTTGTAAATAATTCAAACATGCCTTAAACTCACTGACATTTACAGAGATTAGATTATATTTTCACTTTGAAGTTGTATTCAAAATTACCTGCTGAGATACTGTACGTTGTGGGAAAGATAAAGAGAAAAACAGTTGACTTCACATTTTCACAAAGGTAACACTGTGCAAAGACAACTTTTTCTCCAAAGAAAACATTTCAACCTGACAGCTCACTGCAACATTAACGAGACATAAAGCGGCGGATTGATGTTTTAACAAACTATTATTCATTATAAAACTCCTTTTCGAACAGATGGACTTTCACCCCTGAGACAAGGATGTCTAAACATACTCAGAGTACATATTTAAGCACACCGAAATGCACACATACACATGCATGCACGCACATACACATGCACACACACATATCCAGATGGTCGCAGATCTCTTGGGACGTTCAATTTTTCTCAATCATTTCAACAGACCAAGGCATTTGCTTAATGGGTAAGGTGCCATAAAAACACACTCTGAATAGAGGCAAAGGCAATCATTAACTGCTGATGAACCAGAAAATGTCTGATTCATTCCTGTGCTATATATTTCAAATTTACTGTCTTAAATCCTATTAGCGCTAAGACAGGCAAATGGAACTTTCATATTTCTTTGTTTGTGCATTAAACAGAAGAAACACTTCTATGTAAGCAACATTGAGATATAAAACCTTAACCCCAAACTGCTGTTTTTAGTTACAAAACACCCCCAGTGCCCTTTCTATGGTATACAGTATCTATAACCTCCCTCCTTGAAGCCAGAGTGTTGTATTCTGGGAGAGGAGGATCGACAGGATTTAGAGACAAACAGAGTGAGGGAGAAATAAGACATACTTGAAACTGTAACATTGTCTCAACCTCCACGTCTTCCCCATCACCTCTCTGAATTTGAGCATCATCCTTCCCACCCTGGAGGTGACTGACAGATGGGATCAGCCTGAACATCACTCAGAACAAGCTCTCTACCTCCCGTCACCCCGGCAAAAACATATGATTTACCACGGCCGTCCACACTGCATCCTCCGCCTCTCATCATCACTCACAGTCGCAAGCCCACAATTCAGCATCATTATAGGCTACTTAATGTGACTCACACACACAACATGCGCATCATTCACATTTGGTTGAAACATTGCTCTCACATGCATGTCTACCTTCATCACCCCTCTCTTATTAATACAACATAGGCCTTGAGATAGATTCTCGAAGTCCCACTCCCAACAACCCTCTCTGAAACCCCTGTACTGTTTCTGTAGTTAACCATATAAACACACACTAACTCAAATTCACTGTATTTTCCCATTTCTTCACTATATCTCTCTGTCTTCTGCTGTGTCACTCTCTTTCATCCCTCATTCTCTTTTTCTTTCTTTAATTTACAATGAGAACATGAATGAACAAATACAGTGCACACACACTTGCAGGAAAGCAAAGGAAGTCATACGCACGCTAACAATCCTCTCCGAGGTGCCCCCTCTGGAGATGGTGGTCCCGTTGAGTCCCACCAAAGACGGCAGAGTCTGAGACATCCAGTTGGTCACCATGGCCATGGTGCTGAGCACCGCCCCGATCTTTAGCATGGGAACGCTCATGATTGCTTCCTGTGGGGCCCCGGCGCAAATGGCCCTACAGCCAGCCCTACCCTGCCCTGCCCTGGACCTCGGCTCCAGTCAACCCCTCTCTGCTCCAGACAGACTAGGCAGGGAACCAGCCAGTCAGCTTCTGCCTCAGCCTGAGCAGCAGCACAGCCTCCAGAGCTGGTAAAGCACAGTTACCAGACTCACACACCACTGGCTCAGTCAAAGGGACAGCCAGAGACCGGTTAGAGGAGAGTAGCTCACATCCAACAGCATCACGCTGGAATCTTCCCTCTCAGAGTGACTGCCTCAGCCTCACCCCCTCCCTCTCTTTTCCTCTCTCTCACTTCCTCACTCTGCCCTTGTCTCTCCCTTTCTCTCTCTCTCTCTCCCTCTCTCTTACCCTCTCTTCCTCAAGATGCAGAGCTGCGCATTGGCTGCCTCTCTGTCTCATCCCCTCCCAATCAGCCTCTGCTCTATGCTTGCCAGCCCTGTTTTGCATGCATGTATCCATTCTTTTCCTTTCCTCTCTTTCTCTGACATTTGGCTATTCTCTTGTGACTCACTATCTTGGTGAGTGTGCGTGCACATATTTCTGAGGCGTGGAGATCAGAGAGAGACTGATTTCAGGGGGCTGATCTGTGCTCTGTTATGTGACATGTGTGCGCCCAGGGCATCCTAGGCACAGTAGATGGTCCTGCAGCCTCATCACACTGTCTGTACTGGATGGAGCACTAAGGATATAGAGGGGTAGGTAAATATATCTAAGGTTGGCCAGGGGCTCATCAGGCGAGACAAAGGCTGGTGTTACAGCAGTTGGAGAGATCCAGATGCTCCTGCCCATGGCTGCTTTTGACAGCTTATCCATCATTCTGCTTCTTGACTTATCCTAAATCACGCTGTAGCTTGCACCTTTACAGTATCTTACCAATTCCACTCTGCCTGAGGCATAACCATATCACAATTGTCAGTTACAATGTCTTCTTGACGCTTACTTGCTGATGCTCTAAAAGTAGTACATGAGGATGAAGATTGAATTGACATAAAGTACGTAATCATGGTTTGTGGTAATTTAAAGCTATCAATACACTTAGAATGTAAAACTGACAAATAAAGCTTGGATTTGCCCATACCAGGCTGTTACAGCATGCTTTGCTTGAAAAGGAGGATTACATGTTATTTTTCAAGTGGTATATTTTTACCATTGTTATATTGCTATAATCCAAATGGCTTTAGCTTTCAGCACAATCACAGCAGGTAAGTCAGTGTCAGATATTATAACAATCACTTCACTACCAATTTTAGTGTCATTTCACCTCAGGGTCTATGCCTCAAGCCTGATTTGAGCTTATTTCAGGACAGACTCTACGTGTTCTGAAGTTTAGATCAACCCTTTGAATGTGGGGTTGTATATTGTCTCCAAATCATAGCTGTCTGAATTTGCCACTCGCCTTAACACCAATGGGCCAGATGGAATGAGGTATAAAGCGATATGTGAATTGGAGGTGTCCAACATTTTTTCTTGAAGCTTGAAGCCTCTCCTCGCAACAACTTCCAGCAAGATACCGGGCCACTGGTAGTGTCATGTTGCACCCTAAACAGCCATGCATAATGATGACAGAATGGCCTACTCAGACAAAACGGCCAGGTCATCTCCATTTCTTCCCTGCTTCCTGGTCTGCTGACTTATTAATTTTGTCAGTCATGGATGGGCTCCTCTCCCCATCCAGTCACATTTGGTGAGTGATATGGGCTCCTCTGTGTGGGGTGTACTGTGAAATGATATGAGAAGAGACAGCTTTCTGAGCCCCATCCAAAAAATGTCAGCCTTCCTCAGCTCACCTGCTGGCTCCCACATCAGTCTCGCCCTTGGCTCCTCTATTTCTGCATCAAGACTGCCCCCTTGTGGTTACCAGTGGAAATGCACCAATTAAACTGTAACTTCACAGCAAGAGAGCTAGCCAGTGCCTGTCATCCTTTGTGTCATGAATGTTTATAGTCACACTGTTCCATTTCTAACAGATATTTTAGTGGTGAGGCAAAAAAACAAAAAAAGGGTTCAATGCAAAATAGTGTAAGCATTCACACAAACACACTGCGGCTGCCTGCAGCTTTCTTAGTTGGTTTAGTCAATGTCCGGCAGCATGCTGAAAATAGACTGGTGCCAAGTGAATATATAATGTATATCATCTAATAACAATAATAAGTGATTTGTTATTTACCAAAAAGTTGATCCCTGGCATACTGTAAGTCTGAATCTAATCAATCAATATGATCAATATGATGTGCATGCAATATTTGTCAGGCAATTATACTTAAATATTTAAATGCAGTGGTGTTAACTCTGTTTTTTTGTTTTGCTCACAAGCTTTGTGTGGCTGAGGAAAGCTATGTTTTTTCTATCTTTCCTTTAATGCACCATCTAAAGAGAATGCAGTTATCGACATATTCACAGGGTGGCAGCAAAGATTTGAACATGGATGTAGACAACCTTTACCCATGTATCCAAGATCCCGTACACAGCTTCCTCAAAGAAAACCTGGTGCCAGAGTAAGAGGGCTGAATGAAAAAGAGAAGCATTCACGCTGGAGCTTATTGATGTACCATCTTGGATAATTAAAGAGACTAGCCACCCCCTGTACAACTGTGACCACTATGCAAGTAAGCTGGATAATTTACTGCAAGTAGAACATGAAATCCTTGGCTATAGCACATTTGTTTCTTTAATTTCCCTCCAGTGGCTCCAATTTGTACAGTTTGACTGTTGATTATGTGCTTAATAATGCCTTATCCAGTACTTGGATGAAACAGAAAATGCAAAGACAGCAAACACACACACAC
>NW_023339696.1:14833703-14833892 GCF_004916995.1 Morone saxatilis | reverse complement strand
CACATCTACACTTGTGTAGCCAATATTTGCTCTACAATTGTGACAACCCTGTTTGACATAATGCATTTCCTAGCACCTAGCCAACAATTCTTATCATCCAAACTACACACCTTACCCCAACCCTCACCTTAAATGTTTCTACAGTAACTACCCTTTAACGATTTTAAAGATTTTAAAGATTTAATGATT
>NW_023339696.1:14788808-14833603 GCF_004916995.1 Morone saxatilis | reverse complement strand
TTCTGTCTGGAACGATTTAATTCTTATATACATATATATATATATATATATATATAAATATATATATATATATATATAATTCTTAATTATTTATATTGACCAAGTGGAGGGAATCTAAGCAACCCTGAACCTGGTCACAACCTGGAGGGGAGACTGCATGAAAAATTTATGGAGGATGAGAGGCTGGGATCGCTGTTGTCTTCCCTAAGGCCTAACCAACATCTTTTAAATATTTTATATATTCTATTTGGGAGTTTTTAAATAAGGTATTTTATCATTAGAGGATTATTTATTTGAACTTAAAACCTATTCTTTACCTTTACAGAGCTCTAAGGGCTATTCGACTGAGGACAAGCCAGACAATCATTTAGATTAGCAGGATTGTCCTAATTTTTCAAAAATATCATCACTAAAAATTTTAATTGGTCCTGACAAAGTTAGAAGCTGTTATAATGGCCGATGGTAGAGGCCATGTGTATAATCCTTTTAATGTTTTTCTTTTTAATGATCACATAATACATAATCATCATCATAAATCAATCAATTATTTTGATATAATAATCATTAATAGTCAGCAGATATGAATCAGTTTCAGCTAGTACGGACAACGGTCAAAGATATATTAAAGCACAGTGACTTGAGATTAGACATAAAGAACATTTTTCCAGACAATTCCTCATTTATTCAGATAATAGATTATTACCACATCCACATAAAACCTTAATGACAATTATGCATTTCCCCCAGCCCTCTTTATTCTCTCTGTTCTTTAGTTAGCATTATTTGAAATAGGATAGTACACAACTCTATTCTCTTTCTAGTTTGATGATAATGCTTTATCTCATAGAGAAATTTTAATTAATTTGTGCTAATAACAAAATACTGTGTGCATGATGGGCCTGTTTGATGTAAAATAAGTGAAGACATAGAGGCTGTGCCATCAGAAACTCCCACATCATATTTCCTCTCAGAGGTTTTCACCTTTTCAACCTTTCATTCTATTTCAAGGCATCTTTTAACGTTAATAACTAGCTGTGTAGAGTGACGTGTACCCGAACTCTTTCAAATTTAAAATGCCTCTCACAGAGTGCAGGTCAGATGCCGTCTTTTGTAAAGTGATGGACCAAGTAAAGGATGGGAATAATAGGTGTGATGAGGAAGAATTACAGTCTCTGCCAATCATCTGTCTAATCACAGAGTCTGTTGGCAGAACAAGCTTTCATTAAATATTAGCTAGAATGGAACTCGGCCATTTAACCTGTATTAATTTAATCCTTTTTGATTAATTTCCACAGCCATTCCTCATAATTTCCACTCGAATAATTGGCCAGCCTCATTTTCGCTGTGTCATTATCTCCAATTCTCTGTCGCTCTCTTTTGTTCTCCTTCTCCATGAATTTTATTTAGCCTTTTACTGCTCTCACTCTCTCTGTTGTCTCTCTTGGCCCCTCTGGCAATGAGAAAAATGGCACCATATCATGTGTTTTACCCTGCATGTGTCTTGGCTTCTACTATTTCTGTCCCAATCTCATTCACTGGTGATCTTATCTGTCTTGTTGCATACTTGGGCTACATATTGTAGAAACTATGCTGTGGAACAACTACTGTACATGCATACATGTTCTGCAGCTTTTTGGTGCCTGTACATAGACATGTCAACATGGCCTTGTGCTTTATCATAAAAAAATCCACTCTGCTCCTTGCCTATGGGCATGCTCTATAAAGGGCATTTTTAATTAGTTCAAATGGTGAAAATCCCCACCAACTGCAGAAATAGCAGCAAACCCATGGATGGCAGTAGAGCGCTACAAACCCCCGAGGTCATAGGGACAAGCTTTGGGTGAGATAACAATACTGGGAAGGAGAAAGCAACAAACACTAGACACATTCTTACTGAGCACAAACAAACAGCCAGCTACAGATTCACAGCTGAAGCATAGGACCAAATTACACCTCAGCTAATTACACAGACCTCCTTCATAATGATGCAGAGCTGTTATGACTGAGGCAGCGAGGCTGCACACAAACCCCTGCCTGAGCTCCGAAAAGATGCTGGAGTCATCTGGGTCTAAGAATACTGGCTATTTTTCTGAGTCATAATTCATTAATTAGATGATGGACATGGAGGCCCACTGCCTTCTTAATATATCAAGATCAAAATCAGCTTAAACAAAGCGTGACCTCATTACCATGGCAACTATTTAAATGGC
The DNA here is from genome assembly GCF_004916995.1 of Morone saxatilis. Lineage (NCBI taxonomy): Eukaryota > Metazoa > Chordata > Actinopteri > Moronidae > Morone > Morone saxatilis. The sequence goes on along the minus strand of NW_023339696.1, from coordinate 14,831,393 downwards.
ATAAATAGGCTGTACCCAAGGGTTCAGGCAGGCAAACAGTGGTGTGCTTTCAACATGGAGTGTTTAATCTATTAACGGCTCCTGTGGGCCTTTGATTAAGGAAACTCATCTGGGATTTCACATTTTATAGTAGCGAGTGAGACCACAGGAGGACTATAGAGTACACATGCATCAACCGCTGCATGCATAAAATACAGAGAACACATCCTATTGAATTGAATATATTCAATAATTCAAGCAGGGAGCATTCACCACAAATGAAGTTGGACCTCTGTCCCCACAGAACCAATTGACAGTATATGAAACATGACATGATGAATGTGGCTTGCATGAAGACCTTACATGGTAGTCAATAACCTTGCATGTGCAGCTTGCATCAGCACAGCTTTACAAGATTAGTCAATACTTTTAGATTTGGTGCATTTGACCTTTGTGTGTTTTTATGTGCATGCATGTAAAGTGTGTATGTTAATATGTTGCCCATTTATGTGTTTACATGCATGCATAGATTTGTTTGTGTGCGTCAGTGCTTCTCCATATTTGTGTCCACTTGCGTGAGCAACGCTTTTCTCTCCACTGAGCTGTGAAATGTCGACAATACCCTCTAATGGTGGTTGCCACAGTGTTGTGTGAGAGACCCAGTTGAGCTGTGACATGCACGTAATATACAGTATCTCGGTCACCACTGTATGAAACAAAAGTAAAGAAACAGCGTCACCGCCAGTGGCTCAACCCAATAGTGCTTAACTACAATAATGGTCTTTAACAGGTGAGAATCTTTCCTTCCAGTGGGAATTTGTGAGAAAGAAAATCAATACAGTAAGTGTGTCTGCCTGGCTATATTGACTGTAACACACCTACAATACCCTGTGGTGAGTCCATCCATTGTCTTTACAGAACAGCCCATAGAGCCCATTTAATCAACCCACGCTGAAGATAAGGAGACGCATTTATAATATCACAAGACAAGACAGGAGATCAGAGACCAAGACTCATACCAGACCTCTTTAGACTAACCACTTTAAAATAATTTTGATGCTACACTGACTTGTGATAGGGTGAATGGTGCCTCTGACATTCCCACTCTTCGCCTGTACGCTTGTTCTTGCACTAGACCGGGTGTCCGGGCTGTATCAAGTACTTTATGGCATGAAGTCACACACCACCAACTATGTCACTGATTTTGGTGAAACTGAATCATATTTCATGGAGAAAATGTTTTCTGGTTTTCCCTCTGATGTCCTTCGGCTGCTCTCCCTCAACTCTCTGTGATTTTGTTTCCTGATGGACAGTAAAGTAAACTACTGTGAAACGTAGCTGCTGTTCGCTAGTTAGCTCAGTTAGCTCTATTGCCCATACTGGGTGCTCAGAGCACCAGAGGAGTGTTGGTATCTACAATGGTAGCACAGGAGCTATCTTATCCATATTTATGACAGTTGTGTATAAGTGAATTACACTCTGAAACTGTAGGGGCGCCTAATGGAAAGAAATACCAAATCTCACATAATTATTTTCAATATTTACAATTAGTTTCTCAAAATGCTGTATAGCAAATTTGCTTTTACAGCAGTATAGACAATATATTCTTTTATCCAATACGAGTTTATTCTTTATCTGCTTGTATTACATTTAGATATTATTATTTGTGGGATATTTGTTATGAATGATTGGTATATGGTTGAATATGAGATAGCTCAATCAGGGACAAGCAGGGGGCCACATTTTGCTCGAGGCTTGCTAAAGAAAAGGCTTGATCAAAGCAATAGACAAGAACTACATGCGGCAATCAGCTGCCATGCATTCTGCAGCACAGCATGGCTCTTTCCACTGTTCTGCACCTACTCATGCCAACAGTACCAGCTGAATACGACTCAGTGTAGCACTTCCTGAAGAAAATGTGCCCAGTTGAATTGCCCACACACACGGAGGCACTCACACATACGCACATGCATACAGATACGCATTCACACACAATTACTATGATCATTTCCTGGCTCCATGACCTGATTACCAATGTCCCACAAAGCCCACCCTTTTCTGGATCCAACAGCAGAAAGCCACTGCCACATCCTGACCTTTTCTCCCACCCAGCTAATCAAACATTCTCTCTGTTGCGTAGGGAAAGCTATTGCTGTAAATGGAGTAATTACTGACAGCAAATTGGGTGTCTTCAGCCCGGCAGAAAGGTAGCTGAGGGTCAAAGAAAGCCTGCTAATTGAGACTGCCCCCTATGGCCACTGGCCTCCTTAAAATGCCCTTCACTCAACTGGTGGTGCTGGCCTTGTCACTATCACCCAGAATAATTTTTTTTATCCAGATGGTAACTTGCCTTCTATGATGTTGATGGCAACCACATTTTTTAGCAGCTTTTATAGCAGCTAAGTTTTAGACAACACAACTGGTAAAAACGGATCTATTTTGGTATGCTAATATTTACAAATTTGTATCAGGCTTCGCTACAGAATATTACTTTTGCTGCTGAGAGCATTTTTAAATCTGCCCTGCTGGAGTTCATTGCCATTCCATTGTCTTAAAACTGTACTGGCAAAGTGCTTTGTTTCATCAATGATGTATTCATTTATATCTGCAGAAGACCTGAGAGCAGATCTTAGATGCCATGCACCAAGAGCCTTGTTAGATGACTAAAGAGACAACCAGTGGGCAAAATGTCTGTGCTTTCTCATTTGGTCTCTGAGTCATTGTTTACAAATATCATCCAGTCGCAGAGTCAATGTATCACCATGATTAGCTAATCGTTGTGGTAGGTTACACAAGGGGAAAATAAGCCAAAGAATAATACAAGAGACAGACAAATAGGTTATAGAAGAGACTGTGATGTTTAGGAGGGGCAGAAAGAGAGACAGCGAGAAAAAGGATGGGTGATGCATTTGAAACTCCCTGAGGTGATGAATTTACATCTTGTCTGTTTTCTGCCACGTCTGCAACAGCGAAACTAACAGGACCAAAGAGAAGTGGTGAGATCCTGCCAATTACAGTCTGGTTGACTGAGAGTTTGCAGCAGACAAAAAGAATGAAAAAAAACCTCTTAATGCTCTGTACTCGACATGGTCAGGAGCAAACAATGACCAGAACCCGTCAGCTATAACTGTATATTAGTAATGAAGGCACAGCCTGAAGTCTTGTGTCCATTCTTTGTCAGAGCTCACACTGAAGCCTCCATTTGTATCCTCTGTCTTCAGGTCATTAATGCTCAGAGAAGCTGTAACATTTAATTAGGGACACATTATTAGTACAACACAGGCACAGTGTGCAGTGGAGAGAAATCCCAAAACAGCCCCTAACTGAATATTACATTTACAGCCACATGGAGTTATGGGCAAAAATGGTTAGGAGAAACTTGTAGATAAACAAATTAGCTTGTCACTGTGTGCTTTTATGGAGTTTTGCCTTGCTGGTGGAAAGAGCAGAAAGAATTATTAGTATAAATAAACAATCTTGTGTTAGCCCGCGTTTCTTGTACCTTCCCCCAACACCCTGCCGAGGATTCCAGCCCTACAATCTTAGAAGTCTCGGCTGACTTGTCAAAATGAGGAACCACTGATCCTTTCAGTGATTAAACAAACAAACAGACAGGAAAATATCAACAAACGGGAGAAAATGAGTATACAGAGCAGAAATGAGAGGGCTGTACGTTGAATATTATAAAGGGGTAATATTGTGTGGAGTTAGCCGAGTGTGAGATGAGAAGTATTATGAGCGGGAAGGTATTGGTGGGAGGAAGGAAGAGGGATGGGTCTTAATGGTAAAGAGTGGCCATAGAGTGTGGTGCTTCACCACAGGGGGTTGCATTGGATCATCAGGCTGGGTCTCTCGACAACAGACGCAATGTTCACCAGGTACAAGGCAATAAACTATATGGCAAATGTAGTGACATATCCTGCATTACTATCTCAATCCAGCTCTCCTCCCAAAATGTAAATTTCATTCCACGGTGTGTGTGTCTGGGAATATGTGAGTTTATGTAGAGGTTATACACAGACAGTTGATGTGTGGATTTCTATAAACAGTGTGTCTGTGTCTTTGTCAGCAGGATTCCAGTTGATGCAGGATGTTGAGCAGCGCACTCTTCACTCCGAGCACGACGCAGATCTACGGTGCCTAATGATGATATTTGTGAGTGCAGCCTGGGAGATATGATATCAGAAAGGCCATCCCTTGCATTAATATTCCATGCAGCACTAGAAGGGAATGGGAGATGATTTTTCCCTCAAGGAGGCGCTTCCTTTGCTAATCGTTAACATAAATATTTTCATTTTCTGTCTTTAAGACATGGCAGCCTGCGACTCCACCATTTATTCTTCCTGGGACATATCATTGTTGACTATTGCCTGACGCAATCAAAATAACAACCAACCTCTAAGCATGGAAAATTAGAATACCCTTTAATAATGATCTTGAGAGAGTAATACAATCTTGAGCTCCATTTAGTGGTGCTTTTGTGAATTAACAGATTTTAGCCACACACGTGTTTCACGGTGTAAACGCCCTCCAAAGTATCTGATATGCAAAGGTACAAATCATTTTCAGTTTGATCGAGTCTCGCTGTTCTTAGTCTTGTTCAGGGCTGCTTAGATAAGATCAACACAGATTTAAGCATGGCAGCTGCAGATATTGATCCAGAACATACCAAGTAGAAAACTGTGCCTGACAACTGAGAGGTACTCCTCTCTGAAGATCCCTGCACCAGCTCACTGCATGCTGTTACTTTCACTGAGAGGAGTAAGAGATGAGAACTGGGCCTGAGAGGGCCAGTAGCCGGAGGCACTAAGGCTTAAAGAGAGAGACCTCTCCTGAATACCTATTCATCACATCACCATTAGTGTGGCTGAAGCACTGAGCTCTGCTGCTCAAAAATATAACGAGTATTACGGCGTTAGCTCTCATAGCATAGTCTGACATGATAGGACTACCACAGCTTCATCATGTACAGCGGAGCCCAGATTTCAACCTGCCTGTTTGATGCAGACATATATATCTTGCTACACATCCACATGCACACAAACTCAGTTGTAGATAAACAAGTGCAGACTCTAATCATCATGAGAGCAGGTTTTTATCAGAGCATGACTTTTCTTTTTTCCCCTCCCACAGAAATGCCACTCTATATCATTTTCTTCTCTCATCTTGTCTGTCAACACTTCATCCTTTTTTCCTGCTGCTTCCGGTGTCTCTTGCCAGAACAACAGGACATGCCATTGTTTTGTCATGGTCACAGCCGTATTGATTAAGCGATGTGGAGCTAATTAAAGACAATCTGCAAGGAGTGTCAGTGCCAGTGAGGGGAATAAAATTGTGGTGACGGAGCGATAGGGCTCTAATTATTATTCTCCTTTTGGTTAGTATGGGAGAGATAATAACCCTGCAGGCACAGTCGGCAGGCACAGTCACAAGGCACTCTCTCTCTCTGTCTATTTCTCCCTCTATCCCTGCCCGCAATCTCCAATTTTCATTTCCAGCAACTCCACTCTGTCTTTTCCTCTTTCTCTATCTCTCTCACTCACTTCCCGGCCATGCCCTCCTCAGCTACTCCAATGGGCACTAATTCAAACCCAGTTCACATCCTCTCACTTTGTACTCTGACACTGCCCACCAACCCTGATCACCACAGTATCTGTCTACAGTGTGTCTGTGTCTGCAGTGTGTGTGTGTGTATGTGTGTTACTGTATGGATGTTATATATGTACAGTATATGCTGGTGTTTATTTTCAATGCACATAAAACCTTTTGAATACTTTCTTAGCCTTACCTAAAGCTATACAGGTTTAACATCATTTAAAAGCACATATGCATACACATTGCCAAGAGTATTACTCAGGGACTAGGGGGGCAAAGGGATGCTTTCTTTAGAGTATAGAAGAAATACATTTGTTCTTTGTGCAGTCTGTCTTTGTGTGTCTGAGGCTGTGGATTATTGAAAAGAGGAGGTGAAAAATGTTGTAGACTGAGAACCCTGGGCAAGCTCAAGGCCATTGTTTCAAAAGGATGTTTTGTTTATTTGTTATAAGAACAAATAAACTCTAAAAATCAAATGGACCTAATGAGCATCAGATTCATGATACTGCTGAATACACAAGACTCACTTTAAGAAAAGTCCCTTTTGACTAATATCTAAAACCGACCCTTCTGATCTATAAAAAATGAATGCAAAAGTCAGCGTGTTACATCATTTTCATCCAATTTTGTGTAATTCATCCAAGCTAGATAAAATTTCTTTCACTAAATGTCATCAATGCTACACGTCATTCGATTTGACTTTTTTCTTCATGATGCATACTGAGTTCCCAATTAGCAGCATTTGAATTTATGACTCTGCTTGTGACTCCTGCTTCCAGATGTGGTGTTCCCATCCAGTATTACACACTAGTGTGTCTGTGTGTGTTTTGCAGACTAGGAGAAATCCCAGGGGTTTAGAATCAGGCAGCATAACGTAATGTAAGCTGGTGTTCCTTCTACTGGAGCATCTTGTTATCTCCCCTCTCCTACATGTAGTGTCTCTATCAAAGGACCTCTCTACCCTGCTCACCGTGGGGCTGCGGAGAGCAACTCTGCCAGCCTGCTTGATATGCAGCAGTGTCTGGTAGCTGCTGGGCTCCCACGCCTCCCTGACTGGAGCCTTTAAGCCTTGGCGCAGTCAGAGAGAGCCTCCCTCATCAATGGCCCTACTGAGTGGCTGTGACAGTGCCACGCGGAAAACACATCGATTAAATAGTTCCTCTTGCCACCCGCTTCTGCCGCGCCGCATAGCTCTCATCCTTCATTCCCCAAAATGAAAGCCTTGCAATTGAGTTAGCTTTCAACATGGGAGGTAATGCTGTCACACTCACACATGGCGGTGAGGAGAGGATTTTCTGGAATAAAGGTAGCAAGGATCATGTGAAATAGAAGGAGAGACAAAGTAGAGAAAAAGAGATTAAAGAGTAGTTCAACCAAGATTTACTCTGTCACTTTTTATCACCTCTCATTCAATGTCAATTACTGCTACTCTAAACTCCATAACATGTATGTGAGCAATGTGTAATTAACTTGGGCTTTCGAAGAGAAAACTGCTGTACAAAATCTCCGACCAGAAACTGACATAAAAAACAAACCTTTTTAAAGGAAACAAGATTTCCCTGGAGTGTCGTGCATTGTCCAGCCATGTGATCGAGCAGGTGGAGGCCGAATCTATGTCTGGTGTTTGAGAATGCACAACACTCTCTGATATGGGATGCGTGTCTTCCGATAAAAGCGAAGAGATGTGAAGAGCACCGTTCAAGTAGCAGCTTGCCCAATCTGCTCAGTCTTATGAAAGCTTTTGTATCAGAACGGGAAGAGGAGCTCTAGGCGCAACAGCCATATTTATATTCCAATCTTCTACACAGAAACCCACATTGCCAGGCTCATAAAAGATTCATCGAGCAGGGGAAAGCAAGGTCGTACAGAAAACTGGTCAGGAGGTGCATACTGCAATGCAAAAAAGAGCAGATGGACAAAAAATATCATTGGGTGAGTCCCACGGTGGCAGTTACTAGGGTAACATGCGTTGTTCCCCTTATTACTGGTGGCAGTGTGTCTAGCACAGACCATATGATCAAGCATGTCTGTGCTCTAATTGGCATCCGTCACTCATACTCTAATCTATGACAGGCTTAAGAGTCACAGACATGCTTGTTGGTATTATTTCAATGCATTGCTTGACTGTGTCTGTTGTGGATCCCGTTGCTGACATGTTTGTGAACTTGAGAGCAAAGGGGAAGCAAAAAGGGAGACAAAGACAGTGTGTGTGTGAAAGAGAGACTGCGTGTGTGCACATGCACGTGTGTGCCTGTTCTGGGTGTTGTCAGAGAAATGTCACTCTTGCTTAGAGTCACAGACATAAACCTCTGGGAGTCCTGCACCCTCCAGCACAGTCACACAGAAGGAAAGAGAGAAAGTGGGGGAGAGAATGTGATATAGGGATGATATTTATCCCACCAGTCAAGCTGATCCTACACTGTTGACAGCAAGCATACAAATAACATCCTATACATTACATAAGCCAACAGAATATTTTGAGGAATTGAAGTGAGCATCAGTCATTCATTGTGAAATTGTCTGGAAGAGAGAATAATAATAAAAAAGGGACACTACAGGCTCAGAGGACATGTGTGAATCTACTTCTCCTTCCTCCTGCATGTATAAAAAAGTAATCAGTCCTTGAGTGTACAGCTGGCTGCTGGTTAGCTGCCAGGTTAACTATGTCTGTATAAATGAGAAAGCTCTAACAACTGTATTTGGTACTTAGTCCCAAAAGACCTTAAAGACCTTTGTAATGATAATTATGAGCTGCCCTAGAGTCAGCCAGCTCAGTCCATGGGATTGCTAATGGTCATTTTAGGCCAGCAGGCCGCTGGGTTTTAAACAAGACAGAAAACAGCAACAGAGGTCATTTAGAGACCACACAACCCTGAAGCATAAGTAGTGGTCAGTCTGTGGTACTGAATGAGTAAGTGGTCATTTAGAACATACTAGACTTTTCTCTTTTTGACTTTGAAAATTCCTCTTTGAAGCGAGAGTGTCCCCCTGCCCTCTGAAATATCAGCAAAATTCTCAAATTCTCAGGGTTTTAACAAGAAATGTCCTGTGTGGATGATAGTTATACAGTGCTGTATTAATTTAAAGCTTAAAAGTCAGAAAACATCAGTGACAGTGACATTTAGTCTACAATGCTAGGGACATGCTAGGGATTATTATAGCCTGCAGATTTTCTTTTTATATATTACGTGGAGTTAAGATCACAGCTATATAGCTGCATATGTATACATATGTAAAAGGACATTCTAGTTGGAAAGGTAATACTGACACACCCTCTTTACCTCAGGGGGCCAACCATGACAGGGACAAAGTGTTAGTCTGAGAGTCATGCCACTGACCTCACATGCTTCTCTACCCGGCGTTCCATCTGTTAACCAATTACCACGCAGACCACTGACTGCCTTCATGCCTCATACAAGGCACTGCAGTAGTAAAATCAGTCACCCAATTCACCCTGGGCCACACTGCAAAAAAGCTCCCCGCCACCATTGCACGCTAATATCACCCCTGTGTGAGTCATTTAGAACCACATTTAGAAAACTGACCCAGAAACAGGTACATCATCATCAAAACCAAACCACTCACACAGACACAAAAACCTCCCTGTCAGTTAAAAAAAATATACTTGCTAACCACCGCTACCTTACGGTATGCACTGTACAGGATTGACTTGCTGTAACTCCAAACCATTTACACCATGTTTAATACTTTAAACTAGTCAAAATTAACCGTAAAACCAAGTCTTAACCAAAAATAAACGTTTAATCTTTTAAGGACCTATTATTTCTGCTGTCAGATGGGAGGTGAGTTCCCATAATGTCACTGTGTGTACAGATTATTTGTCCCTAAAAACATATCCAAACACACACACAGACACACACACACAAACGCCTCTGATGATGAAGCAGTGGGCTGCATGAAAGCACATCAAACATGAAGATGAGAGCGAACAGCGGACAGCACAAAGGCTCAATGGCTCTCTGTGCTCCAGCCCCTTTTTCTTAAGCAGTATCTCCTTTATGAAACACATCTCTTTACAGGGGTAAGATTCTGACTCAAACAATGTGGTATCATTATTGTGCACTGATTCGAGCTCTACCCTAATCAGTCATGACACAAGCACATACTATTCAATCTCTTCAAGCAGCCCTGAATCAAACATAATGCAACCTCATTATCTGTGGCTGATTGTGAAGCAGCACCTTTGTATATTAATGGGGAGTGCATGAAGGTGGACTCACCCACATAGTGCTAGACATGATTGTTACTGACTGACAGGCAACACAGAAACTAGGTTATGTGGGCTTATTTAACAGAGCAAGAAAGACATTAATATTACACTAGGCTAACATATTATTACCCTTTATCAAGAACATGTGGCTCATACTATAGCTATAATAGTATGCTTATTAACATTATTATATTAGAAAAAGAATGCTATGTCAACTACGTACAAAATATGCAATGTTTAGATTAGAGGTTGTGTTGTGTGTGTTGCAGGCTAACCTTCTATGGGCTTGTCTTATCATACAATGTTAGTAATTCAGACAAGCACTAGACCTATTGTAGCATAGCAAGGTGATTTTAACAGTTGTGTGTGTGTCTCTGTCTCTCGGTGGCAGATTTACATCCCCGCTCCTGCAGCTTTTCATTTGTTTAATTCTCTAGGTGGAGGTTAGGCTGCTGCTTGGCAGAGCACACTCTGTCCACCCCGCTACCTAGTGACCTTCCTCTTGGGAAACGTAGACTCACAGCTCTGTTCTTCTTTGACTGTCATCCAGCTGCACTGTCTCGTTCCTCAATATTTATAAAAGCTTTTAACAGGTAGTCTCACTGATAATAACGGCAGAGGGAAAAAGTCTTTTTTACAAGGTTTGACAGGTTTCAGTGTTTTGGTAAGATTGCTTTTGGCATCGAAACGAGGACAGAAATGTACCACAAGTGGCTCGATTATACTTTTGTCTGGGGGAAGGCTTTTATTGTGATCATGCTGCTGTGCTCTCATTGGACTGGCACCAGGAAGAGAGATTTTTGGCCAAAGGGTCACTGCCAGGTTGGTGGACTGTTTAAAGCTGCCTCGATTGGACATACGCCAACCCAGCTGTTTGTCCTGCCTGACTGTGATTGAGCTGGGGGTCTGTCCTTCTTGTCCTCACACGTAGAGACACTGTAGATAGCATTAGCATTAGGCCAGCTAACTGCTTTACATCAGTTTGCCTTTGTTAGTTTGAATTGTACAGTATCTGTCTGGTTTGTCAATAACACTGACATATAGCTAAGAAAGTCATCTCAGTATAGCATTATCATAGCTACTGTTTAATTTGTGTCAATAAACTCATCTCAATTTAGTGACACGATATTACAGCACTAAAGTACTTTATAATTAGCTCAATGTAAATAAACTAAATGTTTGTGCCAAATAATGTTTTAAACAGCGACGTGATTTACAAGTGCTCAATCCTTTACAGTACTTGCCTTTTAGCTATAAATCGACCTGGCTGGGTGAGTTTCCTGTGCCATCATCACACCAATCTAGACTGAGGAAACACAACTTAACAAGGTCTTAAATGGTAGTCTGTTTCAACTGATTGTTTATTGTGAACCCTGGTGAGAGAAAGGATCAAGTAAATTACTGAAAAATCTAGCCAATTGCTTACACAGGCTTCTGTCTCCCTCTTTGAGAATGACAAGCAATTAGGTTTTCTCCCCCACTGCACTCTGTGTTTGAGCAGAAAAACACCAAAGCAAGTGTTCATTTCACTCTCCATCACTCTCAACCATGCTAAAGTTGGGAGTCTTCGAGGCCAGACATCTTAAACCAATAACTGTATTCCCCTTGCACTCTCTTGCTCCAGTGGGACCACAACGAAAATGTTTGCCTCCAAACCTAAATGCGAATCTTTCAAGTACAAGAAACAATCTTTATTCTCGACAACTTAAGCTGAAACTGAGCAGCTACAGAAAACCAAACAGGGAAGTCTTTTGTCCCCTTGAACAATATTACCTCACCTCTCAGTCAGGCGCCAGCAAGCTTTTTAAATCAGTCTGATGGTTGGACAGGAATATTAGTGCCACAAATATCTCTGTGATCTGCAAACATTCTTCTAAACACGTACCCATTTCAGTCTGATATAATTCAAAGTCTTTGTTTTTAACGAAGAAGTTATATTTATTCAAGAAGATGCAGGGCAACTGTCACCAACCACATTCAAAGTTATCTCCTTTGAGATAAAAAAAAGGATAACACTTTTCTTATGGTCCTTATCTGTGTTTAACATAAAAAAAATCTGATCATATTCACATTAATTTAATTCACCACATTAAAGTCCAAATCTACATACTGTAAATGGAGCATCTTCTATTTCCAAGATGAATTAGATTGTGCATCAGAATTTCTGCTGTTGCACAATTTTTTTTTCATCTGAGCAATCAATACTAAGCTATTAATATTAAGCAGAGTGATGAAAAGATGCTGAGTTTTACAGAAAATTTGTTACAATCTACATTATGCCAACATACTATGATTTCTCTTGATGGCATGCATGTCAGTGCATGCAGTTTTTTTCACAGAACATTTGGCTTATTTTCTAAAATGAGGGTTTACACCTTGCAGAAGGATTATTTTCACAAATTCTTCTGAATGTCTGTCTACTTTTAGAGGTGAGCTGCCTTGCATTAATTCGAAATTATCCTTAATATTTTAGACATTGAACACATCCCTTTCCTTAATTGAAGTTACAGTGTTTTGATAAGGATTTGACAATTTTGAGGCATGGATCTGCTAGAATATATCTCTCTCACTACCCTGTTAAAGTGGAAGCCAACAAAGCACAACAGCTGTGTAATATATTATAGTACATTACTTATAAGCCAATGTACACACACACACACACACACACAGAGAGAGAGACAGACACACACACACACACACACACTTACATATGAGCTTGTGTCAGTGTGTCCTGTCATGCATGGCTTGATGTGCACACCATAGCGAGACATCTGTACCAAGGTCAAGCAGGTGCCCATCTGTATCAGTAACACTAAGGACTCCTGGGCTTTATGGGTACTTAACAAACACATGCAGTGAACGAACAAATGCATCTGTCTCATTAAAGCCCTCTAAATATTTCATACAGGCCTATGCTGAGACTGTGACTGAAAATATGTAGATATCTAACTCTGCTTGCTGGTAGGGAGTGTTACCCACATTACAGTAGATATACAGAAAGTCATTAATTCTTTATGTTTGCTGTGCAATCTTAGGAAGACGGGTGGCATCATATTTTCTTTCATTCCTTTAAATATTTAATGTAAACACTTAACAAATTGTCCCCCAAGGCCAATTATAGTATGAACTCACTGAAGAAGGGGTTGATACATGATAGTAAGTTATCCGCTACATTTTCAGTGTCACATTTGCAAGTGTTTAACATTGACATTTATTCCTCCTCATTTATTGAAGAACATCAGTAGTGCTGTGTCAATGCTTGTAAGCTAGGGAAGTTGTGTAATTTTTGTGTAATTCTAACTTGAAGTGTTAGAATTGGTTATTAGATTCAGTTTAATATCAAAAAGTCATCTTATTTTCAGTTGGGGATAAATTAAGTTATTAAGCATCAGGAAACGTAATAGCTAATTTAAAGGAGGTTAGAGAGGCACATCAACAGGTAGTCGTGCAGCTGGGGGATGTGTTGAATGTGATTGTTGAATTAGAGCCCTGGAAACCTGTTTCATACTGCTCAGAATGAAATCAATTGGTTTTCCTCTAATACCACCTGTGTTGTACATGTTATACTTTGAACTTGACACACAGGTGTACACAGCCAATTCATCGGCCTTCCTCCTGTAGAATGAAAACATACGGTATCTTCTGCTTGTGTTAAAGGTCAACTGCAGTGTCCACCTGCCCTGTAGACATGGCATATAAAACATGAATGTATGCTGCAGCATATGGCCTTTACTGTGTCTAAATCCTACATCATCATTAACACAAGTTATTCCTTAGTCTGATAAATTTGCATCAATGGGTCACGTCTGTTTTGCATAGGTTGAATGTAGTGATAGATAGATCTATGTAATAACAGGCAGTGGTCATGCTTGGTGCAAAAAGTCTACCAACATAACATATACAGTATAAGCTGGTGCAAACTGCATTGTTTAGGGGCCTTAGAGATGAAAAAATGGGCCCCATAGAAGTCTTAATCCACAGGATCCCAAAAGTAAACAGAGACTGCCTCATGAGTGACCACCCTGTAGCCCACACACACCTTTTGATATCACTTTAATTTAGAATATGTTGTCAATACATACATACATTGCTGTGTATATTTTAAGTGCAGTTTCTGTCTGGTGGCCTTGGCCAAGTGGCGATACTCTCCGCCAACGTACGAGGAGGCGCTGTCTGTGGTGCTAAATTGACTCAGACTGCTGTTTTTAACCGAAAGGCGCGACACGGCGCTGTCCGTGGTCCTGAATATATTGCCGCATGAAACTAAAGGTGTGAAACGGCGCACGTCCAACATGCAGGCCCTTTTATACTCTCCTAAGTAACAGGCAGAATGTAGTTACTTTATCAACACACCTTATACTTCCTAAGCTGTCATTGGTCATGCTCAACACTGCATGTATGCTGACCCGCTGAACCCCAAGTTCAAATGCTCCTGCCTTGACTGAAAGCCTTTCTGGGTCAAATAATTTACCGTCCTTCACTTCAATTTGCAACTGTCACATCAAAGCTCGTCATTTTTACCAAAGGACACGTCTTTTTCTCGAGTGCCATGCACTACAGCACGCCACACGCTCACACACTCGTGACACACCTCCAGAATCTACAACCGTTGTTGGCGCTGGTCTGGTACACTACTAATTACGCATGGCTTGTATTCACAGCAACAAATCACACATAGAGCCTGTAAACAAACTGTCATTGCTCCCGTTCATTGCTCGGTTCCTTCGGCTAAATCAGCGCAGTTTCTCCGGGAGCCCCTGGACCTCTCTGTCAGTGATGTAGAGGTAGATAAGAAGGTCTGTAAACAACGACCTCCAGGGCATCGATGGTGTCAAAGCGACCAGAAATCTGTTCTACTGTCAAGGGAAGACGTTACTTTATATTCCTACTTTTCCCTTTAAGACAGTATTGTCACCATTTATTCAACTCTTTCTAATTTATATTATAATTACATCAAGATTTATTAAAAGGTGTGAATTCAATTCCCGGTGGATTTACCTTCAACTGCATTTCTGCTTATGTCTTCTTTGAACTTGGGCTCATTGCTTCTCATCAGCACCCGAGGCTCAGAACAATAGAATATTTCCCATTCAACGCTGCAGCATGCAAACAGTCTGAGCACTGACTTGACATAATATTTTCCCTCCATTTTAACTGTGATTCATTAAGGCGTTGGTTCTTAGTTCAATTATCCATATTTGAGAATTCATATACAGGCAGTCAGCACTGCTTTAGGAAACTTTTAAAACAATGCTTATTCATTGCGTGCAGGCGTTTGTGCCGGAGTCCTTACCTCGCAGGGCATGACAGCTAACATCACAAGTAGGAACATGGCACTGAAGAGATGCATCCTAGTCGAAATGATAGCGTCCGAGCTGACACCAGTTCCTGCAGCTCCCCCCCCCGTTCTTGTCCCTTACTGGGGCGGTTTCTTCAGATACAGAGGGATTCCTTTAATGCTGTGTCGGCTGTGCGCCACCAACCTCATCACCAGGACGCACGGCAGCCCTCTCTGGCTCGATAAAGCGACCAGCCGCGCGTCTTCTGTGGAGCATAGACTCTTTTGCGTGTAGCGAAAGGAAAAGCTCCGATCTCCGAGCGTGGAGAAGTCCTCAGATGCTGTAATGGGGCGAAGCGGACAGTCAGCAGTCCCCTCCGTCCTGCAAAATATCTGCGACTGACTGAGCGAGAGGAGCGGAGGAGAGTCGCAGAGGTTGGAAGGTGACTGCTGTGCTTGCAAGGTGCCGACGCTAGGAGCAGCACGTCTATGTGCAAGGAGCCCAGTCAAAGAAGTACCACTCTTTGACGCAGCCAAGCTTGGCCGTGCGTGCGTGCGTGCGTGTGTGTGTGTGTGTGTGTGTGAGAGAGAGAGCAAGAGTGAGAGAGACCTGCGTCATTATTCTTTGCCTCAGTGACTGAAAGACTAGATAGATAGATAGATAGATAGATAGATAGATAGATAGATAGATAGATAGATAGATAGATAGATAGATAGATAGACAGCAGCACTGCTTGCAGTGACATAATGTTTCCACTGCATTGACAGATACCTCCAGGAAGAGCTGACATTTAGCACTGTTAAATGTCTTCCTGCTTATAAGCCCAATTGTGAATGATAACTGTGTGCATTGTAAAAGATGGAGATAGTCAAATCTACATTAATACCTTCAATTCAGCACAGTTGCATATCCAATTAGAAGATTCCAAAATAGAGGGAATCTCAAGGGTTTAGGGAAATGATAAAGATTATTCTTGCCCCGATTACAATGAATATAATGGATGTCATTAGCTAAGAGATTATTAAATGATGGTTAGACATTTTAATAAGTATTTTCCAGGCCAGGTGTGGTTGTTAATTGGTGTGCGCACAGCCTCTGTACGTGTTCACATGATTGGATGGTGTGGGCTTTTGTAGCAGGCTGTGGTTGTAGCTTCTGGTATGAACAACGGTGGCTTAAGCAGATATGAAGTGACAGCCGGCACTTAATGCACTCTAGGGTTGTGTAAAGTAGCCGAAGTCATAGTATAACAGAAGAGACAAGTAAAGTTTGGAATCAATATATTTGTGAAAATCCATGTCAGTTTTTATTAAATCTAAATAAGTCAGAGCCTTATACTTCTTTACCATACAGACTAAGAACACCCCAATTATTAAGCAGTGACACAGAAACTGAGACATACTGGAACTGCCTGAATAAAATCAGTTTATTCATGGTTTTCATTGTACAAAGCACTATTTTTTTTTTTTCATTTTGTTTTGTCTCATTTTCTTCTTAAAGGTCACCTATATTGTAGTTATTTAACTGGTTTACTGGTATAATGCAATAAAGTGTTATTTTTAAAAAACAAGTTTGTAATTTAACACATAGAAGAATGGGTTTAGTGTATAGTGCGTTCAATAAAGATTTTATATCATACAGTGTGTTGGCTTGTGTCTTCCAGCC
This sequence comes from Morone saxatilis, assembly GCF_004916995.1. NCBI lineage: Eukaryota > Metazoa > Chordata > Actinopteri > Moronidae > Morone > Morone saxatilis. The sequence goes on along the minus strand of NW_023339696.1, from coordinate 14,814,644 downwards.
CCTGCCCTTGTATGGTTCAGCAGAGGGTTGACTTTCTCCACCCCTGCTGCTGCCCTCACTGACATGGTGCACACCCCTCTATTTTCCCAGCAGGAAAACCCACAAAGAGGTGAAATGAGTTCCTGAGGGAGAGCGAAGGAGGGGTGGTGTATGAGAAAGAAAAAAAGATGAATGTAAGAACTATTCATGTTTTCCTGAGCTGTTGTTTTCACCAGTTATTGTATTTTACTGTATTAGCCTGGATCGTGCCTCTGCTCAGATACATATACTAGAGCATGGGGCTGAGAATAATAGAGAAGCAAGGCTGCCAGGGCGAGTAAAAGTGATGTTGAGTCATTGCATGGGGTCAGTGTGGCAGTGTGTTTAATGGTCATGCTGAGGAAATACACTGTACTAAGACTCCTCCCTTGTCCTTGTTACTCTCCTCCTTCCCCTGCTCCATCTCTATCCCCTTTTACAGATTGGAGACCTAGGGCGTAGGGAACCAGGGAAAGTTTCTGAGGTAAATGCAAACAAAGCATAACCCATTTGTCATGGATGGAGCATTTTCTTCTTTTTATCCCAGAGTCATGCCACGAAGGCCAAGAGAAAGAAGAAAATAAACCTTCAGGGCAACTGTGCGTCCTCTCATGCAGGCGTTATCTCTCCCTCTCCCTGTCACCTCACATGTGACTGCACTGTATTTTAGGCAGATGTGGCACCACAATCACCAATTTTTACATTTTCCGCTCTATACCTTTTTCTGCCTTTCTGAAGTCTTCTTTATCTCAATCTCTCTCTTTCTCTACTCATGTTCTCATGGTTATCTTCATTGTTCGTTAGTTATTGACTTATGGTTGTTTGATTGTATTTCATGCTTTATGGCTTAATCTGTGTTTTCTCTCTCTGTGTGAGTGTGATGCTAAAATATTTGAGGCAATGCAACATATCTAAGATTTTGAAGTGGCCTGAGGACTAAATTTAACAACCACCAGCATCTCTGTATTTCTCTTTCGGTGTGTGTGTGCGCGCATGAGTGTTAGTCTCCTAGTGCCTACAGGCACTCTGCTTGTCAGAAAGTATGGTTCTTCAGCATCAAATCACAGCTGTTTAGATGAGGCTGTTTGTATTGAGCCACAGTTGCCAAGCCTATCATTATATAGATTTTCAATTTCCAGTAATTGATTCTCTTCAAATAATTGGAAAGCAAGACGAATTTTAAACACATTGTGAGAGGGAACTTGGTAGAACAGAGCTGGAGAAAGAGGAGCTTAGTGTTTTGTTCATGGTTATAGTGAATATTAGACAGGTGGATAAGCCCAGTGAGTAACTAGAATGTAGCTCATCACACAGACATACACAGACAGTCTAATTGGATTTTGTGAAGTTGGAGCACATAAGTTGCTCTATCCATCTAGCAAACATTGGAGTCTGTCCTATAACAGAGCTTGTGTTTGTTATTGATCTTCGTAATGTTACTGCTGCTGCCGGTGCTTCTGAGTTATTATGCAATAGAACAAAAAACCATATGCTTCCTGAAAGTATCCAGAATGTTGAGTCTACATTAGGTAGTCCAATGGGCACATAGAATAATGTTAAGCTGATGGAGCTCTCAGTCTCTGTCTCAAATTTAGCACTCGCTGATTGATACACACACACACAGGCAATCTATCACACACGAAGACACTTCATTACAACGTCAACATGTCAATAAAAACACAGATGGAGAGGTGTTAACACTCTTGCAAACAAGGCCAACACAAAAATATGGTGCAATCATTGCAGCAGCATGCACCTCACATTTGACAGTCATGCTTCCTAATGAATGTTTAATCAACTCGCACTTCACACTGCATTCAGCAGTCCCAAAAGTGCAATGTCTTTGTACAGCCAAATGGACACCTACAGCACACACTCACCCGCCTGCTGAGTTTGTCTTTCCTCTTCACTAATGGAAAGTCATCATAAATCTAGACATTAAGTTTAAAAATACAGGATTTTAGAAAAAAAGATTGTTGAACATGGTCAATGTGAACATCCATTTAAGGCAGGATTTATCAAAAGCTATTATTCTTGTGTCCAATTTAAAAAGCTTTTCCTATCATATCAGTGTTAAGACAAAGACAGCTTTCTAAATCTCCACTCTCTTCTACAGATGAGGGAAAGCATAATGTTTTTTTTCATTTAGACATCTGAAAAAATACAGAACAACTTAATGGTGGAGAAACTAAACCAGCTATTGGGTCACAAGGTTGAGAGTGTTCAGTTGCCATGGCAATGCTTGCCTTGAGTTCCCGGATGGAAAGGTGTGAAATCTTCAATGGCTGCCCGAACATGGCTTTTCACACCCTCTCTTGAGCTGTCTCACTTTACTACCTGCGCGTAACCAAAGCAACCAGGGCAAGGACAACTCAGGTTCAGTTGGGGTTTCTGCGGAGAAGCCCTGCCATGGTTCATATCTGCGCCTTGCCAAAACTCAGCAAATATCATCAATCATCATCTAGATGAACTGCACGGCAGTCTGCTCATGTCACTGAATCAAAACAAAAAACAACGGTGAAGTGCTGCCCTCCACAGAAACATGAAGAAATGAGGGGAGGCGCAGACTGGCAGACACATAGAGATGGTCTGCCAAAAGGTCCGTCTTTTCAGTGAAGCCACCTAACACACACATACACACAGTATCACATCTGCCTGCTGCTTTATCTTGGACCATCCCTTTCTTCTTTCCCTCTGTTTCCCTTCTCTGTCTGTTTTCCCAGAAGGAGCAGTGCTAAGATGCTCCCTGAGTTGTACTCTGTAGCCTGTATTTGTGTTTAATTGGATGAAAACATGATGCATAATGCGGAGGAAAGAAACATGAGGGAACCAAAGTCCATGTCGCCTGCGGCAATAGAAACCAGCAGCTATTTGTTGTTGACATTTTTCTCTACTGTTTTTTCTGCTCCATTGAAACAGTGGCAGCTTCATGTTTTTTCATGCATTTAAGGCTTTTCTTTCCCCCCGATTGCAGCCTGTGCATGGTATAAAGTTCCTGAGCATCACAAGATTTCACTCTCCACTGCCACACTCTCAAGATTGTATATATGTAGGAGAATATGTGTGTGTGTGTGTGTGTGTGTGTCTCTGTGTGTGCAGCATGTAGCCATGTAGTGATCTCTGAAGTATTGTAGAAGGAGAGCTTTGATGTAGGTCTATCTAAGAAAAGTAGAACCAGGATGTCTCCATTAGGGACGTGGTGATAGATGATGTTTACTTCCATTGCAAATAACCTGCAGAACCCGGCATTCACCTTTAACTCTGTCACACTGGCGCTGGATCACTAATGATAATAACAGCTCTATTGTAATTCAGGAAACATGTGCAAGTGAAGTTGTGATCCTGAAATCTAAAATGAACTTGAAAGAGAGGGAGAAGAAAGGAAAGTGCCTTTTACAATACCTTCATCTGAGCTGTAATGTCTCTCTGACCAATAAGGAGGCCATGGATAAAGGTAATAAAAAGCTCCTCAAAGTAGTGAGAGCTTTGTGCTTATTCCTCTGCAGGTTCTTCTATAGCTGCAGCTAACACACCTCTTCCCTTACATAGTGCCTTTTGTTAACACTCAGTTCTTGCTGTACTTTATCTCCCAGCAGCCATTTGGACTGACAATTCCAAACATAGCTGTCTCAGGTTTATATCTCCCAGCACGTGTGCTCATTGCTACTGCGATTCTATGCTTTTATGGTACCAGTTATATTCAAAAGATGAGACCATGACAGAGACCGAGAGGGAGAGAGGAAGAGATAAAGAGTGAGACACTAGTAGGATAAAAGAATGGTTTTACATAATTAAGCAGATAGAAGTGATTACAGCAGCTTATCCACAGAGCACGAACTGCGCACATTCAGCCTCATTATGAAGTTAAAGACTCCAAACTGTGGCTGATGGCTTAATTACAGTTCCACAGTGGAACAAATGCTTTAGAGTCATTACGGCAATTCACAAACCTTTTCCTGAACACACAAGCAGTCATCAGAGAAGGTGCTTTCTTATTTCCTCGAGTTTGTCCTGTGCCCCTGATGATCAAACACTGGCTTCTCATTTGCCCCTGGATGCTGCTGTGACCAATAATACAGAGATAAAGGGAAGCAGAGACTCACTCTTTTCTTTTAAGTGCGTGCCTTAAACCTCACTCTCCAAATCCTTATTAGGGAATCTTCCAGTCTTCTTTACAGTTAGTTATGTGGGAGTAGGAGGCTGAAGTTGTCCCTTCAGCTTCCACACTGCTCTGCCAAGCTCCACAGAGGCATTCCTGCAAGCAGCAGAATGTGGACTCAGCACTTCTCAGGAGTTAGTGTCTGAGGCCAGGCACAGGGGCTTTTATTCTCCAGTCTGCTTCTGCATTATTGAATCAGGGGACTGCCTCAAACCTGAAACTGGACACAGCCAAGAGGCAACATGCAGATTTGATGAATCAATACATCACAGTGGAACAGTGTAGAAGGAAGGCAAGCAGCAAAAGGACATTGGCAGAATTGGATCAGATAGAGACAGAGCAATGAAAATCTTATTTATGCCTCAACCGCTTATCTTTCAGTTGCACACTCATATATGTTGACACATATAAGTCCTGAATATTCCATATCACACCTATATGCATGCAGACACACAAAATACACACACGCGTGCTCCCTCCCCTGAAGGCCTTCATTAGATAAAAGGAAAACAGCTCTTTCCAGAGCTGCAGTGCAATTATTCAGTGTAGTCAAGCATGTCTCTGTGTGACAAAGCAAATTGCTTTTTCGGTTTGCTGTTCCTGATACAGATAGGGCTTTCAAAATCTGAGGGGAAGCCTCGCGCCACTGCTCCTGACACTGCAAGAGATACCGACACTTATTTACCCCACTGTGTGTGCTTGTGTTTACAGATGACTTTACGCATGCCTGTGTGCTGTGTATTTGTGTGCAGATAGCAACATTTTTCTGTACATAGTGGTGTGTGACAATCAATCAGTTATGTTCCTTATTGCTCTTCAGTGCAATCTGACTTGATTGATAAAGGTCTTGTGTGACGTGGTGTGTTATGGTCCATGTAGAAGAAATTGATGCCCTGCGCACTGCTTAGATAATCATCCTGAGCAGAGTGAAAACAACCAGGGACCCGCTTAAATGGCGCTGTTTTCCGCTGCACAGTCGAGGGGGCACCATGCACCCGGCTTCCATTAAGTACCTGTAATGTTTGCAGCTGTACCTCATTTTATTTCCGTTTTGATGATGAGATGTTTTACAGATGGTTTCATTTAAGAACTAGAAACCGTTCAATGAAAATGACAAGGATGATTAGATCTACTCTATGTGCCAAATGCTTTTTAGATCAAATCATCAAAATGTCAACCAGTGTGTTTGGAGGCATGTTTGGGACTAAGACTGGGGATCCTTGTGGCAAAGGTATTAGGAGAAGTCATTTGTATGAAAGTGGTCTGAGAAATTCATGGCCACTTTCTCAGGTCTGGCAGATGATTATCCTTCCCTTCATGTTAGGGTGAGTGAGAGAGCTGTTCATGGCCACTGACTCCTTATTTATCTTATCCCTGCTCACTCCAGTAGGGTTCCAATCAATATCCAGGGACTTGGAGCGAGAGAGGGAGACAGAGGACAAGTCATCGGGAGCGAGGCAGAAGGAGAGAGAGAGAGAGCGCAAGGACAGAGCAGAGCGTGGAGATTTATTTTTGCTGCCTGTCGGTTTGTGGCCACACACAAGGAGACAAATGCTTATGGGAAGCTTCAGGAATCTCCTCTGTGATTATGGAGCACGTCAATTGATTTTGTAATGATTTTCATCCCTGTACAATATCGACTAGCTGTATATTAGTCAGAAGTAATCTCAGTTTATGATGACACTCACAGCTGATTGGAATTGGAAAACAGAGCAATGAAAGGTTGACAGTTATTGGGAAGCTTTATTTTTTATTTTGTTTTCAAAATGTTACTCAACGTAATGTATTATGCCAAGTAACCTGAGGCCTATTTAATGCCTACGGCAGCACTGATGGTGAGTTGTGTCTGCGAGACGGGAACCCCTTCTGGCTCACAGGAAAATATTGATTGTCATCTGCTGTCCTGCCACCAAGGCACCCGGGGAAAGCTTTAAGCAACATTGCATGTCCAAATACCCAGGAATCTAGCTGCTGGCTAGTCTGTTGCCATAGAGACATATTGTTGTCATGCCGACAAGCTAGCCAGTATGTAATATGAAAAAACAAGGGATAAGGCGAGAGAATCAGACCACAGAGATGCTCACAACTTTCCTGTGGAGGGGTGGGGTGGCAGTTCCTTTTGAAAATCAGTCACCTCTCAGGCTGTGAGTGCACAGTGCTAAGACATGGAGGGTTTGGAAGATGCATTAGTATTAACACATATCTGGTTGGCTCAAGATGAAAGGCACAGAAAAAGAGAGTGGGAAAGCCTGTAGAGGCAAAGGTTGACACTTTGTAAAGAAAAGTAAGAGAAAGAGATTTGGCATGAAACTGAAGGTAGAAGAGAGGGATTTCATGTGCTGGTTCCACAGAGTTTTTCCTGCTCACTACAAGCAATCTGAAGAACCCTACATGGGCACTTCAAAATACTCATGATTTATGCCTGTCAGTGCTGTCCATATGTGCCTGGAATATCTGATCAACTGCACTGATGTAGCTCTGCGTCTGCTGGGGAAGGGATAGACGGATGGAGGGAGGCAGGGAAAGAGGGAGTGAGAAAGACTGATAAAAAATGAGCCATGGAGAGAACAAATGGATGGGATGAAAGAAAGAACAAAGAAAGAGCAAGAGACAGAGAGAAAACAGGGACAAAGGGGTATATGAACATTGACAATTGAGTGAGAGATGCTAAAAAAAAGGCTAACAAATGGGGAGAGAGAGTGAATGAAGGACAGATAAAGAAAGAGTGAGGCTGAGCGGTGTTGGGCCCTGTGGAAGCCACTGACCACTCTAATTATCCTCTATTTTCTTCAAACAAGGCTGAGGCATTGTGAGTCGGTCCCCTGGGACACAACCCGCTCCTCATTTTCTCTGAGATTCAATTCTACTCCATCCTCCTCTGTCTTTTACATATAAAACACTTTCTTCAATTATTCCTCTGACGTTCATATCTGTATTATTTGATGCCTTTGCCTATTCAGAGTGACTGCTCATTTCGCCCCACTCTAGTGTGACTAGAATCAATCCGAGGCTCATTCCAAGATAGGCAGAGCGAGTGAATGTGTGTGTGTGTGTGCACCTTGTCTGTATAGTTGTTTGTTGAGTATGACTGAAGACAAGACACAGAGTGAGATTGGAGAAAAGGACAGACCAGCAGAGGGAGGGCAGTAAAAGGAGTATGCAAACGAGTGTGTGTGTTTGTGTGCATGTAAGAATAAGGCCAAGGAAGTAAGTGTGCTTGGGTGTGCGTTTGGTGTAATGAAGGTGTTTTCAGCTTATGCTTGCCCTGCTCCCTCCCTTGTGTAGGACAGCATGGTTTATTTGAGATCAAATGAGGCTACAATTACACGGTGGATGCCTTTCTCTCTCAATCGATTACAAACAAAAGGAGCATTCCATCAGAGGCTTTTAACTAGAGGTGCTGCTGCATGCATTGCCATCTATAGCGTACTGGCTCATTGTTACTTTGCTTTGAATTTCACAAGAAATGAGGGTTGGCAAGAGAGAACAGCGAGAGAGTGATTTTCAAATGGATGCTCTCCGCCCGCTCAAATAGACATTTAGCATTAAAGTGAAATTAGAGTGAGCAGTCTGTAACACCATTTCTCTTCTGCCTGCTCAAAAAGTCCAAAGAAGTCTTTAGATGATATCGTATGATCATTCACATCTTAATATTTTAGCTACAGGCCTGGCTGTTAGAGGTAGAAGACTATGATCTGTATGGTCATGAAGCGGCTGCAGATTAGACAAGCAAATTGAGTAAATCCGTATTTGATGTACGAATTTGTTACCAAATAGTTTGGGAGTAAACTTACCAACATATTTTCTGTAAAAATAAGTAAAAACAGTTATAAAATCTATTAGACTGAATTCTAATTCCAATATTTAATTGAATTTGTCATAATCCTGTGAGCAGGTAAATTGGTCTACCCTATATTTTCCACCATCAGAATGCAAAAGTGAGAGCAAATATCCTGTCTGGCTGAGTTAAATTGACCGTAGTTCACACATTTCCTTTCCCAGTTAATCTGTGTTATCTTTGTGCCTGAGCCTTTTACTGTTCTGAAACCTGTTTGCACGTTGCCAACATGTCTATTACCTGTTGCCTACCTATTATTTCATGCCTTCTTCTGTCAGCCCTTCTGATTTGTCTGCTTTACCTGACTTCCTGCTGACTTTTTTTTTATCATTGTTCTAAGTAAACTGCTTGTTAAACCTTACTGCCAAGTCCCTTTGAGTCCAGTCTGTGTCCTGTTGACAGTCACTGTGACACTTAGACATCCAAATGAAAGAGAGCAACATGGCCCTTCTATTGAAATTCTAACCCTAGCCACCTGTGAAATGTGATGCCAATAATCAGCAGCATTTGAACCTGTGAAAAATGGGCCTCTTTCACTTGATAACAGATTTGATTTACTTGTCACGTGTCTACATTGGACCTTTGGCTAAACTGTTTTGGTTTTAAAAGTGAGGTTTTTGTCAGTGGTATTAGCAGCACTAGCGAGCCTGAGTCTTTCGATTCAAAGTTAATATAACAAATGTATGCAAATCACTGTCATGTATAGAGAGTTTTTATTTTAAAACTGGTAGCTGTTATGTTAATCAATTAACAAATTGTCAGTACTCTACATCTGTATTTGAGGCACAAATTAACTCCAAATTAAATGTGGAGATGTTCTCTCCACCTTTTTTAGGCCGGTGGCCTTTCAAGCTTGTTGAGTTACAAGTGTCTTGGTCAACATTGCCAAGTAAGTAAGTAAAATGTTACCAGCACACTGGAATCAACACATTTCACACCATATTTGTATTTTCACGCATCAAGCATCAGCTCAGTCAAGCTTCAAATATAAGCCCTGTATCACACAAAGTTGTGCAATTGAGTTAAGTGAACAACTGACTTCTACACAACCAACAACTCTCTTATCTTCACTGTAGACCCATTGCAGCTGAGCAGAGGGTGATAATAAGCGAGAGCTACAGCTTTAAGCTTTAATATGTTACGTTTGATAAACAACTTCGGTGTCATTGCTTGGGTTTGTGTGAGAGGTGAAGGGTATTTCTGAATTATTTACAGCTTTTAATGGTGAGGTCTCCGGGTGCTTTGCCATCTTTGATTGAACAATAAGAAAACTCAAGAGCAGTTCATGACAATACCTAATGTAGATGTTGTTCTGCTATTTGCTATTTGTCATTCAGCAACCAAGATCCTGTCAAATCAATTGGTAGTTTCTTACTGAAATGGCAGTGACATATTTCACATCCTGATTCTGCGCAACCAACAGAAACACAACACTGAGTCCAAGGTTTGCCCTTGATCCATTTTATTTTTTACGACCACTTGAGTTACCCAAATCTGGTAGGAAAAAGAACTGATAAGAAGTGTTTAATTTGTTTTCTCCTGTTGACAACCTTTGATTGTGAAATAGAAAAATATTTTTATACCAACACAGCAATGTGTTGCACTTCCTCAATTGCTGTCATTGTTATTTACATTTCATTTCATTTTGTCACATCATGTTTACATTGTCCTTTTGGATAAGCCTCCAGTACTAACCACAGTATGGCCAGAGTAAATACATTCCTAGCCTGATTTCAAACAAGTGTAATATTCTTGCAAGACAATGCAACCACTACTCGCTTGCAGGCTTTTTTTTACTCTCTCTATATGCAATTTCAAACAGATTTAGAATTATTTTGAAGTGACACAGTTATAAACGTAATGAAACACACACTCGTACATACAGTATCTAGGTCACCTTGTATTAGAATTTTAATTTTCTTTAAAGGTTGTCAAAATGAAAGTGAAGTAGACAATAAAGGCGGCAGACATTTCTGCAGCTTTAAAACCACATAAAAAGTGAATATCATATCTTCTGTAGGTACAGCCTTAGCCTTAATCTTTCGTACCTTTTGCTCTTTGGGCCTCATTCAGAATTTACATCTGGCAGGTGCTTCCATATTCAGTGGGGGGCTTGCCCCAGCAGGGGTGGGGTGAGCACATTGGTAATAGGCGCACTGCTCATGCTGTCAGGGGGAAAGACGGGATCGGCCTCCGCTCCACAGAAGGCACAGGGGACACACATGAAGGAGATATGAACTCTGTGTCGGTATGTGCGCTGGTCGTGAGCACATCTGCATGGTCTTGTGTGCATGTATATGTATTTTCATGCTTTTGTGTGTTATGTGCAAGTGTGTGTACACATAGGGGAAGGGCTGCTGTTCCAGCCTGCTTGCTGACAGACAGTCTCTTGGTTAATGAGCAGCTGTCGGCCATCACTATTCATGAGCCCTGTCACTCACCTCCTCTCTCAAAGCACCAGCACCTGAAACCCTGAAACCCCTAGTCTCTCATTAGCACTGCAGCAGCACAGGCACATACATCAACACACAGGCTCTCTAACATAAGCATACATTAATTCTACAACATGACCGTAATACTTGTACATGTGTGTAAAGATGTAAAAAAACATACAGTGCACAGAGCCTGCATCTTCAATAGAATTCAAATGGAAGCACTGTGGTTTAAACAGAGTAGGTTCTGGTTTATTCAGACCACAAAGCATTCAAAATAGTGCATCACTGCACTTTCATCTGAGCTTGAAACAGTCGTGCATATGGGACTTGACTAGAAATGGCTGATTGATGTGTCCTAGTGGAAATGGATAGAGAACTGGATGTTTAAGTAAAGACTTCTGTTTGTGCTGCACTGTATTTGGAATAGTCAAATAGAATAAAACACCAGCATGAGGACTTTTCTCAATATTAGTGGCTTCATGTTAACACTGGCCTGCCTTTTTTGCCTTTATACTTGCCTACTATATATATTCCTGAGTACAGGTCAAGGCTCAGTAACAAAGTCTGAACTTCTATTACATGGTAGAATACACTATTCAAGAACCTTCTGTTTTTGTTTGTGATGGTGAATTTTAGAGAATGCCTGGGCACATAGGTACCATCCTTCTTAAACTTAATGTGTCCTATAGAATTTATCATCAATTCATCCTGAACCAAGTCAAAGCCAGCAATACACATTTATGTGACCATACTGTGAATGTGTACTGCATGTGTATGAGTGAGTGAGAGTGCTGCAATTTTTCATCGTACAGGATACAGTATGAAAAAAGAGAAAAACTAGTCTGAAAGAGTGTATCAGACTTAGTGAGAAAGACAGACATAGAAAAACGAGTGACTGCAGGAATAATTCCCGATTGCAGATTCAGAATATTGCTTCATGTCTCAGGTTGGTTCTGAATTATTGAAGAGAAGCAGAGTCAGGCCCAATTGTACTCATTACAGTGAAACATATGAAACTATAATTCAAACGTTGCCAGTTGCACCGACAAGTGGAGAGAAAGGGATGCACTTTATCCACTCAGCAAGTGTATTGATTACTAGGCCTTATCCATTTTGCTGGTATATGTACAGAGATTACACGACATTTTCGATTTCCTACAAGTGACAGAAAACATATTGCCATCTCTAATCACTATATGAGTTTCAGCACCCTCGCAACCTCAAGCAATTTATTTAGTCTATATCTCTCTTTAGGCTAAATGAGGCTTTTGAGTACCAGTTCTTTCCTGGTCTGTCACACAATGAGCTCTGCTTCCTCTGCAGTTCACCTCTGCCTTGCAAGATTTATGAAAAGTGTCCAGGTGCCCATGAAATGCTGCCACGTGCGATTCTCTGTGATAGAATAATCACCGTGTCAGTGCCGCTACAGGAACTGATACAGGACAGGATGCACTGATCATTTGGCGAGAGGTAGAGAAGGAAAGGGAGGGAAATGGAAGGGATAGTGAAGGAAAAGGGGGTGGAGGGCTGATGGAGTGAGAGGTGGAGAGAAGATGAGGATTTCTTTGCATTCAGGACCACAGAGGAGAGCAGCCGGACTCATTGAGGTGAATGGAAACGATTAGTTTCCCTGGCTTCTCAACTGAGGTCTGAGCCAGTGTACTCCCACAGCTGAATCACTCTCTCTGTCTCTCTCGCACTCTTTCCCTCTCTGCCTCGTCTGATTTATGGGAAAAAATCATCTCTATTGAGCGATGGGGTCATGCAGTTACCACTCTCTCTCTCTCTCGCTTACTCTCGCTCACTAACAAATCAGAAACTCACACACACACAAAGCTGAATACAGATCCCATGTGTTTATTCCTCCTGTTTTTTCTGATCAGGGCTAAGATTGTTCATTAACACTCTCTGCCTTGGATTTATGAACAGCTGTGCATGTCTAAATTGGCCTGAGTGATTCATACAACACAAGCCTGTCTGGTGAATGACTGTCGCTCTCTTTCTCTCTTTTCCTGCTCTCTTCCTGCTCTCTCATTCTCCTATTTCTCTCCGTGTCCCTCTCCCACTGTGGTAAATAAGACACCACTGATTACTTTGGCTGTCTTGGGAGCTTGCAGAAAACTCAGTCCTACTTTTACGGAGGACTAAGTTAAGTGAGGATGGCATGACAGCAGTATAGTGGTTGTGGCTGTGGCAGTGGACGTTGAGAGCTGCAGCAGACGCCAAATTAGAAGAAGAATGAGTGTGTGTGTGTGTGTGTGTGTGTGTTGGAGGGGGTGGGGTGTTCTCAAGCTGTGCGTTTGAATCTGGGCTCTCTGTCTGCCAGATAATCGCCTGACGCTCTCAGACACACAGGGCCTTGGGCATCCGAACGTCAGCGTGCTCTTTGTCCACTCGCCTAGGGATTTCTATTGCCCTCCCTCGCCTTTAAGTCATTTTTTCAAACTGCTTTACTAATGTTAGCTTTGTCGATAAGCGCCTTTGATGGAAAAGGCATCTGCGGAAATGATTCCCCCCACCCTTCCTGAGATAAAGGATCTGTGGATGGGACCTGGCAGGAGAGGCGCTTGCATGCACACTAATAAGAGCACCCCTGCTTAGCGGCAAATGCTCATGATTTCACATACCCACACAGACACATATACAAGTCCTACGCATCGAGGAGCATGTTGAGCACAAGCTAGAGATGATCCAAGTTATTCCCCACAACTTGTACAGTACAAGATGCTAAACTGAGAGCAGCTTTCACACTCATACACACATCAGTGGCATGGAAAATAATGTCTGCTGTTATCTACTGTGACACAACATCCGGATTTGGGTGGATGTGTTGAGACCAAGGGAATGTCCCTCTACACCCAGAAATGTAGATATTCCCACTGACCCTCTCTCTTTAATCTGAACGTCTGTTTAATGTGTTCATTTCTCACTGTGACTTTGTGACACGTTCAGCTTAGTTAGAATCAATGTCACAGGAGGGGAGCAGAGGGCAAGAAACAAGAGAGAGAGTATAGGAGGGACAGTCCAACAAACGACAAAGAAACATCTCTAACATTTTCAGCTCCAGAATAATGAGACAGAGATGTGGAGTGGAGGGAACCAGAGACAGAGAGTGAGAGAGAGAACAGAGAACAGAAAGAAGAGAGATGGAATAAGAGAGACAATCGTGTTTCCAATATGCAGCAACTAAGAATCCACCAGCCAGTGGGCTACACTAATATACTCCTGGGCCTAAAAGAATCTCATCAATGTCAACTATAGACCGACAGCTCTGCTCAAATCTGTGATGGAATAGCAGTGAACAGTAATGATTTGGCCAAGAGCTTTGCTCATAAGTACACCTAACATTTTCGCATCCATATGGCAAAGCTTACAAGGTAATTTTAGCGATTCTTTATCTCACACAAATAATGTTTGCAGATCAGAGTGCATCAGGGTTTGTGTGTCACCCCAGCAGGAGAGATGCTACAAAGATATAACAATCCTTTCCAGATTGTATTAAAGGACAAAGCACTACAGGGTGTGTGTTTTCACAATAATGCAGAGTTCAGCAAACCTTTCAATCTAGATACAAGTAGAATTAACGCCCTGCGGTTGTGTGCCTCTGCCAAACAGTCAAGTTGCAGTTTACATCCATATATGTCCAGACTTATATAATATAAGGTATGAAGTGTATCTTTTGGCTAAATGGAAGTTATGTTGTTGATACATTTATGCGATTCAATGAATCTACATCACACATGTACTACTACATGTACATTACTATGTATAGATGGATTCCTGTAGACAATGGCTATGCAGTGCTTTTGTTTTCTCTTGGCATTTTCAGAGGCAATGTTCAAAATTCAGAATGAGGCAGAGCTAGTGTTTATTGTTGTCTGATATTTTCTTGATTCTATGAGTTATAATTTTTCTTTTATTTTTTAATCCAATTTCTTAATGCTTTGGTATTTGCTATTGTCTTTGTTACACTCATGCCAATAAAGCATACTGAATCAAATTGGCTTAAAAGGCAGAATGGACGAGATGGAAAGATGAAAGCTTGTACTGTGCTAGTTATTGTTTACTCAGTGTGTCGTCCCAGTCAACATGAGTGTGAAATCTGAAATACCGCAGTTCATTTTTAAATTATGGCTAAAAATGTATTTTGAAAAACTTTTGACATTTGAGTCAAAAGTGTCACCAATTGAGTGCCCAACCAACTGTGAAATGTGATCACAATCTTCCCTCCTGCTGAGTTATAGTGTTGAATAATGACCATAAAGTGTTTTTCCAGGAAATTATGATATCACTGTAAAGCTGACCTTTGACCTTTTGGATAAAAACATGTCATCGCTTCATCATTGTATCATTAAACATTTGTGGGGCATTTTGTCATAATTATCACATCAATTCTAGAGTTATGCCCAAAAATATGTTTTGTGAGGTCAAATTGATCTTGACTTTTGACAACTAAAATCAAATCAGGTCATCCTTGAGTACAAGTGGACATTTGTGCAGAAGCTTAAGAAAAGCCATTCCTGAAATATCACGTTCACAAGATTGAGACGGATGTATGGATGGACATACGGTCAAATGGACGGACTGATGGACAACCCGAAAACATAAGGCCATGGCTATCTCCACCGCAGAGGCATTAAATTCACCTTTTGCTTCACTGACATTAGGTTCAAAAGTCACAACCATCTTTTAAGGAAAGAAGGAATCAATCAAAAAGCATCTTGTTAAGAAAGAGCCGTTTATTTAGAAATTTGTTGGATACTAATAGTATACAAAATAATAATTATTCAAAAGAATACAGATACTTACATGACAAGTTTACTATTTTTTGTACTGCCATCTCCACCACTACCATGCAGTGTTATATATTGTAGTTCTTGTAGTATCAGTAACATGAAACAGCTTAGGGATCCCTGAAAGAAAGGATTAGCAAAACAATATATCATTTTAAATTGCTTTCTTTTTCTGGCACAGGGATTTGACAGTGATTCATCCACACCTTTCAACATTGTTCTGTGTATGTTGTATGTTTGTACTTGTATTTGTGAGCATAAAATAGAAATTTTAGTGGGAATTCATTTCCATAGGCTTTCATAAAGCTGAGCACCAGGATCGGGTGGATGAAGGGCATTTCTAAAAACTGAATAATCTCTGTGCAGTGGCAAGACTGTTTATCAGTGGTTTACAAAATATTGTCATGTATGACAACACAATTCTGATGTGTATTCTTGTATATGAGTTTGTCATTAAGAGAATATAGATAATGTATACAGTAGCACTACAGTGATAGAATCTAACAAAGGTTTAGCTATCAGCGAAAGAAATACATGAATTTGGAGACACAATGTCACAGGAATTATAGTCACTAGAGGATGGAATGTGCAGGGAAAAGGGCATAGTACCGTGGAAATACCATATTGATAGTCACACTGCTCTTCTGCTTGATCATTATTCTGAGGTAGTGGCAACAGATGACCTTTCCTGGTCAAGAGCTTCGTGTGGTTAAAATTCAATTGAGTGGAAGAGAGCAGAAAGGAGAAAAAAAATAACATGGTAACCTTTATTCTGCCATTGACGCTAACCTTGAACAATGGGCCCCAAAGGGGATGAGCGCTTTGTACTTTAATGTGTGAGAGAATAGGCTTTGGAGAGAGAGAGAGAGAGAGAGAGAGAGAGAGAGAGAGTGTGTGTGTGTGTGTGTAGGTGTGTGTGTGTGTGTGTGTAGGTGCATGAGTCTCTGCGAATGGAGCAAAAAGCAATTATTGTGTGTGTGCGTTTGTGGTAGCAACCAAGATAAGTAGACAGACAGAGAGACGGTGGATGTGATGAAATAGTTTTAAAGACAGTCAGTCACTGGTGAAAAATAAAGTAGTCATTATGACTTTTAACATCAGCACAGCTCTTGCTACCTTCACCAAATAGACCAAACAGACAAATCTCAACTGTTGCATTTCTTATCTGCAACCATTTCATTAGACCTCTTCTCTTGTTCTCACTATCAATCTTTCCATCCTTCTCTCGCCTCTGTCTCCACTCCACCTTCCCCCTTGAGGAGACTGAAACAGGGCTAATTGAAATAAATGAACTGGGGAGCAAATCAGAGTTGATTACATCGGCTGTGTGGTGCTGTTCTGATTGCATGCTTGTTGAGTGAATGTTGCAGAACTAGTTGGTAATGAAGAGCCTTGTTTGTCTACTGACTGGACATTGCAGCCACATGCTTTAGTGGATATTGTTCTAACCCAGCTACATGGGTCTGGAGAGGAATAGGAAAATAGAATGATTTCTTATTTGTTTTAATTCGCACATCAATTTTTGACAAATACACTTGTTTTTCATTCAGGCAACAGGTTACTGCTCATAAAGTCCTCAGAATAACTGTACAGTATATAAAATTAGTACAACAAACACTATACACAGGAGGGGAAGTGCAGGATGGGACAGGAGGAGAGGAGTTAATTACTGGAATGTTGAAATGCTGTGAAACAAATAGAACAGTGGGATTGAAATTACACATACTGGATACACAGTCTACTGTTTGAGTTGGAGGTAGACAGAGCATTAAGAAATGTCATTTGCTAAAGGGAAAATCAACATACATATGTAGTTTCAGCAATATTTCACAGCTCTATTTGTCAATTTGAAGAAGTCTCTGTTTAAGCTGACATGCAGAGACAGACTGTAGTAATAATGTCATCTATAAACAAATTCTGCAGCTGCTCCACTGTATGGAACAGCACTATGATAGCACCCACGGTAATTGTACTGGGATTGACGCTACAAATCTTAAAAGTGATTTAAAGGAAGCATTAAAAACAAATCAGAGTTATCAATTTTTCATTTTTATCTCATGATGCCATCATTTCTATTGTAGGTAGACAATTGTCTGTATTCACTGTATTCATAGATTCTGGATTTAATATCCAAAATCAGCAGAACGGCACAATGTAAATTCAGGTTAAGAGTGGATTTTCCTTTTAAAGCGATCAACCACATTGCTCTGAACTGTCCCTAACCTCCTTTCACTGGCCCTGTGAAATTGGTACAATCAGCCAGAAGATGTGCAAAAAACACAGTAGACTACTCCCCAGCCTCTGAGGGTGTTTCGTGCTGCTGAAAGAGCAATAACCCTCTCCCTCTCTAGCCCTATAATCCTGCCCACCGAGACACACATGCACAGTGACAAAAAAAACTAAACAGAATCATCTTTAGCACCACTGAAGAGCAAATCATGTCACATGATACACAGCAACATATTCAGTTGAAATTTCAACATGTGAACAGAACAGAGAAACAAAAACCTCTGAGTAGGGCAGAAAAGTGAAAACAGGTTATGTCAGCATAGCATAAAATGCTTTCAAGAGATGCGTGAAATGTCTCTTGGAATAAAGGACTGCAGTTAAGACTAAAGAACATTTTAATCAGCATGCCCTTAATTTTGCCCTGAAATACCCCCAACCTAGTTGCTGAGGTATGTCATAGCAAGTATATACCACAGTATAAAGGATGTTAGTATGACAAATACAGTACTGTAGTCCTTGGACACATATAGGACCTTAAAAAGCTTATTATCGAGCCCATGGAGGGAAGCAGTCCAATAAAGGAAACAACCTTATCCGTTCAAGTAAGTGTCGGGTTCAATAACTAGCTATGCCTATTGAATACTAATCAAGGTAATTCACTGAGCAAACTGCAGTTGAAGGATAAAAAGGACAATTTATCATTCTTGCACACAGGAAATTAATTACTGTGCTTGTGTGCAATTAATATGCTAGGCTAGTTCACAACTGCTATGCAATTGTCATTATAGTGAAATCTGAGCATGCAAATGAGTATGACTGTGTCTCTGATTTATTCAGATGCAGTCTATGTAAAACATTAGGTAGCAACTAGTTCATCCATGGTCTGAAAAGTTTCACTTAACTGACCCAGACCATAGAATGACAGACTGTCTCTGTTCCGTGATCAGACAGATCTGTCTTGTTTATAAGTGGTCATCATCAAGTGGTGCAGTCCACAGAATTCTGGAGGATACAGCACACTCAAACAGTGAAAGAAAAAGACAACAAAAACACTTAAAATTAAATATATCTAACTGGAACATTTCCCTTTGGTAAATGTGCTTTGTTCCCACTGTTGCATATCCGCTTTCTCACCAGTCTTCTCATTGTTGTAAAGCCGTAGAACCTATTTCATTGGCTGTTGAAGAGTCTTAAATAAAATACCACAAACCCACCACATACAGGAACATAATATAATAAATATTGCTTGAGGGAGTGGTAAAAGTCCAGTTTATTTTACTGAAATCTTGCTTGCTTGGTGTGTCTTTTGTTTTTTGTTTGCTGTTGGCAAGATGTTAACCATTGAAGCATACTCGTCCAACTTGGAATCCAAACTTCTGGTTGCTGTTGCCAAAGTCTGCTGGAGCCACATCTATAATAGGGAGCAGCTCTGCCGAGGGGGAGTCAATCTCTAGAACAGTCCTTTCTTGACCTTTGCGGAACTGAAAGAGAAAAATTAAAGCCATTATCAGAATTTTTTCTCGGCTTAATTTGACTAACTAGCTCTACCCACCCATTCTGGCCCAAATCTCTACTCTAGTCGGTGATTTGATGCCTACCAACTTAAATCAAGAACCAGCTGAGCACAACACAACACATTAGTTTCATTAAGCTTAATTCTAATCCATCCATCTTGTTCCTTTCCCTGCACTGACCTGGCATCCATCATGGACTGCATTGATGAAGGGGCTTTTGGCTTGGGTCAGCTCCTCGTCATTGCTGCCCCGGAAGCGGAGCGCACGCTGGTAGGAGCGTGAGGTGGTATCAAACCATCCTGCAGAGTTCTGGCAGGTATAGGTGAAGCTCTGCTTGGCTGTGGCACTCAGTAGTTTCAGGAAGGTCAGCTGAACTACATGTACAGGGTTCCCATCCCTGTCATTGTAGGAGAACTGGATGTAACAGATACATAGACATTAGTGTACTACAAGAGCATGAGAAAGACAATATGTACTAAAGCCACCACTTTAAAACAGCACTACCCTTAAAAGACACAAAAGCTCTCTCAATGAGAAAAAATACACCAAAACAGGTTTTCACTAAAAAAGACGAAGCCACAGAAAAACATTGTCTTAGCCTATAATCTGTCAGACAAACATGAAATTACAAATCTCCCAGCTTTTGCTGATGAGGGAGTTTACGTAAGCGGTGAGGGTGAAAAAGTTGCAGCAACTTCTTCACAATCAGAACAGCCAGGGAAAGTAGTAGGAAGTAGGAAGTAAGGAAATTAAGGAAAGAAAAAAACAGCCGATTCAAGGACTTTGTGTGAGGAAGTCAGTGAATTGCAATTGTGCTGGTAGCTCTGTGATTATCTGAGAGGGTTATGAGACCTCTGATCAGGTGCACATGAAAGGCCAGTGCTCTAAGCGTGCTGCCCTGAATGCTTCTCAATGAGACAGAGCTGCCAATGGCTTTGTGTGAGTCATCGCTGCTGAAATAAGCTGCAACATCAAATCAGCTCTCTCATTGCACATGGTCTAATAAATTAATAACAAATTATACAATGCGTAGATTTACAAATAACCAAAAAACATTCACAAGAAGTCATGTGCACATGAATGAACACGCACAAGCATCCCTACACGTTCATTGTGAACACACTCATGCTTGCACCTCAATCATATGCATGAATATAATTCAAACACTCTCAATTAGGATGAGTAATTTAGCTGAAAAAGACTGCCTGACATTTGGAGCCGGCTGAGATTAATGGTAGGAGGTGAGGTGAGGTTTGATTTATTTATTTATTTTTTTGTACCTGCTTGCCTTTCCTGTACTGGCTGTACCAGCTTCCTGGCTTCTCTTTGTTCCACGCTGCTAATTTCACCTAGATACACAGAGAGAGAGAGGGAGGTTGTTGAGTAAAATGTTAGGCTCAAGGGATGTAGGGAGTGATTTGTGCTCTGATGTAATATGACGAGGTCGGCTTTGTAAGGGCTGACAGCAAGAGATTGGAGATTTACCATCTCAATCCTCTTGTCAGGGTAGAGACATGTCTCCCCATCAGCTGTGAAGTTACAGTAGACCTTGATGGAGTCCCTGTGACAGCCCTGGTTAGGATCAATCCAGTAGTCTCCTACAAAGTGCACAGAAAAAGGGTATCAATCAAGCACCAGATGTTGATATAATTAACAGATCAAGGGTAACAAGATGATAACCTGCAGCTGGCAACATATTAGAAGATATGTGCATACTGGAAAGGTGTTCTTTTTATGGACTAGTTTTTCTTGGATTAAACCTTTAGGGTGGTGAAATAAGCATCAATTATCAAGCAATGTCTTTGCTAACCATCTTTATAGTGAGGTTGGACCATCATGAGCTCTTTGCAGGTTCGGGCAGGGCTCTCAAACGTTCCCAGGGGCCTCCTCATCACCTCCACTTCTGTTTTCATGGAAGATAGGGTGGCAAAGACTTCTTCCATTCCCTCAGCGTCTTCCAGAGGCTGATCTCCTTGAAGGAACTCTTCCACATCCAGATCCATATCCTCCTTCCTGGATGGAGCTGCTCCTCCTCCCCGTTCAGAGTGCCTTCGTCTCTTCCGCCTACCCTCCCTGATCGGCAGGGGCTCAATCATAGTTGCAGGAGGTCCCTGGAGGTAGCACACAAAGGTGAGCAAGAGGTAAAGGAAGAAAAAGGATAAAGCTGGCACAGAGTAAGCCATGATGTGGCTTATTGGCGGTACTTACTGGGGGTCCTGGGGGGCCAGCAGGGCCAGGATCTCCTCTGGGACCAACGACACCCTGAAGAATAGAAGAGGACAAAACTTTGTGTCAATCATGTCTCACCTGGAGCCTCACTCACACCACTTGGCAAAATCCCAGCGTTATCCAGGCAGATATGGTTGCTGCTTTATAGGATTATCCAGCTGTGTGCATCAGCACTCTGTGGTCAAAGCCTTGGCTCTCAAGACAGACTATAGTGGTTTTCATAACATCACACACACCACAACCAAATCCTATTAAAAGGGCCCAATGGAAAAATCACACACAAGGCAAGCGTGGCTGTACAGCAGGCTTTTAGTTCCAAAGACATGCAGTAAACACAGTAGAGCATTATGATTATGAAGCATGGTACATTTAAGCCAACAAATACACTTTTTCTCTCTTCCCCAGCATATGTTCCCAGCAGCTGCTAACCAAGCTGAGGTGTGAGTATAGGAATGGCAATGCATTAATAAGACAGATTACTGGACTTACCATTTCTCCCTTAGATCCTTTCTCACCAGCTGCACCCTAAAAGTGGAGAAGAGTAGTAAGTAAGCAGTAAAAAGATATAATTACTATCTAATTACTCAAATAACTGCAAAATACAAATCAGCTATTCACTGGAAAATCAGGCACCTGCTTAGCGACATGGCAGGTTATGGTCAAAATTATTACTTTCACTACTGAGTAACAATGACTAATAACAGGACTGTATGATCTGTGGATAGAACCGGTGCTTAGCTCTTTGCAGACGGAATCATCAGCTAAATCCTTAAGACTCAAAATCTTATACAACCTTTCAGTATTGTATTATATTAAGGTACACTGACTTTCAGTTTAACTGATTTGCAGTTATACTGTAGTATGTACTGTAATGACTGTACTCATTTTCTTCAAGTGAGAAACAGTATCTAAAAGCCTTATTGCCTCTCAGTTCTTCTCTTGACGTGTATTTTGCATCTGTTTGTTTTATACTTGCAGAATCTTTGCAAAAGGGTGGCTCAAGATACAATTACATCTGCATTAAGAAGATACAGCAGAACACAGGTATAAACTACTATACAATTACAGTTTCAAACTACTGTCTGGTTATGTTATTAACAATTCTGATATGCAGCTACTGCATAAATTAGTTCCCAGACATATCTCACCAAAAAGTTTCAACACTCCACTGAAAGGAAAAGGCAGATTATTTTACATTTATTATCCAAGGTAGTAATAATGTACACTTGCACTTGTGCAATCTTATGCATCTCTTACTGCTTTGACTAATTGATAGAGCTTACTGATGGAGCAATTTGGCTTAAAAGGTTTATCAGTCTATCTTACATAAAAACTGTCCAAAAACAATGGACATTCTCACTGCAACACGCAGTATGCCTGCAACCTGTCTGTTGATCACTACTGCTTCTTGTTGTGTAGCTGAATAGTATAGTATGGTAGCTATGGTAGCTTGTTCATACATTGATCATATAAAAGCATGCACATTGTTGTAATAGCTGTGTCACATACTGAGAGTCCCGGTGGTCCCAGTGGGCCAGTAGGACCAGGTAGGCCTGCCATACCCTTGATAAAAGGACAAGAATATCTTGTTACGTGAACTGAACTTCCTTTGTGTAATATTTGTGTATCCGATGCATCATGCTGCAAAGATATGTACCCCATCTCCTTTAGGCCCTTGTGTACCCTGGTTCCCAGGCAGGCCTCTGTCTCCCTTCTCCCCAGGCTCTCCTGGGGGTCCAATTAGACCGATCAACCCACCATGACCCTGCAGACAGAGACATGGTTCATCACCATTGCTTCTCAGGGCTGAGACTAGTAAAGAATGTTTTATCTCTTAAACACTCACTTTATCTCCCTTGTTTCCAGGGTCTCCTTTTAATCCTGGAAGTCCTGGTGGCCCCTGTTAACAAGGTCAGATGTATTAGTTATTAGCTGGCTGTTGTAGACTCTGTATATGAAATATGGATAGGTTATGATTTATTATTATAAATGTCCCAAAAATAATTTAATGGCCTCAGTCAACAGCAAAATATGAGGATCTTACAATTGGTCCTGGTGGTCCAGTTTGTCCTGGTGGCCCATTTACCCCTTGCTCACCCTGGAAAATAAGCACATGAGTTAGAGTTTAGCTTCTGCATGCTGAAACATTGAATAAACACAAACAGGAATGTTGTGTAAATTCTGATGATTCTGATGACAGTGTGTTCCTGTAATGATACTGCTTTCAGGCTTAGACTGTGTACTAACCGCGGGACCTGGGATGCCTCGAAGGCCTTCTGGGCCAGACCTGCCTGGCTGCCCTTGGGGTCCCACAGGGCCTGTCTTTCCCACTGGACCCTGGGTTCCCATCGTCCCCTACAGAGCAGAAGGACAGACACATACAGCAAAGCATTAGGAGCACAATAAATCAAAAAGTCTTTGTTGGAAGGCACTATACATAACCAGGGAGCTCAGTAGCAGTCATTATCCTTACCTTGGCTCCCTTCATGCCTTGCTTCCCTTCTTTTCCTGCAGCACCTATATGACCCTGGGGTTGAGAAAGACAACTTTGCTGAGAAAAGCTTTCAACTAAAAACAATCATATATACATACATACACATGCATGCACACAAACATATGCAATATGTTGTGCTCACCCGACGGCCAGGAGGTCCTGTAGGACCTGGCTCTCCAGAGGCTCCTGCAGGTCCCTGCAGGGAACAGAAAAAAAAAAAAGAAACACATTCCCACTCAGTCACAAAAACACTGAGAAAAAAGCCAGTCATTGTGATGAAGAAGCAAAACATCAATATATTACAGAGAATAAAGACTCTGCAGCAAGTGAAAAAAAAGACAGCTTACTGCTTTGCCAGGTTCTCCATTGTCTCCTTTAGGCCCCGGTCCACCATCTAATCCCTAAATAAAAAAATGTCATGCAGAAGAAATTACTTAACAATAAGTTAATTATAAATGCATGATGAAATAATAATAACAAAACTACTCACATTGACCCCAGGTTCTCCAGGGGGTCCTGAATCTCCAGGGAATCCAATAGGGCCCTATGGAAAAAAAACAAGGTAGAAGTAGAAACCATTATATGAATGGCATGACATTAACAGAAAAAAAAGTCACTGATCCAGAGAAACAAAGACTCACAAGGTTGCCTTTGGGTCCATCCTCCCCTGGTGTTCCTCTGGGTCCTGGAGGCCCAGCTGCACCGGGAGGGCCAGAGTCACCTTTCTCGCCCACATCGCCTCTAGCACCCTGGGACACCAGCATATGAAAATATGATCAATGAAAGGATAAAGAGAGACAGTGAAGAAAGGATGAGATTGAGCGAGACAGGAAGTAGAGGTAGAAGCAACTCACAGCAATGCCAAGCTCTCCAGCTGACCCAGGGTCTCCAGCTTCTCCGTCTTCACCCTGATAGAGAAGGAACATTCAGTGAGATAAAAACATACCACACACACATTACCACAAAAGCCCACACACACACCACCACCACCATTATTCTACTGTATGTGAACAGGCACAAGATGTGTAGTTACTAATGGGAAATGCTGACCTTCTCTCCAACAAGTCCAGGCTGACCAACTCCTCCAGGCATTCCAGGTGGGCCCTGTGGCAGGAGGAGAGAGAACAGCTCGAGCCAAAATATCATAAAACAAGGGCAAGTTTGAAATATTCATTTGATTTTGGAAAATCATGTTCTTGGTGCAGTATTTTTTTTGTGTTGTTTGTCAGCAGTTCTGCTCACAGAATGCTGAAACTGGAACAGAATTATCACAACACAAGGCAAAATATTGAGTGTCAGGTTTGCTATGTGGATACTGTCTCTGAGCCACACAGTAGACTGGATATTATTTCCACTCTCTCACTCAGTTTGTTTGTTAGTTTTTGCACGTGTATGTATGTACACGCGTGTTAGTGTGCACGCGTGTTTGCATTGCGCTTTGTGTCTTGAGACGGACCCAGTAAAAGCATGTCTTTGGTAGAGTGCACAAACATGAGAGCTGAGTACAGCCACGCATTACTACTAAGATCCTGCTGTCAACAATCCTCACATGACATCCCACCCCATTTCGTTCTTTTCCACTATTCCTGTATAAATCCATTTATGAATCCCATCATCTCTGCACTGTTGTGTTTCAATGCTTCCTGTGATGAAGCACTCGGGTGGCTCACACAGATTTCTGCAGCTCACTACTGAATAATTGACCGGTGTGAGAGGCTGAAGAGAGATGGCCATTAATAGAGGTAAATATAACTGCCTCTTAGGGATGATAGTCTAATACTTCTTAATGATTCATAGAGCAGTAAATATAACTCTCTCCTAGGGATTATATCCTAATACTATTTAATAATTCAAGTTTCAAAAGCAGTGGAGGGTCTGTGGCATGAAGCATTCAAATGAAGAGACTGTATATGAAGAGATGAGGGACTACTGGGAAATATAAAACATCTGTGGTGCGAAAAATAAGCTATTGTTCAGTTTAGATCATGCCGTATATTGAATGGAAGTGTTCTTGATTCCAAAACTGATACACTATGAAAATATGATCATGTTTATTTATGCATCACAGAGGCATGCAGCTACCATCACTTGAAAATATCAGAACTCCTATATTTAGTGTGTGTAATT
>NW_023339696.1:14734703-14788798 GCF_004916995.1 Morone saxatilis | reverse complement strand
AATTCAATGTTCTTAGGCTAAAATCTGAAATTATGAAAATGTATCTAAATGTATTCATTATGAGAAGACCAATTATAATATTTGGTAATGCTGATTATGTTGATTAGCATCACCAAATTAAGGGACTGTGCAGGTGCATTTATTGTTTCAAGAAATGTAACACAGATTTACAGAAATAAAATAAAAAAAAGTCATGCTGCACTCACCTCTCCCCCAATGGGCCCCTGAGGGCCTCGTGGGCCATGCTGTCCTGGAGGCCCCTGTGGAGAGAGAAATTAAATGTTTTCATAAGGATTTCAGTGCAGACAATGAGGATGTACTGTATCAATAAAATACACAGAGAAAAACAAACTGAATGTGAGCTAGGGGTTGACTAGTGCCTCCTAAATTAAATGAGAGTTAGAAGTCAGCCCATGGTGGATTGCTTATGCAATGGCCCCAGTATCCATGATCATTATCGTAGTGACATGATGAAGACGTCCAGACAGGTCATTACCCTCAATATGACACAGGCTCTGATTTCCCCCCGCCTCTCTTATTCTCTCTTATTAATAAGAAACCTCTAGCCTGTGATGTGCAAGACCATATTCCCTCAGCCACAGTGACGGTATGTGATTTGACTTTTCTGTGCAACTCAAGAGAGTGCCAAGCAATTAATCCTAACTGTGCTCTGCTTCAGTTTCAGTTGAGTAGATGTTGAGCTGTGCTCTGAATCACTCTGAAGTCTTGGAGGGAGCCTTGTGTTGTAAAGACACTGAGACAGAAAGACAGACAATCTGCCCAGAGAGAGACTGTGTGGGACTACTAGAGGAAACACATATCCTTCTGGCAGAGAGATACTTGAGCATTAGAGGGGAGAATTCTGTGATCCGCAACGCTCACACATGAATGAAACTTTCCCACTGAGTCTTCAACATCTCTCCTCTCCTCTCTTTCTCTCTCTCTTTTGTTTTTGGTTCCATTCTGATGCATTCCCTCCCTAATCTGGCTGTGGAGAAGAGGGGCTATAGAGAATCTTGTTGAGCTTGTGTTCATGGTTGACAGCGCTGTGAGATGACTGTCACAAAGGAGGATGCTCATTAGACAGCCAAGGCTGAGGCTAATCTGATTAGCAGCTGTCACACCGTCTTCCTGTTCACAATCAGTGCCACGCCTCTCCCCTCCACTCCATTGCTCTGCTGCCTCCTTTCTGTCACTCTCTCTCTCTTTTCTATTTTATCTTTTTCTTCCTCTCACATACAGGAACACCTCTTCATTCTCTGGGCTCGTCTTTCTTGCACATGGAGTCATGGTCTATCTTGTCATTCACACTCAGCCCTGAAGAGCCATGAGGCATTGAAAGGATGTGTTGAGATTGTTAGAGGTTTAAAGGTTTAAAAGTCTTTCTTTCTTTTCACCATTATTACAGTATAATGGATACGATTTTATAAGATAACAAAGAGATAAAGCCAATGCCAACAGACACATAGTAGAGATATGAGGAACAGAATTACAGTAAGAGAGCAGTTGACTGGAGAGTGTGTTTTTTTTTAACCTACTGTATTTTTTCATGGCCAGCATAATGACACAGAATATGTTACATGCCATAGTAATATGGTTGACTTGTTTGCATAATGTTAACTGCTACTTAGCAGGGCTAGTGTGGGATGTTCATTGCTTTGTCAAGAGCTGTCAAGGCTATTACAATAGAAACACAGCTCTTAGCTCATATACTGTAGTCTGGACAACAGAGTAGCTAAATTTCTTGTTTTAAATTAGTTGATCATAGTTTTTGTGCAACAGGCTCACAAAGAAACTGAGCCCCACTCAACAGCACTTCCTGTAGTTTGAGGGCGGTAAACTTTAATGATGATCAGCAAAGGACAAAGTAGCAGAATCAGCACAGCTGGCACTAACAAACTAAATAGGTGGCACTAATCAAATTTTGAATAGCTGTGGTAGGTTGTCTGTGTACCAGCTACAGTTCATAGTCTGCCTATACCTTGAACTTAGATCTTAAAACCAAGATAATATTTCCTCTGCACCTTTAACTGGCTCATTAACAGTCCTTTGTTTCTATGACAGACTTTAATAAATGCCATATCCTCACCTTAAGAATCCATTTTTAATCATGAAATTATTTTATTACAGCATATGTCTCTCATATGAAGGCAGTATGAAATGTATTCTGTAATATAATGGGATTGCATTAAATTGTTTATGTAAATGACACTCATAGCTAGACTCTATTAGACTCTATTTTAAAGATCTATTAAACTGCCTTTGATACTAAGAAGAAAATGAAGAAAAGTGGAGAAACATACTCAAAGGTGTCAATTTGATGTCCAATATCAGACAAGACCAAGACAAGTCAAAGTCATAATAATCATGAAGCAAAGTGCAAGATGTCTGAAAAGCGGTGTTGAGAACGGACTTGAGACTGACACTGGACCACAGCAGTGGACTTGAGATGAGTGCTGTATGTGCTGAGATTGCTGAGCAGTACTCACCATTGAGCCAACATGCCCACTCTCTCCTTTCTCCCCTGATGGTCCTGGCATTCCCTACAAATGCAGATATGGTTATCAACGCAGTCTTATGCATGAAATGGAAAAAGACATAAACTTAAGTATGAATGTGAAATCAGAGACGGACCAATGTAGATACAGTCAGTTTTGGAATTAATAGTATTTTTTTTACCTGTAGTCCAGAAGGACCAGACGCTCCCTTAAAGCCTCTGTGTCCTTCATCTCCTTTCGCCCCGTTCATTCCCTGCTGCCCACGAGGACCTGGCTCACCATCGGCACCCTGAGACATACACAAGTCAGCACTGTTAACACTACACAATCTAAACCAATTTATCTAAATTATTATACAATTATTATACAATTATTATACAATTATGTGTTTTTAAACCATGCGTGCATTAAGTTTTTATAACATACTGGCAGTCCTGGCTGGCCCACAGGTCCTTGAATTCCAATGGGTCCTGGGGGTCCCTAGAAAAGCAGAGGGGCAGTTCAAAACATATTCACTGTAGGAAAGACATTATCAGAACCATCTGCTCCAACCACCAGAGGATGCATCAAGCAAACAGTTATTACAATCAATTTCCTCAAACTAATTAAATAACCAGTTTGTCCTCTACCTCCTAGTGATGCAAGGTATATGTATGTATATGTATATATGATGACTATTCGCATACATTTTATACTCACAAATTCTCCTTTGTCTCCTTTGCTGCCCTTCTGGCCTGGTCCTCCTGTTTCTCCCTATACACACACACACACACACACACACACAGACAAACAATTAAGTCCAAAAATCAGCATAGGCTTTGCCGCATATTGCAGTCCAAGCTGGCTGTCAAACAGTAGGAAGTGTAACTACCTTGTCTCCGTCCTCTCCTGGTGGCCCAGAAGGTCCCGCAGCCCCTGGCAGCCCTACAGGTCCCGTTTCCCCATCATGCCCAGCTGGCCCAACAGGCCCCTTCTCTCCCTAGGGGACAGATGGGAAAACCATGCACATCTAGCAAATGCTACCATACTTATTATCCTCATATAGCAGCATGACACATTGATTAATGTATCGTAACAGGAAGGAAACTCGCACCCAAGAAAGCAGGCTTGATCACATTCATATTTTCTCCCCCCTTTCTATCTCTGCCTCCCTTACCTCTATCCTGCTTTCTGTCTCATAACCACACATTCCATAGCGAGTACACATGTTATTTATTACCCAATGGTGGGAGTTGATGGTACAGTATGTGTTCATGGAGATTGTTGTTGAAACAAAATTAGCAGTTTCCAAATCTTACTGGCTCGCCTTTCTCTCCCATCGGTCCAGCAGGACCCACGCCGCCGGGCCGTCCTGGCTGGCCAATGGCGCCAGCCGACCCAGCGGGGCCCCTCTCTCCAGTGGCACCCTGAAAATAAGAGGAGATAGAGAGGTGAGGTGAGTGTGTCACATGATTTACTCTTTGATTTAATGTAGTGGTCACGATCACTGATCACCATGGAAACAGCCTCCGGCTTCACATGTCACTAGTATTATATAGCAGCTGCACAGAGAGCAAGGGATGGGAAAGGAAGCAATTTAACAAAATCAGACTTACAATAGGTCCTGCAACACCCGGTAGGCCCTCTCCTCCTTTCAGACCTGCAGGACCCTGGAGAGAGACAGACAACCACATCCATTACAAAATTTACCATCAGTAAATTACAATAGTTTGGTTTAGTTGTGATCTAATTGCAAGCTGCACATTTCAAGAAAATCTGATGGTGACAATGAGAGGAGGCCATCTGGTGAGATATATGGAATCCTGCGTTACCATTGCACCAGGGGTCCCTCTGCTCCCTCTGAAGCCTTGGAGCCCAGCAGGGCCACTTTTCCCTGAGGTTCCTGGTGGACCTGGGTCTCCCTGGAAAACACACATACACATATGTGATTAGATATAGGGCAAGTATCCAGCAGACAGCAGGTCCTTATGCAGTCATAAATCACACCAACCAACAAGTCACACCAAGAAGGAACATTTATCTTTTATAAGCCATAATACACTCAACACTGTGAGGTATCCTCTGTTATTTATTAGCAAATTAAAGGATAGGATGAGACCCAGGAGATAAGATATTCAGACAGTGCTGAGAGAGTCCTTGGAGTTTATCTAATATAACAGTAATAAGGTGATGCTGGTAAGTGATTATGATCCTGACATTATGATGAAAACAACTCACCTTGGCACCCTCCTTTCCGGCAGTACCCGGTAAGCCATGCTCACCCGGTGGTCCCGGTGAACCCGGATGCCCTCTATCTCCAGTTGGCCCTGTCTCACCAGATTTGCCCTGAAAACAACCAAATTAACATATATTTCAAAACATGCCATCTGAAACAAACAGCTGTTTGCTTTAGAATCAACCAAGACCATTTGCTGATCCTCTTACCTGTGGTCCAACAACTCCAGGGGGCCCGGGGGGTCCATTTTTACCTTGGAAGCCCTGAAGAATAAGACAAGTGAGTCTGGTGACCCTCACTTAAGGGTTGAAATAGAGTCAGCAGGATGCACAGTTATCTATAGGGCTGTACACACAGATTTAGTATTGGCCTCTCGACTTGTACTCTGACTAAAGTAATCCAATGATGATGTCACAGCTATCGACTTGTTTGCTGTGTTGACACAAACCGTAGATCATGTTGACTCTCAACCCTTTGTTTGTTAAGTTAATGCCGGAGTGTGAATCTCATAGATGAAGAATGCTATATACCTAACATGTAGCTTTATTAAAATTAAAGGTGACTCACTGGTTCCCCTCTCTGGCCTGGATGACCTGGTAATCCATCCTTTCCAGGTGGACCCTGAAAGGGAAGCATTTTCTTACATCATTGTAAAGAATAGAACATGACCAAAGGTGAGCATAAAATGTGGGACAGGGTAAAAATAAGTAACATTAAATCACAGGGCAAACAGCGCCTACTCACACTAGGCCCTCTAGGTCCTGGTTCACCGTTTCTTCCCTGTGGTCCTTGGGGACCCTAGAAAATAATACAGATTGTCAAATGCTGCCTGAAACTTCAGATTGAATTTTCACATGCTTTTTCTTTAATGATTTATGACACCTGTGATTCCAAACTCACTCAATCAGATCTATGGTCTTATTTAAGCACTTTATGTACAGTATTATCCAAGAGTCAAAAGATTACCTGTTCTCCGGGGGATCCTGAAGGGCCATCTTGTCCAGAAGAACCCTACAAGGTGGATGAGGCAAAAAACAAATAAAAACACAGGTTCTGTACAAAAAGAGCCGCTCAAACATTTTTAGTTTTCTCCCCGCCAACCAATTTTTAGCTTTCCCAAGATGGTCTTTGAGGGTGAGAGTGTAAACTGAAGCATCCCCTGCCAGACAGTAGCTTCTCACTGCACCAGATGGCCTGTCATCTAGAAGTGAACAGCAACAACCAGTTCCAACTCTGTCGGTGCATTCATCCATACTTTATGAGAAGCCAGGTGTGTGTTTATGTGAGTGTAACTGCATGTGCATATGTCTTTGTTTATGTCAGAGTGTGTGTGTGCGCCTCAGTTTAAGCTCACCTTTTCTCCAGGCTTTCCAGTGGGCCCCTTTGCTCCTCTTCCCCCCCGAGCTCCCTATTGGAAAACAAACAACAGCCTGATTAGCACATGCATTACTCATCTGTAGGTGGAAGATAAACGTCTGGTGATGTGAAAACACTGCACTGTAACAGTGTGCCTCCCACAAATTTTGGTGAACTGATGGTATCTAATTAGAGCAAATGTAGCAGCTTTATACATTCAGACAAAACATGGTGTATCACCTATAGCTGTACTCACATTAGGACCTCTTTGGCCTCCAGGTCCTGCCTGGCCAGCTGGACCCTGCATTGTAGAGGTTAACAATTATTTATCAGTCAGTTTTTTACAACAGCTCATACACAGAAAAGTTTCCATATTCTGAAGCAGTCAGAATGTCAGTCCTCACCCTTCGTCCTTTCTCTCCTGGCACCCCGGCCACACCAGGGAAGCCAAGTGATCCCTGGAGACACACGTAGAGGTTAATCAGCCTCAGCCTTCCATTCATCACACATCACCCCCAATGTCTCATTAACGTATAATTAACTACTGTATCAAATTAAAGCAAATCTAATCCATGAGCCCAACACAGCCTTAAATACACCATTCATCAACATGTAATAAATTGATGTCACTAATGAACTATTAATAAAATAGCCTTTTTTTAATAAGCCATTTATCATCCTTTATTTTTAATCAGACAGGAAACAGTCCAGCCAAAGACACACATCTTGCTAGTTAAAGCTCTGATAAAGGAACCAGAGGACACATTAACTGATCATAAAAGCTCATCAATGCTGAATCACCTTAGGACCTTGTCTTCCTGGGTATCCTGGCAATCCAGGCACGCCAAGTTTACCCTGCAGAGACCGGCAGAATATTAGGGGAGGAAGAAATAAACAGGAGAAATATTAAAAGGAAAAGTGCATGAAAATCATTCAATTAAGATTTTTACAACATACTGCTGACTATGCATGTACCAATACAGCAGGATATCTCTAAATTAATGCATAGAGTGATGACAGAAAGATTAAATGCTTAAACATGCGCACTGGTTTAGTGGCAGTTTTGCCTTAGGAATGGGCTGTAACCAGATGTAATAAATGTGAGGGCATTAAAATCCATATGTTCAGTATTTCAGTGATTCTCAGACACTCATTTTATAAGAAAGTTTTGTCACAATGGAAAATTGAGCTAAAGAACTGTACTGCCTAACATTATAATGGCTGTAGCATCATAAAGCGGGTTTAGATAAGAGGTTTCTTACAATTTGGCAGCCTATTTGATCTCCCTATCTTCCTCTTTTGTGTCCTAACCTTGTCTTGTAATGCAGCTGTAATCTTTTAAAAATGTACCTTCTCGCCAGCTATCCCGAGAGCTCCTGCATCTCCCATGGGTCCTGCTTGGCCCTTTAGCCCCTCTGGTCCATCCTCTCCACGAGCACCAGGAGCTCCATTATCACCCTGAAGTCAAGAATGAGAGTAGAAGTGAAGTGACAATTTTATCTCCACTCCACTAGAAAGAAAATGGTACTGAGGGTTGCAATTTGTGGGCTCCCTCACCCTGTCTCCCTTGATGCCCATGTCACCTTTGAACCCAGGGAAGCCATCTTCTCCCTGTGATGTATTGAGGAGAGGTGATTGAAAGCTCTTTGATGACAAATGGCATCATTACATTATAAACTGTCAAGTGTCCTACCAGTCACAATCCACAGTTTGACAACAAGCTACAGAATAAAAACTCTGTTTCACTCACCTTCTCTCCTTTTCCCCCTTTTAGACCCCTAACTCCATCTGCTCCCTGTGAAAAAGTGGGGAGAAACACTTAGTTTAACAAGAATCATCACTGACAAATCTACTCTGGACATCACAGAGAAAAAAAACATTGGTTGTCTGTATTCCTAGAAATTCCTCATCCTAAAACACTGAAATGATTTATAAGTGTGTATTGATTTTCTCTTGACCTAACATTGGTCTGTTATTGTGCAGCTATTGACCTTACATTCATTTCATACTAATGGTTGCCTACATGGTCAGGCTTCCCTAAGGGATATTGAGCCAAACTACCAGATAAAATACCAGATCTCTAAATGTGACAAAAACACCAAGCAGAATGCCATTTCATGACAACTTCACTTTTATTCCTCACTATTTGAAATGGACTGCTCCACAACTACGCACACAGCTCTGCTCTATCTGACTCCGACATATCTCCCATCCGTCAAATGCTCCTCGCTCTGTTGTTAGCAGTCCCCTTGAGGAACCGAGGTGCTTTTCCTCCACCTGTCACCTGTCACTCATAGACTCAAACAGCTTGTCCGTCACAGGCAGACATACACGCAGGATGAAATGTGTGAGGGAATAAACATCTCAGTGGACATTACACTTGGGATCATGATGCATTTATGTCTCACCTTGACTCCACGTGTCCCTGGGTACCCAACAGGCCCCTGCGCACCTGGTAAACCCTACAAAATACAGAACAACAGTCTTAGCAAGCAGCAGCCAGAAAAAATGCATTTGTCCGACCAGATATGAATGAGCATTGCACTCACTCACTGTGTCCTATTCTTTGTTGTAAATAATCGTTTTTGAGTGCATGCTACTGACTCTAATGAGCTAATGCTCCTGTGCAATAAAGATGATGGTAGGAACACAATGATTATAATGATGAGTGTGAGCATTATTGTAACCTAATGTGAGTTAGTGCACAGTTACAATAGATTGCAAGAAACAGCATGATATTGCACTTTTAATATCTTGCTGTAACACGACAGTAGACAAGCCTCAGATATGCAGTTACCCACTTGGATGCCTTTCTCTCCTGGGGGGCCCTCTCTTCCCGGGTGACCCTAAAACAGGAAAACAGAAATTCGATTGACTTAGCACTGCTGCAAATACATCATCATTGTATCACGCCTTGGTGGAAATTTCTGAATGCAACCAACCAATGAAAAAGAAGAAACACCAGCGGGCACTGAGAGTAGAGTGCCATAAAAATATCATTGTGTGTCACAAAGCTTTGCAGAACAATAGAGGGAGCATTAAGTGAAACTCATTGAAATGTGTCTGACTGCAATCTAAAATGAATTCTCGGAGATGATAAAAGACTCACTGTAAGAAGATTTTGCAGTGTTTTGCAAGTGTCACACTGCTTTGCATCAATTGCAGAAATGCCTCCTGTGTCCCCTCCCCACTGGCAGGCCACAGAAGGTGTAGGTTGGTGAATTTGACCTTTTGGCTACCTATGATCAACTAACTTCTGTGTATACATACACAGTTTGATTGTTTGTGTAGCATTATGTGAGTTTTTATTTGGAAAATTCTGGTTGTCTGGGTCTAGTCCTCTTAGGACAATTGATAAAGTCATTAAGCAGTGTATATACTGGAAGTCTTTGCTTGTATGTAGTTAGAAATAGATTGAAATTATAGTTAGTATGTATGTCTGTATGTGTTTACCCATTCTGTAAAAAACAAGACAAAACTAACGTGCATTTATGTATTGTGTGTCTGTGTGTACTTACGGGAGGCCCATCAATTCCTGGTAGTCCCAGCATGCCTTGTTTCCCCTGGGGACCCTGTATAGGACAACGAGAGTGGTATGAATACTGGACTTGAGCTTCAGACACGATAGAGCACCTTAACTTACTCCAGAGAGACCACATTTCCCACTTTGCTGCTCCTTTACCAAACATATTGTATTTATGACTAAGTCCACTTTTTATTTCTTTTATCAGTCTAGCCTCATGATGTGCACCGGCTAAGACCGTCCCTAGTGTCTGTTATGCCTGTGTGTGTTTCTCATGTATTGATTTGCTGTCTAGCCCTGTCTTGTCTGAATGGGAGCCAGAAGTGGTTGGACCGTACTCTCCAGCTCAACCGGCCTCCCCTGGGTATGTGATGACAGAGGTCACAAGGTCACAGCTTTAATTCTGAAATTAAGTGAGAGACATGCTACCTACCTTCTCTCCTGGCACTCCAATGGGACCCTGAGGACCAGGCAAGCCCTGGACCAGAACAAAGCATCAATCAGGTTAAGTGTCACAAGACCAGAAGACGGCTGGGAGTTGAGGTTTGAGTCTGCTTGTGTGTGTGCATAAATGGTTATGTGTGTCTCTAAGGGTCATGAACAGTATGTCTGGATGTCCTTGTGTGGGCTAGGGGTTTGGATAGATTGTTGACATGATGAATTGAAAATATGATTAAATCGTCTTTATATAACATTAATATTGATGCTGTGGGATGAAAACCTCTCCATCTCCAAATACAACAGCCTTTTGTTCTGAATACATTTTGTCCAAAAGGCCAGAAATAAACCTATAGACGACAGAGTAAACCTTCAGCTGAATTGAAATATAAAAATAATCAGAAACAGGAAGTTTCAGAAAATGAGTATAAAGTAAAATGAAGTATGTTTGTATGACTTGAATACATTAACAGGAGGTGCAATAAGTGGATTAACTGTCACAGTGACAGGACCGCTTTTATGTGTTGGTACAGTACCTGCACTCCCGGGTTTCCCTGTTGACCTGGGGGCCCTATGTCTCCAGCTGGACCCTGACAACAAGAAACACTGGTAGTGAGACTCCACATGATCTTTTTCATAATGTGACCAGTTAACAGGTTCATTAGAAGTCCAAACTAAGCCACTCCTGCTGATGTTTCTGTAGCTGGGATCAGTTTGACAAAACATAAATTCTTACTGAACATTTATTTTTTACATTTAGTATTGACATATAGTTTATAATCATCAGTGGTAAATAATGGTGTTATGGGGAATAAATGATGTGTTTATTAAGGTAGCAGGACTGACCTGGTTGCCCTTTGACCCTTGTACTCCATCAGTTCCATGAATCCCCTGAAAATGCACACATACAAGATGTCAGAAAATAATGGATTAAATGTCAAAGTTTGATAGAGAAAAGACAGCCAGTTTGATAGCTTCCTTGTTTATCCTCAGTGGCATATTGATGACTCCATGAACTAGAGCATCTTTTATAGAGTTGAAAGGACTGAATAGCTCTGATTCTGTAATCAAGGTGATGTTGACTTACTGGCTGGCCTAGCGGGCCAGGTGGCCCCCTTGGTCCAACAAGACCCCGAGGACCCTGGAGACAAAACACAGCAAATAGTCAGTAGCTAACCTGCATTCATGATGAGATGGAGTGAGCGTGGAATACTAAATCATAAATCAGAACTAAGGAGAGAGAGAGAGTGTAAAACAGGGACACATAATATATTTTAGTGTGTGTGTGTGTGTGGGCGCATCTGGTTTTGTATGTGGTAGC
The DNA here is from genome assembly GCF_004916995.1 of Morone saxatilis. Taxonomy (NCBI): domain Eukaryota; kingdom Metazoa; phylum Chordata; class Actinopteri; family Moronidae; genus Morone; species Morone saxatilis. The sequence goes on along the minus strand of NW_023339696.1, from coordinate 14,777,447 downwards.
CACGGAGACTGCACTAGCCTGTGTTTGTGTGAGTGTGTTTGTGTGCTCTGTTTTTGTCAGCCTCCCTCTTTGTAGGCTGGCCAAGCCACCTGTTCCAAAGCCACATCTGTGATCTCCTGGGAAGTGATTGATATGGAAATATAATCATTCAGGCCAGGATTTTATCTTTTCCCTCTCCGACTCTCTCGCTTTGCTCTCTCCATCTCTCTTATCTCTTTCACCACCAACCAAATTTCTGTCTCGTGTTTTCCCATCACTCCCTCTCTCTCATCAAAACGACCAAGTCCTCTCCGTTCCTGTATCTTTTTAGTTTAACACAGCTTTCCTAACATGTCTTATGGCACTCTATTTCTTCCTGCACTGGGTGATCCATTTGGAGGGACAGAACCCCGCTGAGCCCCAGTCTCACCTACTGGGAGAAAGATGGAGTGTGAATCATAACCAATCAACCAGTGTTCGCCACAGAGATGCACAGAGAAAACGACAGCTTCTTCAGTGGTGATCTTAAGATCTTTGTGGACTCTATGATCCAAAGTTACTTTGCAGGTATGAGCAGATTTTGTACCTCTATAAGTTCTCTTGTCCCTGTCCAGTTCTCATCACTGGATTTAAGCCATAATCTTGGCTTAAACCCAGTGATGTAAAATAATTTGTTTCTGCGATTCTGTCCTTAGAAAAATATTTGTGTGTTAGTGGCTCCCTGATAACCCAAAGCACAGACTTAATAAGTACATCGTCTACAGTGAGTATTTAATATAGAAAACCAATAGATATTAAATGGTTTGATGTAGTGGAACGCTGTGATGTAGGGGTCTATGAGTGAGCATTATATCCTCCCAGAAGTGTTTACTCACAGGTTCGCCTGGCTGTCCTCTTGGCCCCACAGGTCCATCAGATCCCTAAAATAACAAAGATGGAAACAGATTTAACACATAAATCTCATGCACCTCTCTAACTCAACCTCAGGCCTGGATACATTTATATCCCCACAGACAGTCTGTGAGGATATAAATAAAGTAATAAAAAATCTGGGAAAATAGCTCATTAAAGAAATTCACGGCCTGACAGATAAGGCTCAACTATCTTCGAGCAAAGACTAATAGACCGCTCTCTAAACTTCGCTGGCCCGCCTGCATGGATTGATACTATCTTGACAGAGCGTCTATCTTTCATATTTTCAATTTTATGTCAGGGATGCTCTGCACTGCTTTCATGTCTTTTGTGAACCTTGATAGTGAATGATCTCAGGGCAGCAGAATTTAAAAAAATGATTTGCTTATATTATTATTTAATTACAGCAAATCCTGCTTTGATCTGTGGTGCTTCAACATTTAAATGGATTATAGAATTGATTAGTTAATACGTTTTCCCTTTAAACTTCAGTGAAAAATTGAAAAAATCAAAGCGAAATGTGTTTTCTGTTGCAAGTAAATTTAGTAAAGTACTGTGCACTCACTTTTTCTCCTGGCTCTCCAACAGGCCCATGAGGACCAGGCTTTCCTCTGTCCCCCTACAAGATAAAAGCATTAGTCACAAGCCTCAAGATATTTAGGACAGTTCTGTTTATAGCAGAGTTGCATCAAGCAGATGCTTTTTAGAGTATACTGTCATCACAGAAATCAGAACAATCATCATGATCATAATATGCAAATAAACATCTGCTATATGATGTGTAAGGTATTCATGCATGCCATGCTGGTGTGTTAGTGTCTGAATGACTAAATAAATGCAGTGGCAATGTTAAGTTACCAAATCTAACTCACTCTGTGTCCCTTGTTTCCTGGGAGACCTGGCAGGCCGTCAAAACCCCTGTCACCCTGAAGAGTAATAGAGAAGCAAGTGCATTAAACCCTGAAACACACACACATACGGTAATGTGTAAACATTAGCAGAATTGTACTGAAAGTCTCCCCTGGCAGATCTTCCCATCTGCTCCGAGTATGTGTTAGGGAGAGGGAGCTTTCAGATTAGCTGTAGGTCTGCTAAAATGCTGCTTTGACTGATAAAGACTCTGCTGTTCTGTCAGGGGAGGCTGATTTATTTACTAAGCTCTTCCTGCAGCTGTTAGGTATTGAGTTGCCTTATTGTCAATACATACATATAATAGGCTGTAGGCTGCTGGATACCTAAAGCCTTACACTTGCAAGTGGAGATTTTGTTATCATACCAGGCCTTGCTGCATAAACACATGTGGTATTGTTGTGCTCATGGAAACAAGAAACTGAAAAAATGGAAACTTCTAACAACTGGCAATGTAGCATTCAAACAACTATTAACCTCAACTAGTATTCAAATATATAAATAAGATGTAAATGCCTATACTTATAACTACAGCTTTGCACTACAGTGATGTCTAAAGGAGCTTACCTTGGAGCCTGTTTCACCTGGAATTCCACGACCGCCATCCATTCCCGCACGCCCCTACACACAATCCATTTAAATAGGTTTTGTTTTAACACAAGATGCAGATACAGAGGTTTTCAGTGTGGACATTTTGTTAATACTCAAGATATCTCACCCTCTTTCCTGGCTTTCCATTAATTCCTTGAGAGCCTGGCAACCCATGTGGTCCCTATATAAGAAAAGAAAAAGAGAAAGACATGGAATGGAAAAATGTAACAAAAAATGAATAGTGTGACAAGAAATAGAGTGGTATGGTGAAAGCTAGTAGTGAGGGAAAAAAGAATGACTGGTCTTACAGGAGGGCCATTGTCTCCGCTGTCTCCTTTGAGCCCAGAGGGACCTGGAACACCCTATAAAATAAAAACAAGAATTAATTAAAGCATGACAGTACTGCAAGGAGCAATTCAACACCAAACAACGAAAAATACAAATGAGCAAAGAACAAATCATCTTACAAATCTGTTAATTTCTGCAACCCTGCAGTGTTTTCACAACCACAGCGATTTGAACATACTGAGCATGCACAATGATGGGGTTAGGATGGGAAGGAGACAGTAGAGGTTGTGCCTGGTCAAACAGAATGTGAAGTTGAGGTAAAAGGTTACAGGAGCCCTTGAGGTATGATGCATATTTGGTCAAGGTCAGAGGAGTGCCTTACCAGTGGGCCTGGTCGCCCTGTAAGACCCAGTGGACCTGGAGGTCCCTTCAGTGACAGCTGAAAGAAAAACACAACAGGGTGGTTTATGAACGCTGCACAAGGTGCCTTTTGAATTATAATACGCAAGGAATTGTTCTTCATACAGCATCAAATGAAAATGTCACAGATTATACCTATAATATGGCATGATGACACCAAAGTAAGGGTTTGTGTGAAGTGTACCTTGGTCTGTTGCAGTATAGCCTGTGCCTGCGCCTCCTGGGGAGACACCACTGGTCCCTTTTGGGAATCACCTCCATACTGGAACTGGGAGCAATGAAAAAAAAAAAGGAATCAGTCCTCACTGCAGGATTCCCCAAATGTAAATGAAGTTCAATCACACAGCCCCCCCTTGTGGTCATGTCACTATTCCACACTGGGAAAAGGTGTGCTCTCTTTGTGTTTGTGTGTGCACAAGTGAGGAAGTGTGCTTTAAGGTCTTACTGGTAGCATCAACAGGGTTCCTGGAGGACCTGGAATCCCGTCAATCCCAGCAAGACCCGGACGTCCTGGTGGACCCTGAAAGGAGAGCATAGGGAAAGGGATAAGCCTTGGCTACTGTCAGGACGATTTGTGTGTGTGTGTAGGTGTGTGTGTGTGTGTGTGTTGAAAAGGAGAGAGAGAGAGAGAGAGAGGAGAAGAGAGAGAGAAAAGGCCGTAACCTAATCACTGTAAAAACAAAACAACCTCTTGCTCCATTTCCCACAGGGCATGTCGCACAGACACACACTCACACACCACACAACACCTACACACACACACACACACACACACACACACACTGCTTTATCTTCTGTTTACACATTGTAAATATCCATTTTAACAAGTAATGTAATGTAACATTGAGTAATAAAGATTGTGTTCATCAGATTACTGTTAAATTATTTAATAGGTATTTAAATTGGTAAAATACATTCCTACAGTAGGGATTAAAATAAATTAAATACAATATTTTTTTTATGCATCAATCTCTTGTGTCAAATAACTGACACTTGTTTCTAGGAGATATTATCTCACTGGTGAACATTTTTATTTGCTTTTAAAAATATCTATATGATAATCCCGAATATGCAATAAAATCTGTTGTCAAGGGGAGTTCTAGTAAACTATGCAGCAGGCTTATGATTTTCTACCTGAAGCGTTAAATGTCTACAAGATATCACTATAAGTGTTACATTAAGCCTTAAAGACCTGAGCTAATTCATACAATCACTGGTGGAGAGGCTTAAGTGTGTTAAACAGTCGCATGCTGCAGCATGAACAAAGGAAGAGTTCCTTCCCTATGGCTTTGACTCCTTTACATGTTATACTTCCAAAATCTGTGTTTCAGGAGGACCTGGAGGTTATCTCTGCTTTAAAATTATTGAACCAATTCTTTGGTTGACAAATTCTGCATTTTTTCATCATAGGTTACAATTCATTTATGCCATTACAATTATACTAGGATGTAAAAATAATCCTATATATGAATGTTCATAAATTAGGCTAAGATAGTAAGGACAAGACACAGTACATCTAATATATAAAGAAGTAGTATAATCCTTTGTTTCAGTTTTTCAGCTTCAGTTCACCTTTTAAAAAATAATACTGATTAATATTCTTGTCTTTTTAAAGCAATGGATAAAGAGATTATTTGTAGATATATTGCTTTTGTTTATCCTTTCCTCACTTACTGATATCAGTGTCAGATCCAGTGATATCCACCATTGTCTTCAGATTTCATCTCAACAAATAAAATAGAGGTTTGTTTGTTAAGTGGGCTGAACCAGAAATGTACATCGCTGCTAAAGGTGTGTACAATGACTGAGGGTGATGTCCTTGCAAGCAATGCAGATCTGCTTGGTAATAAACTGCCATCAACATCTTTGCAAAGCAAAAATGATAAAAACCATCAACAACTGGGAAATGACAGAGCATCTGTCAGCTTGTGTGTGTGTGTGTGTGTGTGTGTGTGTGTTGGAGTGTGTTCCATTGCGATGAATCATGAACTACACTTACTGGAGTGCACACACACAAAAGAAAATCAGGTCAAACATGTGTGAGTCAACATCCATCCCTGAAGTCCACCAGGTTCAGTTCTGAACCAGGACAATATGATCCCATGGACATGTTTCAATGTGAGGTCACAGTGAACCCACAGCTCTGTCCCAAAGGTGACGGGGTCAAACTGGGGTCAAAGTAACCCAATGGGTCAAGGTCCAAGCCTAAGCCACACTCACCAATTCACCAGGATCTCCCCTGGGTCCTGGAGGGCCTGTGGGTCCAGCTGGACCAGCGAGCCCCTGTGAAGGAACCATTTACAGCACTCAAACAAACATTTAGGAAGACTGCAATATGGTGTCTTACTTAAATGAAATGATAACCTTTTACATTATATTCTAATCCTCCAAATACTTGACAACACTTTTATTTCTTTATTTTATTTTTATTTTCTTGAATCAAAACCCTTTTACTTTATTGAAATGATGTACCTTTAGAGGTCACTTAGTGGTGTATTAATAGATGTATACAAAATGTCATCAAAGATTCTTTCACAATGTACCATCTTTCATTGCACAGTAGTGCAGGGTTGTACTATCGGATGTTCACCCTTCAAAAACCTTGTTTCCTTTTCTAAAAACACCACAGTTGCATCCTGATGGCTTGAATCCAAAATATTTTGAATCACATCTGGACAGTTCCTGCTTATGTAACATTATGCCACATCCTGTACAATTACAGAGACAAGACATTTCCATTTTCTTTTGTTTTCAGGCAGTGAATAGGCTTACCTCTGGCCCTGGTAGACCTGGGGGTCCTTCTATTAATGTGCCCTAGAAACAAGCACAGATATGTACATTAGCAGAGTTTTAACTCATACCCATGCTCATAACTAAAGCTACTAGACTATTCATTGAATGCCTCTAGCAGCTCACCGGTTCAATAATGGCTTGTTCTCCCTTCTGGCCTTTCTCTGCTCTGAGGCCAGCCTGAGGAGGAGAAACAGATGAATAGATGTGAGTTGTTAGAAATCACTTGACACAGGCAATTGGAGACGTGACCACTCACTTGATGAGTTCACTTTGAAATTTACCTCTCCATTCCACGTCTCTGCTCTTTCCCGCTCCGCAAAGTCAAAGGCGTCCTCAAATATTTCATACTCTTCATACTCTGACTCTGTGTCATTCTTGAAATCTTCATATTCAAGAACCTGTTATGAAATGAAAAACTCTGTTAGTGACAGGTGTAGTGAATACCAAAATAACATCTCAGTGTTTCTGTGCTGAGGTGAAGACATTTCTTGTATTTGCATTTAACCTACCTCATATTCAGTAACATTCGGGCCCACTGTTACCGTGGAAACTGAGAGATCATCATAGAGGTCTCCATAAAGGTCATCTCCATATGCCTCCACCACTGGCTTCGTCACTGGCTTGCCCTCCTGCAGGCCAACACATGCTTAAATGAGTCATAGAAAAGACAAATCAGGGGACACTGAGCATTTCTTATTAGCACCCAGTGCCGCCAAGTAAAGGTACATTTTGTAATGTACGATATGTTAGAAAAACAGGTGGTTTATGGGAAAGTGCTCATTATCCGGGATACAGGTCAACAGGTGTGCAAGTTAATTACAATGCTGGAGTGTAATTAGCTGATGATCAGATTCATGTGGCAGCATGGCTGCAATGGCTGCAGAAACAGCATGAAAAATTAGTTTTCTTGGCAAATTAGAAAATAATAAACATGAAGGAGACATACAGAAGCATTCCTTGTTTGTTGCTGTGGGAAGTTGAAAATATATTGGATTTTTTTTAAATGATATACACTGTATATCATTTATATGTGTATTTAAATGATGTATATTATACAGTTGTTGTGGCATAACGGCCAAATAACAGCGTGTACAGTATTATTTAAACGATTTATGTATATTTGTGTACAGGAAGACATAATTGTATGTACCATGCATACCATGATTTTCAGATATGCCTTTCAGGTACTACTGCATGTTCTACAAAAATGTACACTACATGTAGTGAGATGATCAAAACTTTCTAATTTCAGATGCATTCTTCATGTTTTCTGGTAGGGATGAGGAAGAGGTGATGATTAGGATGGTGCTGGTTAGTGGTGGTGGTGGTGGTAAGCAGCTGGAGAGAGAAGAGGTGCTCTCTATGGTTAGGAGGTATTAGGGGAGTGATCGGTTAGAACTGCAAATGGCAGGAGGGGGTCGGGTGGAGAACAACTACAGGTAAACTTGTCTACCTCCTCAGCAACCTTTGATTCAGGCAATGCACTGGGCACCACAGTGGGGGGCTCAGTTGTAGAGTCAGATTTGTGTGTGGGCATCACAATGAGGGTCTTGCTGAAGACTTCAGTGGGGATGACAGTTTCTAGGGTGCTAATTTCTGGCAGCTTTGTAGGCTGAAAAGGTTCTTGGGACAGATACTCAGGCAGTCTTGTGGACACTCTGAGGAAGACATCCTCAAGAGCCTCTTCTTCATGTTTTTTCTTTCTGGATCCCTTCTTGCCCTTGCCTTTACCCTTGCCGTTGCCTTTAGAGCCCTTGTCCCTCTTCTTTTTGTTCTTTTTGCTTTTGCTGTCCTTTTTGGAGTGCTTCTTTGGTTCTGCAGGCTCGTCACTTTGCATCAAGGCATCAGACCCAAGTTGGGAGTTCTTTTATAAAAAGGGGAACGTAAGGTGAGGGCACAGGTGGAGGATGGAGAAAAAATAAACACTGTTGTGAATTAAAATACAATAATGGAAATAGCCTGCAACAGTAAAGTGAAGCAATGCATACAGGTCCTGACACCCCTTTGGGTCAGATACCTACTGTTAATCCCACTGAGCTGGTAAAAACCTAAAGCAAACATCAAATGAGAAGAAACAAACAAATGTAGAGTTGTGTCCTCTTAGTCAAAGCAGAAGACTTATTTGCTTGTGAGGTCAGGGGTCATCCTGTCTGTGATCTTACAGAGGTGCTAATTCTTAGTGTGCTCTGGCAAGTGAGCAAATATGGGTTGTGTCATCCTCCAGAGTAATGTCCATTACATGTCAGTGATATGAATAGGCTCTGCCTGAAAATTACGCTGAAGGCCCAGTCTGTGAAAGACATCAGACATGATTTAGATCCACTTGTAAACAAGGTCACTGTGTAAGGCAGTATGATGGGAAGTAGGTCAGTGGGGTGACAGATGTTGACAAATTCTGGATGCAGAGCTCATTGCTCAGCTGTAGTTCAATAAAATCCAGCTGGATGACTTTTGAAATGGGCTCACACTACCATTAATGAACCATCTATGGACACATTTGCGTGCAAACACACATATACTCACGTGTCCACACATACACTCATATAGACACGATAGACACATACATGAGACATTCAAGTTCAGTTAAAACAGTGAGTTCCTTCAAGCTCAGCCACACACAAACACTCACATCTCTCTGCCTCAACTCCTCTGGCTGTTTCCTTCCTCCTTATCTCTATCTTTCACACAACCAAAGAAATATACAGTAATTTATATCCATGATTGATTGAATATTTTATGCTTGCCTTGAGGAGGGGAAGAGCTATTATATCATGTTTGAGTTATGCTCCTGGCTCGATGTGTGTGTGTGTGTGTGTGTGTTGCCAAAGGAACACCTGACCTTAAGAATCCTCCACTGCTGGCTGCATTTGAAAGAAGACACTTCTCTTTGACTGATGGCCTATTCTGTCTTAATCTCTCAAGTCTCTTTTTGCAAACACTCAGTACATTTGCACTGTACTCAGACCTCTTCTTGGCTGGGGCTGTTGTCTCTTAGGGAAGTCTTAGGGACACATAGGTCTATTGATAGATAGCTTGTGCTCCTTCTACTGCTTACTTCTTGGCTGTGAAGCAAGGGCTTCTGCAAGCCTATGCAGTTAATTGAGGTAACCTGAAGCTATACTCCAGCGTATCAAGTGTCAAAGAACTAAACAAAGATTTGCGTGGGTTTTTCCAGCAGGCATTGTCTCCTGTTGGTGGCAGTACTGACCTCCTGTAGCTCCAGGGCATGGCTGTTGTAGGGCAAAGCAGAGTCACAGTCTGGTATGTAGTTGACACAGTAGTTGGCAGCGGCCTGTGGGTCCTCCACAATCAGTAGCTGCTGAATATCTCCCTGAAATAAACCAGAAAGCAAACAGAAAGACAGACAAATGTCATGTTATAAGTCCAAGCATACAGGAGAAGCAGACATAAATGTACAACAGCTGATACTGCACAGTGAAGAGATATTTCAAGGACCAGAAGATTTTTAACAATACACCACAACATCAAAGACACTATGAGAACAACAAAACTGTCTGCATACCTCGATGTACAGCAGTGTGTATTACAGTACCATCATCAAACTGTCACCACAGGTACAATTACTACTGACTATTACTTTGCTGTGTCCCTATGACTACAGGAGGGGCATAAGTGTGTACTGAAACAGTCAAATAGCACTCTCTCACCCCCCTGTCAGGACCTTTCACTTCCCATCCTGCCCTGGAGGCATAGCCAGTGTGTATACACAAACATGCACAAAGACAGCGCTGCTGGACCCTGCAGCACTAAGCCCAGAGCGTTGGTTGGCTGGTTGGCACTCAACATCACTCTTGTCTTCTGTCCAGATTATATTATTACATAATGCTTTGTAGTGCTGAAATAACTAGTTGATTAATCAGTCAGTTGATGTACTAAAGCAAAGATTGTAATTTATCAAGTAAAATACCAAACATGATGGTTTACAAATGCTTTTCTCTGTAACATAGGTTATTAGTCAAAAAACAATATTAATGCAACAATTTGTCTCTAATATGTTTTGATGGGCATTAGCATTTTGTCATGTTTGACATTTTATAGGTTGAATAATGAATAAAACAATATAATTCATAGTAAAAATAACTGCAGTGCTAATTCTCTTCACAACACAAGTCAGAAAGTGATTCAATATTTACTAAATGCAGGCAGCCCCATGATACAGTGTTTGACAAGGGCTGGATTACATTATCTTAGATATGAATCTATGTAACTGACAGGCCACAGCAAACATATTTCCAGGTGAAATGTTATCCAGGGACAGCTGGGCAGCCATTTGAGATAAATCAAGTCAGATTAACTGATTGATGTTGTGGTAATTAGTCCCATTGTAATCTCTTTAATTAGGCTTTAGCGGCCAGAGGTGAAATGAATCAAAACATAACGCCTCCCTGTTACCCGGCACCAGCTCATATATCTTCTAATACAGCTAAAATCTTGCTTAATCAGCAACACGTCTGGATCACCATAGACAAAACTGTTAACCTCGGAAAAAAAAAATGTTTTGCTTTAATACATCATACATGAAAGGAGTTCAAGTCAAGCAAAATGAAATTTTGGCCTCTAAGGTCAGAGACTGAGGGAAAGAGTGAGAGAGAAAGGCAACAGGGAGTTAATCCCATCTAATCCAATCTCAATTTGAGATCAAAGGCAACACGTTCACAGAGAAGTTTTCCTGTTTTTCTTGCCGAGCAGGGGCTCTCTCCTCTAGAAACAAACAGCGTATAAAGTTTTGCCCAAAAATATGTGTGCTCTGCCATTGTCCATTTGGGACTAGGTAAGGACATCTGAAGAGGACATGTGAGGACGTGCTGAAAAGGAAAACACCTCAGCTGAATCCACAAATTTCTGATGGCTCACAAACATCCTGCAAGAGCTCACACGTGGCTCAGTTGGCACAGGTTCATTAGTCAGAGTGACCTCTTTGCTTTCCCCTGCTGTCTGCAGTAAGGTGTGTGGTGCCAGCTAGCCGAGAGTCATAATGCACCACCAAATCACAACTAACTAGACTGTATGTGAGGTGCTGCACACTCATTTGCAGTACCTTAATCAGATCTTAATCTCTAAAAAATAACTTGTGTTCTTGTGTGAGTCACAACCTCTGTGGGGGTAAAGGAGCAACTGAAAGTTTATAACACACACCGTAATGAAACAGAATTTTGATGCTCCTGTTTTGCTTAAAGTCCAACAGATGCTCACGACTAACCAAAAAACATCTGACCACCATCAGACATAAGTCATTAACAAGGCAAAATATGACAGACCTTGACCAATTTAATGTGTTTCTCCGATTTGTGAAGTAAATCAGTGGGGTTGCTAAACATTCAAATAAAGCTCCCTTTAATGATATGCTTGACAAGTCATGGTTTCAACATGGCTATGACTGTGAGCCAAAAACATTTCTTATTTCCAGGACTAATCGAGACAGAAAGGATCTGAATTTCCTAACAAATAAACGCTGGGCTGGATCTTATCTAAGCACTCAGCGTGTTGGAGGCACATACACAGGGCACACAGCGGCCAATAAGGAGCACAACCAGACTTGTGGCCAGTTTGATGTTTGCTTTACTGCAAATGCAAGGAGAGTACTGAGTTTGAACACCAATCTTCTGTAGTCATTTATAGAAAATCTGGAAGCAATAGAGACATTAGTGGCTGACCACGGTCCCCATGCTCCCATGCTGAGCTCCCACGCCGGGAGAACTGGGCCGGAAGACTGACCTCCTCCCCCAGAACCAGGGCCTGGGAACAGAGGCTCAGAGGTCAGCCTGATTAATCTCCCTTCCCCTGGTACCAGCTTCACCTGAGGTGTGCAACACTGATGCTTAATATACGCACAGCCAAACATATATACTTATGGCTATGAATACATACTGTACATGCACACACTGAAACTTTACCATCATCAATGAAAAATCTAAAACAGAAGACTAATTTGAGGATTTTTCATCAGCTCCACAGAGAACAAGATATTAGGGCTCAGTTCTATATTAAGTGCAAACTCTTATACACATGACTACTATAACCATAAAAGTGAATGGACTGGCCTAAAGGATGGATCTGATCAGCGGATAGAAGGGTATTAGTCATCACCACAAATACTGTATCATGATCATAACTCTTCAGATAGAATGATAAATAAGGGCATGGGAGTGTTTCTGGAGTAAGGCCAAAGATTAAATGGTCTCCATTGCTTCTGAAAAGGGAAATTTATAGAGCCCACAAGGAGACACATTTCTTAACTGAAGTGGGATATAAAGCAATTTAAAAACTGGAATGCCTATGAGTGTCTGAGAGGAAAGAGTGGGAAGGGAGCGGAGAGTAACCTACAGCATAGAAGGGGCAACTGAAGTTAAGTCAGGGCAAAGGGAAAGTAACGTTAATGGGTGGAATATGTTAGGAAGGTCGTTATTGACTAAACTACCAAAACCCTAAACCAATCCGCGTTCACTTGTCAGGACCAAGGACATCTGGTTTTCTCCTGGTGAAAGGGAAGAAGGCTGTGGTTTCTGTCTATTAGGCCAATAGGGAGTGATAACAACCCTCCCTCTGTACTTAAAGTTTAACAGTCTGTTCCCTTTTGCAGACTGGGGGTATTCTTAGGACACTGAGAGGAAAGAAGGTTGGAAGGATGGTCATTTCTCTAAACATGACTATACCTTATAAGACTGTCTAACTTTCCCTTTCTTGCTCTATTGCTGAGCAGATTCGGAGCCCGAGGACAAGGCAGAGGAAGGGGCTTGAGCTGATCTCTGTTTAATGCTGTGGGCGAGAGATTTAGAGTGGAGCCTCATTGGGAATGACAATGGAGCAGGGGTTGCATATTGTCATGGGAAGCACAGAGAATGACTTATGACAATAAAGGTTACTGCAGAGAAAAAGAATTAGAACCACTAGACTAGCCTCGCTTCTAAATTTTCCCAGAATAGTGATACACATGCAATCGCATATTCTAATGCTCTTAAAGGCTATATATACAAAATCCACTTGCCACTGGATGTCGCACTAGAGCACCAACATGTCAGACCAAAACAATGGGACAGAAATTAAATAAAAGCAGCAAAACTGTTTTTGTCAGTCTTTCCACCGAAAGCTGACGTTAATCCTTAGGGACAAATGCACCTGTCAAAGTACGTCCACTAAAATTACTAGTTTTTGCCACTGACAGGATCAGGAAAAAATCCCTACAGAGACAGAACTTTTATTTAACCACAAACAGCCATAATATCGCTATTGCTCACCATACTTTATAGACAATAACAGAAATGTCCCCTCACATGACTTCATTCATTCAAATCACTTTGGTCAAAATAAACAGTTAATTCAGCGAGGTAGATGAGAAAAACAGCAGTTTCAGTTGCACTAGGCAGCTGCATAGGGAGCAGACCAGCAATGTAAACAAACCCCAGAGGGGCTCCAACAACACAGGCAAAGGGAATGTGACGTCATTTTCAACTCAGGACACCATTTCTCCACTATATCTTTACACAGCAAATAGTTGTTTGATGTTAATTAATGTTTTAATGTACAACCTTGAACTGAATAAATGTATTTCAACTTCAAAAAAGGAACAAATTATCTAATTTCTCAGTGATTTAAAAACATATAGACACAAGAAGCAGGTATTTAGCAGGATCAAACTACACACATTCACTGTCAAGCCTATTTCTTAATGTCCAAATGAACAGCTGGCCATTCAGACTCACATCATCACATCTATAGCCAACAGACGTATACTGACAAATCCAAAAAAGATAAAGAATGAGAATTTTTGGCAATGGAAATGATGAGGCTGGGCATGTCTGAACAGCACGTCCCCTCCTCCCTACTCCCTCCCAAACACCTCTTTTCCTCCACACTGCTTTGTCCCAGCAGCACTTGATTGACAGAAGACCCCTGTCACCCCACTGCCTCTTGAACCGTGATTTTACATATATTTTTACCATTTCTTTCTTAAGTAGCTTTAAAGGCGGGGGGTATTCTTTTACATAAAAGCCTGTAGTTACAATTATTTCTCTTTCCACCCTGGATGTATTCCGCTTGCTGGTCAGATCTAACCAATACCACAGCCACACAAATGCTGGTGTTATTCCCACCCCTCCGCCTCCCTATCATTGCAGTCTTTGCAGATTCATTCTTAATTTCATAGGTCTGTCAGTCTCAGCAGAGTCTTCAGCCACCACCACCAATGTCTGGACTCCATGGAGGGATTTATCTTTCTGCTGCTCAGGGCAAACACCCCTTGATCACAACAGTCTCCCTGTAGAGTCTAAGTGACCAAAATCTTTCTATCAAAACTTAATCATCACATATCATATGTTATAGTAAACTATTATCATTATTCCCTCATCTCTCCTGATTGAAATACAATTCGTATTCTGCTTATACCACCATTTCACCGTCATATTGTTACACATAATAATGAGCATAGAATATGATGTACTGTATATGGCAATGCTATAGAAATGTTCTAGTCAGCACCAGTACGGATAAAATGTGTGAGAAAAAGGCTGACAAATAAAGTAAGAAAGAAAAAAAGTGATATAACAAAGGTCATCAGGACGTTGCCCTACAGCACCTTGTGAGATGATTCAGCCAATATGCATTGCATATTACCCAAGTGAAACAGTCTCCCATGGTTTCACCTACATATTTAATAACAAAGTTCACATGATACTGACTCTCATTTACTTCCTTTGTCTACCTCAATACAAAAATGCATTAAAAAGGCCACAGTACATGGTGTATTTAAATTTGTTATTTCTTCTAATAACTGCCCAACCACAGTTGTTGAAACTATATGTATGTATGATACAAAAATTAGTAAAGTAAAACCCTCTATTATAAGTTTTTAGTAGCTCCCACAATTTCATAATGTCTTACCTGAAACACATCTTCGTCAAGCAGCCGCGTCCCAAACACGGTGACACCGTCTGTGCTGACTACAGCGTTCTCCCCTCGCAGCAGATCCAGTGTTTCGACCCTCTGACAGTCCAAGAAGAGTGTCACAGACCTGTCCTGCACACTGTAGGCTATCCTGTGCCATCTGAAAGAAGAAGAGAGAACAGTCAGTCGAGCCTTGGAGGAAGGTATTGTGAAAATGTTGTAGTGGAAGTATTTTGTGTCTTAAAGATAAGTCTGCTGTCCAGCAATAAAAAGAGATGTTTCACATCTCTTTCAAGTCAAGCAAAACAGACATGCCTTTGAGCCTGAGACTGTGAAGGATTGATTTCCTTAACTCTTTGATCAAGTCAAATCATTGTAGCAAGCACTCCACAAGCATCTTATTCCCTTTGAGGTCACTCAAGGTCAGGCACATGAAGTGAGCTGTATGACTCAGACTGCAGAAATGTGAGGCCCGCCTCAGATTTCAATTCTTGGGAAATTAAACATCCCGTTACTGTAATATAAATTACACAGCAATGGTGAATCTGATCTATTGAACATAAACATCAAATACAGTGTGCTGAAAAATCAATAGAAGGGCAGGCAGAATAGGCCCTCAGACTACCCACTTTCCATCCGCCAGGTTGATCCTCTTGAAGATGGGGTACATTTCTGGTGTGGGCTGCCCATGCTGGTCCTCATAGAGGAAGACAGGCGAGCGGCCCACTTCGAGCCCCAGCTGCTGTACCCCCTGGTCATCATACACTGAAAGCAGGAAGAACTGAGAGCCCTTTTTAGCTTGCACGGTAGTCATCAGGGAGAAATTCTCAGGAAAATTGGAATCTGGAAGGAGAGGAGAGGAGAGGAGAGGAGAGGAGTGCTGTTAAGTCATACAAGAGAGAGCACAGCAGGGAGCAGACATTTTTATAACATGCAGGCACCACCCGCTGGCAGTAAGACCTGAGTAAAGATAATAATGATGAAAAATATTGCCCATGAAAGAAGTGAGCACCCACGAGGAGTAGTAAAGGGAGTTCAAAGTCAGATTTCTTAAGGTTTCACTGAGAGAAGAATCTCTCACAAAAGTGACACATTTGAATACTTTTTTGGAAACCCTCAAGTATTTCATTGCTGCGTGGAACTGGAGGCTATGCTGTTATATGGTCTAGTAGGAAAAAGGTCCACTACCAGGGAAGAGCTGTTTGGTGGGAACACTGAGCTGGATCTTTTTGTCTATCTTGTAGGCCAGGTCCGTCTCCTCCATGCCCCTCCTGCTGGTGCAGAGACCAGCCTCCATGGACACCCCCTCCATGTTCTCTGACAGCTGCAGCACTTGCAGAACATCAATGGGATCAGCTGGAAATGGAAAGAAAGAAAAAATGAGCCATCTGTACAAACTATGTGCATAGTATAAGAAATACAGTGCTTTTTCTTTCATTTCATGCTCAATGACTGTAGCTAATTCTAACTTTTTTTTCCCAATAACATATTGTGTACATGCTTTGAAATAAGCCAACGCCCTGCTTTCTCTCTATTCCTGTATCTAGTTGTATGACAATCTATAAAAACTACTTATAATAGGATAGAGCTTGGGCAGATGGCAGCAGCATGCTTTTAGTCATGTCAGTCTAACACTTAAACTCTGCCAGTGTGACAGCACTTTGTTGTCTGGCTCAGTTAAGTGCTGGTTGTTACCGAGCTGAAGAGCAGGGTTTAGTGCGGCTGGAAGCTGGTCTTAAAGTGCGGAGGCTTCCTGCTTCCTAGCAGTCGGAAGAGACAAGCTCCTCTGAGATGTGGCGGCAGGTGGCCAGGCTTCTGTGGGTGTTATTATAGGATAGGGGTGGTACACTGCCTAACCCATAATCCTACTGCAGCACACCTGACAGCTGACACCTGCACACCGCTCAGCCTGCACCAGAGAGCAACAATATGCCTGCATCGCATTTTCACAATTTGAACACTCCACTGGCATAAATAAGGTCTCATCTCATTATTTATTAAGCTAATTGATTAGTATTCTCATGCAAACTCTTGAAACAAGTTGCATTTTATTACAAACCAGGAAACTGATCTCATCCATTTTTTTAAGATTGAAATTTCTTTGTTGTGCAAATATATACAGTATCAAATTATGCTTATTTGCAATAAGCAAGGCAACTGTTGTCCCTGTAGACATAGGTTTCTCTCTCATTACAATGTGCTGTGCTTTATTTGCAGTCCGCTGGTCATGTTATTAGATGTTCTGTTGATAAAGTGCTGCCGTGAGCATTAGCCAGGATCAGAGTTTTGTGCGCAGCCAGTCTCCCACCAGCTGCTAAAGAGAGCCTGTTCGGGGCAACTCAGCACTTAGCATTCCAGGCATCTGAAATGAGGATCCTAAACCCAAATTGCCTCCTGTAGCTCTTGCCGCTCATACAGGGCTTGCCTTTTATTCTCCTTGTTAATTAAACATGTGGAGAGAGTTTACTATTACCCAGACATTGCTTGCAGAAAAACACCACGTTACATTTTATGACATTATTTATTTGAATAGCAGAGGCCATTTATTCCAAGCAGCTTTGAGAGCTTGCCCTCTCAGTCCCCTAGCATGGCAACAGGGCTGTAAATAGGTTAAGCTGTGAATTACAGCTGGGCTCCAACAATGGAAAACATTAGGTATAGATCTAAAGGTATTTAAGACCCAGGGGCTTAAAGTTTGAACTTATACAGAGTCATAAACAAGCTGTGTAAATTAAATAATTACAGAAGTAGCTGGCATCAGAAACCTCAGGCTGTTCCATGTAAGTGGCACCAATAAATGTTCACCCACACACAGTCATTTAGGATAATTCTCAAATCTGCTCTAGCCATCGTGACAGTGGACCAAAAACTAAATGTCAAGGAATGAGGTATCTATTGGCTTTAAAAGGTCACAGCCCAGTCTCCCACACTTAAATCAAGAATAAGGACATTGTTTTCAATTACACATTTTTGTTTTTGGGCACATTAACACAGTTTTTAAAACCTAGCAGGGTTAGTTCTTATTTGAAGAAAGATTCATTTTGAGTGTGAAATGTTAATGCATCAATCTGATAAAATAATATTGAAATTGCTGGTTAAGTTGGCCAGTAAGGTGAACGTATTGCAAAAAACTCGCCTTCATAACACTGACTTATGAAAATCATCAAAAACGAAGCAAAATACAAACACATGGCACGCTAAAGTGCTCGTCTTTTATTGTTGTAGCTCAATCTTCATTAAAAAACGTAAGCATCTGCATTTCTGTCAAAGCACTTTATCCCTTCATAGCAGTTTACTTTGCACTTTACATCATGTCTGGGTCCTAATCCTTAATGTTTGTATTTAATTGAATTGGTAGGAGTGTCTTTGTCTTTGTCTGATCCCAAGTGAGCTCTTTGTAGCTCTGTTGTGGCCTTGCTTGATTCCTGACTGCAAATCAATTTCCTTTCAAGGTTGAAAGTTTATGTTTTAGTCAAAGGTTAGAATCTAGTAAACTCTGTCTCTCTATATCTATCTATCTATCTTGTTCTTTCTCTCTCTCATACATACTTGTGCACAGGGAGGAAGAGAGGTCATAAGGCAGTGATGTTTGGAACAGTCAGAATATTGTTCTAAATTGAAGCAACATGGGTCTAATTAAACAGGATTCTTGGATTTTTGTCAGCCTATCCGGAACAGCACCTGACAAAATGGCCTCAAAACAAACTAACACAATTAACTTTTCAGCAGTACTGTTTCATTTCAAGCAATCAAAAGATACAGATATGCAAAAGATTTATCAGTGCACCCCATGAACCACATAAAGTAGATTTCTGCCTCAACCACTGTGTCACCCAGTTCTGAACATGTTCCAGCTGTGGGTTTACAGGTGACTGCTGACCTCTGACACCCTCAAGACAACAGAGAAAGGTCAAAATGTGCAACAATGCCAAAGGGAGATATATGAGACATGCAACAGAAATTCCTCAAAAAAAAGAAAGAAACTGCATTCAGTGATCTGTCAGCTAAACTGAATAATAGGCATCCCACCCAAGTGTGCAAAATAAACAGTTTAGACATAGGTTTGGCAAGCTGATTCAGAAGATGTGGGAAAAACCTGTGTGCAACAACACCAAATGATCGTTGAATACAGGGAGACCCACATAAAATACAAATAAGTTTCAACACCACTACCCCTGACTCTGGCGTCAAAGAGAAAACCCAAGGCTAGTGGCAGGCAGCCATATGAAGTCTGGATCCATGGAGCAATCAATAAAATAAAGTTATCTATTTCCTGTTTTGGATCCATTTATGTCACCTTAAGTTGTGCCAGATCTTTCAGCATCTTCACCTATCCTGCAGCAATGACTGTCTGAGCAGGATTTGCTTGCATCTCATTAGGCTTTGTGGTATTCGTGTCCTTATCTCACCTGTAAAATTATGTTACTTCTAGACAAACTTAGGAAAAGTGGATGAGAATAAAAGAGATCAACATCTTCAGTAACTCTCTGGTATGGCGACTGATAGACAGAACTTGCAGCCTGTGCAGCATGCTGTCCCCACCACTGAAAGACATGGCTCAACATGTTTCAAATAGCATTGTAGAATCTCTAAGGACTGATGACTCAGAGTGTTTCTGAATCACTCCAAAAGGTCAGAGTGCATGGGAAGGAGATGGAACATCCAGCAATTTAACAGACATCCGTCAATTTTGGAAAAGCTAACACACAGTACAGCATGTAATTACTGTGCAGGTACATAATGCACACTGACAAATACAGATTCTCCATAAGAAACATTTCTCTTGCTCTTTTTTCCTTGTGCTTTTTCTCCGAGATAACTATGTCTGGCCAGCAAAAGTGCTGTCCACTGTCTTCCTGACAGAAAAGAGCTGAGCACTCCACCTCATAGATCGTGTTCTATGTCTTGGAAATGCCACCAAACAGTCTATATCTGTGTATCTTCTCTTGCTGTGTGACACTTGACACAGTCTCTCCCTGCCTTGCAGTCAATACAACTAAACGCCACTTCAGTCATACATGGACATAATGTGTTCTCTGTGTTTCTACAGCAAATGTCTCCAAAGACATTCTTCATGACTCACACCACCTACACTCCCAGCTCAGCCTGAAAATACCACTTGCACACACACAATACTGCACTGTCAAAAACAATTGCGCCTGGGAACCGGGGAATTTTAACAAGAAATAAAGCCAAAATGAATCTGGGCAATGAGAGTTTCCCATAGTATCTTGGACCACACCCTAAGATGAGTGGAAAAAAAGCACTGACATTTGAACTTTGAATTACTGTTTTGAGATGTGCAAACATTTTACAATAAATAAGAAGATATTACATGATCCTGTGCTGAACATGTGTACATCAAGCAGAGATATACAGGCAGCATCATATTCCTATCCATTATATAAATGGATTTCTTCTTTCTTTTTAAATCTTTGTTTACTAAAATTCCACTCTTCATTCTGTTGAGGGAGCATTTCTTCAGAAAAAATGTTTAAATGTGACAAGCTGTAAAACATATAGTGATTAACTATGGAAAAATGGTGACAGAACAGTGCAAGTGGTTGAATAAATCCAGACACAGTCTCTCCTAGGCTCCATAAAGAATAGACTTAATCTAATTAGCAGTGGGTGTGACCTTTCGTCTGGGTCACTGGTGTTTGTGGACAAGAACACTATGAGGCAAGGAGAGCTAATACACACTCTGAGAAGATGAAAATTTAAACACTTGAACAGCCAAATAAGATTGATAAACTGACATTCACACTAGTATGACCAAACAACCTACACACAGTGTTTATATGTAGCTCAATTATAACACCCACAGAAGGAAAAAAAAGCACTTTGGACCTCTGGCCTTGTCAAGATTTCTCTCTGAATCACTGTATTATTTTATCTGTCAAACACTTTGCTCTTTTACTTGTAAACAGAGGTTATTAAAACAGCACAGAGTGTTGAAATATCTATGACAAAGGCAAATTTAGGAGGCATCTGTTGGGCTGGAAGTATGCAGAGAGGCAGAGATGTTTATCACCCTGAATGTGCTTTGTGGTTGGGTCTGCTTTCAGTTATCACTGAGAGAGTTGAGGAGCAAGTCAAGTCAGCAGTTGTGACTGCTTGGAATGGTTTTTAACATATTTAGAAGGGTTATTGGTTATGAATATTATTAAGAGACAATAATAGTGATGATGAAAGTGACAAATAGTGCCTAACATTAATTCTTTGATCAATTTTAAGCATGTAGCCTGTGATACCAAAATGTTTGTAATACCACATTATAACTGCACTATTTATAGGATTATGTTCTCCAGCCTCTGCAGGCATGAGGAGATGCAAGACAGCCAAAGATATGCAAACATAGAGGTTGATGTAAGAAATCTGTGGTTTTAGTGTGTTCAGACAATGAAAAAGTGGAATGGCCAGTAAGGCGAGGACTGGACCTGACTTGACCAGCAACAGGAAATGTTCTGGAACAACATGCAAATGACACTGCAGAGACCATCCCGCAATAAAACCTTTACTAGAGCATTGCCCTTTACGTCCTATAACTCTGACAAAGCCTTCTACATTAAGTGAAATATTGTCAAATTTGAGGAATAAAGCACAGGATAAGCAATGCTGTGCGCCATAATTTGTCTTTTTTTTCCAAAAGTTTCATGTGGTATACGAACAATTATTGAACCATTTCCTGTACATGTGCATTCTCATATGTGAAATCCACTGACTGATCCTACTACAATAATAAACTGGGCATGAACAACAATGTCTGAACCTAAAGTGCCTCAGTGTATGAAGTGCTAAAGTATCATATCAAACACCTATACCTAGCTTTACAAAACGTTTACTCATCATCATTAGTGGCCTTTTTGGAAATCTTTTGCACTTATGATTACATCTGAGTCACACATGTAGGCCACTTTTTTCCTCTGACATAATTCCTTGCTCGTTTGTACTATATGAGGAGACTATACATATTATAAAAATAACTGAAAAACAATTGAGTTTGCTCAGAGTGCTCTACTGAATAGTTTTCAGTGGCCGTGCCCTGTTGCGAATGCTCACTGCGAGTTACATGCTACTTTTGGTGTTGAAGCTGCTAAATTCTAGTGGAATCTGGTTACACATTTCCTTCCAGTTCACATCAGCACCACATTTTTCAATCTCCACAGTTTGTTCTGCTCATGTTTGTTCACCGCATGATAGGTCGCCAGGCCAAAAGCTGCTTGGCCCATAGAGAAAACACCTGCCCCTCAAGGCCTTTAACTGGGCAGGCACTCCACACAAACACATACGGGAACACACATCTGTACTTCTATGCTTGTGAGGACATTTTTTGACTACAGTAAATGTATTCTATAAACTGCATGCCTAACATTGGCCCCTATCCTAGGCTGACCCATTTTTCTAATCATTAAACTCCCTTTAAAGGTCCAGTGTGTAAGATTTAGGAGGATCTATTAGCAGATATCCAATATAATATTCAAAGGTATATTTTCATTAGTGTATAATCACTTGAAGATAAGAATTGTTGTGTTTTCGTGACCCGTGGATTCTGTGGATGCTGCCATGTTGAACTGCCATGTTTCTACAGTAGGCCAGAATGGACAAGCCAAAAACTGTCTCTAGAGATAGATAGATAGGGAAGGGTGAAGCACTACACCACTAGATACCAAAAAATCCTACACACTGGACCTTTAAGAGGTGGGGAGAGTGTTTAAAATATCCTGATAATGGAAGATCTTTTCTCATCTGTTTAGCTTTCTGAGAATATCAGGTCTTCATAAATATGTAATATAACACCCCACCACAACAAAATACAAATTCACAATTCTTATGCACATCTACAGGATACACACCTCCAGCACAGAGGATTACCTAGATACAAACATGCAAGTTTACACATGGCCAAGCCCATTCACGTTTCAACACCAAGCCATCATTTAGTCTCTCAGACATCATAACATTGAGGCAGCTATTATGGAGTGTAACATCAGAGCTGGCAAAATCAAAGAATAGCCCTATATGCTACACACATACACACACCATATGTAGTACATGTATATTATATACAGATACTCCTTTAGAAGTTTGGTTCCTCTGCGCTTGTCAGGGACACTTTAAAGAAGAAGTTGTGGGCCTCTTTGAGACCAAGATCATTACCCTCTATGTCAGCATTTTAGTATCTATATGCTAAAGGACACTTGGCAGGTTCAGATAAGTTGAAATATGAGCCGGGTCACAATGTTACTGAGGGTAGCATACTGTTTTGAAGAGTCTACAGATGGTTTTGGTAAGGAAGTTTGCAACTGTGACCTCTGCTAAGATGTCCATGAGCATGTGATGGATGACTATGATAAAAAAAAATTCTGAGGCTCATAAACTGGAATAAAGACACATATGATATGTAAGGGGACACCGAAAAAAAAGTCACCTCCTGATGTGTGCTCATTGCAATTCTACAGGAAGCATCTCCCAGTAGTCCCACAGAAAGCTCCTTGAAGCATCCAGTGATCAGAAACACAAAGCCAGAGAAGCCTGAGGGAAAGGGAGTTACAGAGTTTCTGGAAGCCAGATGTGTGTTGAATACTATAGATTGCAGTCCGGCGCCACAAAGTGTTTAAGCATCATTTCTATATCCAAGCACTTTGCCTGATCAAACAGTGTGGGAAGCAGTTTTATACTTGCACCATCAGCAACTAGGGGACAGATATCAGCATCTCTCACACTCCTGATGTTTAATGTTTTCATTAGAGAAACACAAACTCACATAACAGAAGAAAACACAAGAGCTGTAAGAGGCGTACAATTCCTCTTTCCCTGTTCTCTGTCCTGCTAAATTCAGCTGCCTTTTTCATTTGTTTTCATTTGCCACTAATTTGTTCCTAGATCAAAGGCAAACAAGGCTCGCTGTCCTCCTTTTGGGAGTCTGGAGCAGGACTGGCAAGGAGGCTGGATCAAACGGGACACAGTGAGGGGGCTGTACGCACGATTTCCCCTCTGTCATAGAACCAGTCAAAAATGAGGCAGTGCATAAGCAACAATGATTTAAATGAAGAGATAAGATTTATAAAATAAAAATAAACACTTTGAAGAGAGCAGTAAAAACGACAAAAAAAAAAGAAAACTGAACAAAAATGTGTTAAGGCAAAAGAACAGAGGATTATAACTGAAACTAACTGTGGACGTGTGCAAGAATGTCTCACTTCCTGTCAGCAAACATGACTACAAAGTACTCTCTCATCTCTGTCGAACACACACAGAAAGCATATGGGAAAAACATTCTTGCACTGTAATACACACACGCACACAAACACTCACAGGCTCAAAGACACAAACGCATTATCAACCACATGCACATATCTTAAGACTGCCATATCAGCACCACCATATGTCCAATGCACTTTCAAATCATCTCAGCCTCTCACTTCACAGGCCCTTATTAGAGAGCAGTGGACACCAGCCGCTGTGTCCCTTGACTGTGAGTGTGTCAGCTGGCTCTCTCCCTCCTGCCATCGCTTTATTTCAGCCAGTGAATTCCAACAAATCCTGCCAGCCGTAAAGTGGGTGCATGTGGAAAGCCACGGGTGAAAATTAGACATCTTTAAGCACTTCTGGTGACCACAGGGTTAACTCCCGCTGTTGAGGCATGTCGCTTCATCAGGGAGTCTCTAAACCGCAGCACCTGCACGGAAATGGTCTCCTGCCAGTTGAAGATACTCAGGACATGGCCACAGGGCATGGAGGCCTGTTTGTGTGACAGATAGCAGTGGGCCAAATGGCATACAGTATGTATGAACAAGTTGGTTGTTACTGGCTATCTTGGGAGCAAGGAAGTCTTAAAATGGCTGCAGCTCTTGCTGAACAAGCCTGAAAGTGCAGCAAATGTGGACACCGGGACACTGTGACAGAAAGAGAGACACAGCTGTTTGACAGGCAGGGACCACCAGGCCCTCCTTTTGCAGGTGCATAATTGAAATAATAGTCCGGTTCCACTCTTCAATATATAGAGTGATTGGGTCACTTAAGTTACAACTGTGTAAAATCTGACCTTTGGTAGTAGCCTGAAATTAAACATGCAAAATATGGATGTGTGCCAGAATAATCATAACTAAGGCAATAAGACCTATTTGAGCAGAGGGCACATTAAACAGATCCATGACAGGAATTTTAATCTACTCAGTTCGGTCAGTGTTGAGCCATTCACTTCTTTCTCAAGCCAACGTTAAACCTTTTCACAGTAAACCGACGCTGGTCACAAGCAAACTCAAACATGACATCATGCATCCGCAGAGGTCGGCGCAAGTCTTCCAAGCACACCTGACGCAGGAAGGACGCATTCATATTCAAAGCTTGGAAACATCTTCTAATAACATGCAAGCTGGAGCAGGAAACCGTTACCGAATCAATCAAAAATCTGCTACCCTGTGCAACGGGGGGCTAATTAATATGTATGCGTGTACGAAAGTAGCTCATACATAACCGCAAATCCTCTGCACACTTCTGAAAAACCTTCCGACAACTTCTACAAGTCATTTGAGCCAGCTCCCAATTTTAATCCGAGCCTGAAGCGACTCTGTTGGGCAAGTGGCGCCATCACCAAAACATTCACACAGATCCAAAGCGCAGACATCAGTCTCACACACACCAGGATCCAAAGTGGGAATATTAAAGTAAAGATTATGCGTCTGAGCTAATAACTTCGAGTTGGCTGGGGGTCAAGTGATGAATGAAGGTGCCTGAAAAAAGTCATGGAAATTCAGATAAGGGCGACACTGCATAATTTACAGAATGAACTGACGGGACCTGAATCGACATTTTGACTGATTCTAGCATCTATAGCGCGGGGACATCTTTATAATTCAGCTGCAAGCGTTCAACTTGATACTTTACCAGTCTGTGTCGCCGTCACGTGAAGTAGGACTAAAAGAAATAGCGGTGTTCTCCTGCGTGACCTGCTCCTTATCAAGTGGTCCATCTTTACAAGCGGAGACCCCCCTCTGGCTCCGCCACCAGAACTTTTTATACTGCAGAAGTTATATTTGCAGGAACTCAGCAGCCATGCGGGGAAGAAAAGGAGAGCGTCTGTAGTTCCACTTGCTTGATTGTTGGAGAAGTTTTTTGTTGTGGAGGCTCCTCTCAGTTTCGCTCTGTCCCTCTCATTCAATTTCTCCCTCTCACCCTCACTCCCTCCCTCTGCTCTCCACCTCCTCCGCCTCTTCCCTCCCATAGGACGGTGTCCTGGGACGCTTGCATGAGCTGTGCGCCTGCTGCAGACTCATAAATCACGTTTATTACTCGCGATAATTTGTTAGGTCTCATCTCTTTGAGTTGGTTATTACCCAAGTGATGTAGAGCACAAGGCTCTTACCTGGTAAGCTGTCAGTTTCCTGATTTTTGCAGGTGTAGCCAGAGGCAATGCACCTGAATGTAGGTAATATGATTGTGAATACAGTGGTAATTTCCCCACGGGGATTATTAAAGTATTTCTGATTCTGATTCTGAAGATCGATGATGATGATGAAAATGATCTCAGTATTTTATTCTTCTTATCTGGCCCTGACAGATTCCCAACTTTCTCCTGACAGTGAAGGTCTGGCTAGATCATTTAAAGCTGGAGGGTGTATCCCAGCTTTGAACTTACACACAGCATAAGGTATACACCTCAACATTACAACAGTCCTGGACAGTTTATGGAGTTTTTGCAGAGCAGGTCAGGTTATCTCCCCCATCAGTCTAATCTCAGCTCAGCATTGCTGCAGCGTTTCTGTAATGCTTGTTCAGGCTGGAGCTTGACCACTGTGAGGCTGGAGGCTGAATCACCTCAGGATAGAGGTCGTGGACTGCTAGTTCAGGGGCAGGCACACCTGGCTAAAAAACATTATGTAAGACAAAAAGATCAGAAAAGATATCAAAAGATACACATCCCCTAACTTTAAGTTGAGTCATCGTCCAACCTCCTAGATGAAATCCAACAGACAATAGAGAGTTCCTGTTTAAAAAGAAACGTCAATGTTTGTCTTTATGAAAATGTTGGAAAGACACATTTAAGTGTCCATTTTGTAATGAACACACATAATGCAGCATGAAATTAGTTTGCATAGAACAACAAGAAATTAATAATCTTTTAATAGGGTTACTGTGAAGGGTAGGGTACATGAATGTGCAGAAATAATTAATTGTGACAAGTCATCTACCTCTTAATACTGCCGGGGACATCTGTCCCAATCATGTGTCAAAACTGAAGCCTGCAGTGTCGATTACCTGTGGAGGCTGAATATAGTCCTGCCAGAAGCCTAATTAATTCTAGGAAGACTGTGGTGTTCAGTTGAGACTTGTTCTAAGATAAGACTTGAAGACCTTGCCTAAATAGAAAATTACCAAAGATAACACTTCTATAACCCAAGTTACAACGGGCCTTTGTAAGCTAAGTGGGAGCTGAAATCCCTCAGAGGAATTAAACCAAACCAACATTTTTCACTAGAGAAGAGTCACAAACCACAGAAAGAGGGAGAAACACACATTAAGAAGTCACAAGTCTCTCTTTTATCTAAATATACTGTTTCATATTATTTCTAGCCAAACCCAACTCTGAGCCACAAACTAATAGACATTAAACATCATTAACCTACAGACAGTTATGATGCATGCACATTTTAACACATCTTGATGACACAAAAATTATGTCAAAAAGTGAGGTAACATTAAAAAACAACCTCAAAAAATATTCTAAATAAGGGACCGGCATTTCCTGAGCCTCAACAACTAAAAGTAAATTGTAGGAGCACAAATGGGAGAGTGACATGAAAGAACAGAAAACCATGGGAGTGAGAGATAGACGGAGGTTCAACAGAAACACTCACAGATTGAGGTTGATCTGGTTGGTAAACAACGGACGCCCTGACCTCCCACCGTCTCCCTTTTCAGTACCAGCTTATAGCCAGCCGAGTCAGGGCCACATTCCAAGCAGCTTTTAGCAGATAGTTACTAAGAGTCCAGTGGGTAGTTTGAGCTCTGGGTGAGAAATATTTCCACAGCATGTGCTATGTACCTTTGTTCAACTATGGGACCTGTACGATTTACAGATCATTATTCTTTTAAAAACAGTAAAACAAAGTAAAACTTCTAATGTATGATGAGTTCCTTATTAAGAAATAAACCTGACATTAACCACACACTTTGGTTTTCCACTTGACTGGCACCAAACATGCGTTGATTGAGCATGGGAGCCTCAGCGCATACATTTGAATTATTACATTACATGACCGTAATGCGCAGGAAAATTCCAATTAAGATCAAAGTCAATCCATTTGTCTCATGCCAGTAGTTTGTCAACTTTCATTAACCGAGAGGGTTTCACAGATCAGACTGATAATGATTAATGAAAGGTAAATAGATTATCATTTTTCTAGTTGTTGTAAACACATAAATGTGCTCAACATGGAAAATGAAGTCAGTTCATGCTGGCGCTCTATTTGTCCCGATAATCAATCTGCAAAAACCAGCAGAGCCACTTTGTTTTGTACACACACTGCTAACATTTACAAATCATGTGGAAATGCCAAGATACTAAATTATACTCCATATGTGTTTTGTCATGTATTTGTGGATAAGCGGTTGAAAAAAATCACTGATGAAATTTGGCAGGAGATGAATCTACCACAGACTTTGCAGAAGGAAAATGCTTAAGGATGTGTTTCTGTTTTTTTTCCTTCTTTTCTCTTATAATTTTAAACTCTTAACATCTTTATTTATTAATTAATTTCTCAGAATGACATAAATTATGCTGACAATATTGGAGTTTGAAGTTGATCCCAGACATGTGATATATGATGCGACTGGAAGTATCTCTCTCTCCCTCTGCAGGTCATTCTGTGCTGATAAATCAGCGGTGGACTTTTATTCACTGAGAAGGTGGAAGTTAAAGTGAAGTGAAGTAATCCGTCATCACCATATTTTAAGCCCTGTGAAACATAAGGAAACCTGATTAATCCTCAGGAGGAGCTGATGAGCATTTAGGATTAGAGACCCTAAAGTGGACTTTCAATTGAGTCTGCCTCCGGTCTGCACCTTGTGTTGAGAAACATGCCAGAACAGGACAACAGGCCAACTGTCAAGAAAAATATGCATGTGAAGTTTCAGAAGAAAGAGGCGACTGAGCTTGCCAAAAATTGATTTATGTATGTTTAAAAGTAAAAATACCTTTTTTCCCCATGTCATTATGAAATAACCTCCTTCCTCCCTTCCTAATAGACTTGGGATAACATTTAGTAGAATATTATTTGATAAACATTGTTATTACTTCCTGTCATTGTGATGTTATATTGTGTATATAAGTTTGTGGTTTGTGTGTATGTGGTGAAGCCTGACAGCACTTCCATTGTCACTTCATTACACTATTAATAGCAGAATTAAGAATGAGCCTTCAATAAGTTTTCCTGCACATGGGGAAGCCAACATCTGTCTACAATACATATCAAATGCAAGAAAAGCTATTATAAAATTATAAAATAAATATAAAGCACCATTACTATCAGTGTAGTAAGGAAAAAAATATGCATGAACTTTCATGCAGAAAACAAATATCTGACATCCTTAAGGACTTATTTACAAAGGCCAGAAAACACAAGCACTGAACAAATGCACATTTTTTTGTGGGGGGAAATGTAGGTTAATCTGTCAGAGCCTGGTAAACCCCCTGATCTGTGAAAGCACCTCAAGAGAAACGTGACTGTGCCACCCACTGACTGCTGATGATAGCATCTCCATATATCAGACAGCATGTGTTCTTACATAAGAGCTTTCACCAAACCACATCCTGTGATACAAATCCATCCTATAACAGGTATTCTGGGTTGTGCCTGTGGTACAAGGCGGTAGAGTGAGCACATCAGACAGGATAAGATTAACTGCTTGGTATTTCATCACCACTGCACTTAACCATTTGCGGTATTTGGAATTTGAAAAAAAAAAAAAAACCTGTACACTTAAGCCTTGTTGAAAGGAGTAAGATCACCGTCAGAACCAAAGCTGAGCAGGGATTGGATGACAAGCTGTTACGCCACAGTCAGTTACTAAACCCTGCTGTAATTAAGTTGCCAAACCAAGGATGTGACCACGAGAAAGTGTGTGGAAATTTGCCCTTTTGCATTGGGCCAGTAAGGGGAACTGCCAGTCTGGTGATAATTATAATATTTAGAGATGACGGGAGACTAAACTAATTAACATCTAAGGACCATGTCTGTTAAATGAATGATAAATGCTCAAACAAATAGACTAAATAAACTGAACCAGTGACCACACTCAAACTTACTCTGCTGTGTATCGTGCTCTTCACCGTTCACTCAGTTTATAACACAAAACACCATGATTAGGTTGAAAATTGGCATTTGCAGGGGTACTTACAGTAAATCCGAACACTGACACCATGATTCACACCAATATTTCTTTGAACTGTCCTATTGTGTGAAAAACATTTGAATTTTAGTTCCAGGCCCAGATAACACCAATTGTCTTTCACAAATCATAGGAAATCATTTAATTTATAATATAAAATGTATTTTACTCTAAGAGCAGATACTAGGGGGATACAAAATGCAAAGGATTTGGTCAGAAGAGTCCTGTAACATGGTGCCACAGTGGCTAAGTGGACAGCCCCCCTGGGAATCTATCTGTGTACTTAGTTTGCCTAAGATCAGATTTAACTGGCACCATGCTGTTGTTTCTCTTGGCTTTCTGCTCTTACTGTTTGGAAAACCTTTGAATAACCTATAAGTGAATCTGGCACTGTTCTTTATGTTTCAACTTGTTTCCATCAAGACATTTTATGCAACAACAGTCTTTTGAGTCCAATCTAAATTTCACTGTTTGACTAGGCTAATGCTTTTCAACAGGCATGTGACTCAGAATGTATGAATGACGTATAATGTTGAGCTGTAACTCTATGAATGTTTCTAAGAATGTCATTAACTGGAGCTGAGAAATGCCACATTATGATCTTTAGTGTGTCATTGCTCTCAAAGCACTCTCTGTTAAGTGTTCATTGTGTGTGGTCTGCAGCTGCAGCAACACTTTTAACTCTCCTTTTTCAGCGCAGCTCGTGGGCTTCTCTTTTAGCAATTTTCTCAATTAACGGTGTTCTCTGTCTGCCTCAGAACCCCTAAAACACTTTCCCAGCTCACTCCTTTTCGAGTCTTTCCACCTATTCTTTCGCTGTTTTTAAGTCTCCCTCCCGCCCACCGACCCCCAGCTACTCTTTTCCTTCATCCCTTTTATTCTCATGAAGTTTGCATTCCACACCTCCTCTGCAGACTGCACACAAAAGAGCAGAAAGCGCCACTCCTGACCTGTGGCAAACATTCCAGTCTCTTGGCCCTTTCACACAGCCAGAGTCCCCTTCCAGTAGCATCAACCAGAGTCTGTCTCTGTCCAGTGCTGCTGCATGGAGATGCCACCAACAGGAGGGCCAAAACACGCGATAGTCCGTCCGATGCACTTTCTTTATGATGAGGATTTGTAGAAATTATTTGTAAAATTGAGCTATGCATAAAAATGTTATATTTAAAAGCATAAAAAATGTTAAAGGAAATATACATTTCGTACATTGCACATTGGGAACAGCATCTCTGGCTAATCACAAAATCCATCTTTAATTATGATGAGTGAAAACAGACATTGGGATTATAAAGTCAGCTGGAACAGCCGTGAAAGTTCTGCTCAAGTCAGTACACAGGAAATTGACTATTATGTTATAAAAGCATGTTTAGAGGGGATGGTGGTGTCATTTTCTAAGACTTGGACTTCGATAAAGAGGTTACAGATGATTTGGGCCCGGGGCACAGCTGGAGTATGCTCAGAGGTGTTAGAGGGAACAGGTGAAAGCTCTGACGAACGATGTTGAAAAATTGATTGCTACAAGGAGGGTTAGATACTGTGAGTAGGTGCAGAGAAAGTGAAGAGGGGAAAGTCTGAGGTGAAAAAGGGAGGAGGGTTTACAACAACACATTAAAAGCAGAGAAAGCATGTGGCATGGAAAAGCGTGTAGGGGCTTGTATTATCCCCTCCTCTTTGTTTCTTTCCTCACTTCTTCGGTGTCTTAGTGCCTCAATCTTCTGAAATTCCACAGAAATAGCTTGGAGGCTGGTAGACATCACTGGCTGTCCAGCACCTGTCCACTTTCTCCAGAGGCACAAGCGAAAGCATGCCTGGGATAGCCCTGATTTTATTCCACCAGCTTCCTCCGGCCCTTTTTAGCACCGTATGTGCTGGTGGACTGGCCATCTGGAGTACCAACAGCTTTCCTGTTGGGCCATTAATGGACTGATGAAAACAAAATATAATAAAATGTTGTGTATCATTGGACTCCTTACTCCTTACTTAACAGGCGGTTCTAGCTTTAGGGTTGATCTTTACTGAGTTTATACTTTTTTGTATTGTGTCATAATATAACATTAGGGGTCATATACAAAATAATGAGTTGGTAGCAAAAGAGCCAATGGGCTATTCAAGGCTTTTTGATTGTTGGGTCAGTGTTAGTGGGCTGGGCTGGGTCAAAGGTTCATGGTCATTTTTCATTCTCTGTTCATCCCTGACCATGACATTTGCTCACACCACCACCTGCTGCTCTGCCATAAAAAAGGCAAAAAGTAACATACATTGTTACATGGATTTTTTCACTCACATTGTGAAAAGAGGTGAAAAAAGAATGCCTTTCTTTTTGACATGTCTGTGTTTTGTTGCTTAGAATTTCGGTGCTCTATGTTGCCTTTAATTGTAGGTTACTCTCTAAAATCTGAAATGTAGCCAAATATATAAACTAAAACGTCTCTGCAGTGCGTGTTGTTTTTCACACTGTCAACTCGGATTTAAAGCTGCTTTATCTCACAATGCAAATGGTACTTTTGTTATCTCATTGTAAACTTCTGCTTTTCCAGTGAAAGAAATGGGTCAAAGCTTAGGGATGTTCTAAATAAGCAGACATCAGCTTTGTGAGACAGAAAGAGGAAATTGGGCCTGAACTCTATGTAAGCTGACTGTCTGCTCTCTGTTGTCAACATAGTAGACAATTTATCACAAGCAATGATGGTTGTAAGTCTATAAAAAATATATTTTTTAAATGATATCCTCATGTGTTGAGTTCACATGCTTGAGGTGGATATTTCACAGTAAAGCTAAACCTGTCTTCATACCATTAGCCTGCTGGTTACTGACTGACCCTTGATGGATCAGGCCAGGACTCCACTCATTGTTAAAATATGTCTTCCCTGTGGGAGAATCTCTCCTTTCAAAGTTATGACAGAAATGAATAGCTGCTGTAACCTCAGTTTACCCTCAAAGGAGGCAAGTAGGCTAGAAACCGCCCCTGTCCTCTCCCACTGTTCCTTCTGCTGTTCTCTGTGTGTGTGTATGTCCTGTGCTTTCACCTACTGTTTTATCTTGTCCTTAAAGTGTCCTTAATGCTTCACACTGTGTTAACATGTTAAAAGGGGATTGTGGTTAAAGGGGTTAACCAGGGGGGAGGATTAAAACAGGGGCACCTATATTTATCATTGTATGCTCGCAATATGTTTTAAAGGACAGAAATGTTCTGGATTAGAAAATAAATTACAAGTCTTAGATGCATTAGTGGAATACATAATCAGATTGGATTAACTGAGAAAAAATCAACAGAAAATATGTCCAAATTCACGTTACATGTGTGGAACTATTTAAAGTTGCATGTCAGACTAATTATTATATTAACTTATTATTATAAAATGTCATGCCAATGTATTGTGAGAAACCCAAAGGCCAAAACTGAATATTTCACTTGCATTTACATACACACCGGTATGTATATAGAGAGTATGTATGTGTGTGCAAGTACTTAGTAAGTACCGGTATATATGTATGTGCAAGTGAAGTATTTAATTGTGGCCTAGGCGGCTTCCTATAGAGTACTGCCTAATCCTCCTGAACTCTGTGCGAACGACAAACAAAGGTGTATGAGCCGAGAAGATCCAGCGAAATAATTCAAAACAGAAACCAGTATGCTAGGTATGCTATTATTTAATGAACGCCATTATTAAATCAAATATTTTGAAGAATTAAGAATACATACTTTTTTTAAATAAAAAAGCTGGGGGGTCAAAAATTTTAAAAGAAATCTGATAACATCCTTTATTTGAGGAATAAGTAGATGTAGAAAACTGTTTTAGCACATAAATCACTCACTTATCACCCCGGATTGCTCTTTGGATAATTCACTTATCTCTGCTCGGAGGTTATAAAGATCAGTATTAGAGCAAATG
The DNA here is from genome assembly GCF_004916995.1 of Morone saxatilis. Lineage (NCBI taxonomy): Eukaryota > Metazoa > Chordata > Actinopteri > Moronidae > Morone > Morone saxatilis. The sequence goes on along the minus strand of NW_023339696.1, from coordinate 14,743,368 downwards.
GAAAACATACATCTTCCACCATACCGTTTACAGTTTGCATGTGGTTGCATCACATTTAGCAACAGGTCCAAACATGACAGACTCTGACCTTTGCACTATGGCCTTTCATCACAGAAATAGAAGCAAGTCTGCTTTGAGAATCTTATCAGAGGCACATTGACCCCTAACAACATCCGTCAAGAACAGGGTCCATTAGTCACCATGGCAGACTCTTGCTAATGGAATCATTGACAAACACCAAACTCACACCACACCATTCTTATATTTAGTTAGTATTTAGACAACAATGAAGCAATTAGCATTATTTATTTGATAAGATATGTATCATGCGCTCAGTAAGTCTGAGGGCTTCGTAAGAATGCTACACCTTTTCTAACCACCAGATGGCAGTACAATATAACCTTCAAAAAGCATTGGACGACTAGTTTATAAATAAATCAACTGCAGTCGAACAGCAAGCGATTAATTTCGGTTTAGCTATATATGGGCAACAGCAAAGAGCATAATAATAATAATAATAATAATAATAATAATAATAATGAAAATAATATTGTAATAATATGAATAAAAAATAATACAAACAAATGTGATTTGGTATGAAATTCTACGTGGAGCCATTTGAAATATTGTGTTAGAACTGAATTAACTAATTTGATTTTATTTAATTTAAAAGATGAAATAAAAATGTTGGCAGGCAACCATCAAATAAATCGTACAAAAATCCTATTAAGAATATGAACTGCAGTATAATAGGGAACCAGAAATACCATTAGGTATTGAACAGAACTTTCAGTGGATACTGTAATAATATTAGTTATTTGTTGTTGGGGGTCACGAGCTCAGAAATCAAATAAGCACTGCCCCCTCTACAACACGCACGTGCGCGCATGCACGGCCACACACATTTTAAACCCACTTTAACTTCATTTCCAGGGCAGGCGGCACCTATCAAGTTGAAAAACTTTGTCTGCAAGGGGTGTTTGCGATGCCACGTCTTTTTCGCTTACTGATTTTATTGAACATGTGACTGAATTAGACGCTCACATGGCTGCGGTGGCTGCATGATCCGCTTTAGTTCTTTAAAGTCCGGTGATCGGTAGCTCCCTCGGCAGCGACCATCCGGAGCAAAGGACCGCTGAAAAACACAGCGCTCAACCCGGACAGATCATGGCGAACAGCGGGCAGAAAGTTGTGCTGATCACCGGCTGCTCCTCCGGCATCGGGTTACGAATCGCCGTCACGCTGGCCAAAGATGAAAAGAAGCGTTACCATGGTAAATGCGCTTTCTTCTACAATGTTTCTTTGATCCGACCTATTAGTAGCAAGCCTTTAAACAGTGTGGTTCGCCTGAAAACCTATTCCGTGTTTACTTTACCCTGCAAAGCTCTGCTATTGCACCAAGCCTCCTTTACGCACAAAGTTCGGTTGAGTTTCATGCGCAACTCCGTCTAAACGCAAATAAGTGACTTAGTGGAGTGTCCATTGAAATAGCTAACCCTACTGATATCGGATCCATATCCTTTTGTAAGGACTTGGTTTCAGTCGCCTCTATAGTTCTAATATTATCATCTGAAAGCGCAGTTTCCTGGGTAGGGCTCTGCGAGGATGCCGCTTGCCAGGCGGAATCATAAAAGAAGTCTTGTCAGTTCTCTTTCAAGTGACTTCTCCAGCACAAAGCCCCCTTTTATCGCAGTGAATTGTAGACCGCCTGCTCCGGTTTAGTGCCGTGTCTAATGTGCCTATAGTCCCCTCACTGGAGCGAGTGTTGAAAGGGGGACAAAGTTTGAGACCTGTACAAGCGAGGGTTCACTCTAAAGCAAGGGCCTTGTTTGAAGTCTTCATTGGTGCACAGTGGAGTTGGGGTGTCCCACTTTGACATTGTTGGTCTGTGCGTCTCCTCTCCTGCTTCCCAGCCATCATTAATGTCATTGTAGGAATTGGGAGATCCTAAAGCATGTCATGGAGCCTCAGACAGAATTACATTAGACCACCCTCCCACCCCTGTCGGTAAGAGTTTGTCTTCAACCCCCCTCTCATGTTGTTAGATGTGACTTAAAGCAGAATTACATAATTGGCTGTAGGCCTTCAGTCATAGTGAAACCCACTATTTACTTTATCTTATACATTCTCTAATTAAACTAATTGTGATCAAAATAAATCATTAGTGCTGTCCCTTTTGGCACTTTAGGAACCACCGTGCAAGGGCTAGTTAAAGTTTTCTTTATCTTTAGGGGCCAACGGGATCTGATGGGATTTATTACTGCGAAATAGATGAGGAAAACAAAAGTGATTAACTGCTCCCTGAACAATGGTTTGAGCAGATTTTTTTCACAGTGTGACCTGCTTTCAATAAGGCCACCTCTGAGCAATGAAGCCGGTCTGCTCTTTTCCCAGGGTCTTTAGGAAATCCAACAGAGATTAAATATTGCATTGTGCATAAAGTAGTAGGCTAATTAGTTGCAGTAACATGCAGCAAACTCAGAGAAACCCCAAAAAGACCTCTGTGTGTGCAATGCAATGTGGTTCATTCAAGAATGTTTAAGCAGCCCAAGAGTAATTCCTGCAGGAGCCAGAAGAACAATGGATCTCTTGTTCACTTCTCTACCAAATACCTAAATCTCTTTGTTGCTTCATGGACACAGATCTCAAATCATAAGATTAGGCTTAATTAGACTTCATGAGAGGTTATTAATGCGCAGTGTGTATTTGACTACTTGCAAAGACAAGTTCAATAACATTGCAATATTCTCAAAAATGGCCCTAGTTATTACTATACATATACATTTTTTATCAGTAATATTACATAGCAATGCAAAACTTCTACAGTGTAGCAATGCTTCTTTTAATCTTACTTATATAACCCTGTTTCTGTTCAGACAAGAATCTGGGGAGGGTTTGCCTTTATCTATTCAGTTCAGCTCAGTTTTATTAGTCATATAGGGTCAATGGTACAATTAAATGTGTTGGACGAGAAAACCAGGTCAGCTCAGCAGTAAGAGCAATAGTTGCAACAGCAACTAGTCATATAAAGATAGAATAAGATAAAGAAAGCAATAAAATAAAACTTGAATAAAGACTGAATGAGATAAAAAAAGTATAACACTAAATACATATGAAAATGAGGATTTGTATGTAAAAGTAAATTGACAGTTGACAGAAATATTGCACTTTAGGTATGTATCAGTCTTGTTATGATAGCAGCAGTCATGGTTTATTTTTGCAGACAGAAGTAATATTTGTTAATGAGTTGAGAAGCTTTTGGTATCCTTTAGTCTGGTTGTACGTGCAGCCATGTTCCTGTATCATCTACCAGACGGTAACAAGGAGAACAGTCTGTGTGCTGAAAAGCTGTGGTCCTTGATGATGCTGTGTGCCTTTCGCAGGCACAGCTGGTGAAAGATATCCTGACTGACCAGTGATGTGCTGTGCCTCTTCCATTACTCTATGACTTGCGGCTGGGGGCAGATTTGCGGCTGTGGGCAGAACAGTTCCCGTTGCAGACTGTGTTGCAGCCCATCAGCAAGCTCTCAATTGTGCTCCTGTAGAAATTTGTGAGGATGTTGGCGTTCATGCCAAATTTCCCCTGTGTCTATAGGAATTAGAGCCACTGGTGAGCTTTCTTGACCACAGTGTCTGGACAAGGATAAACAGGTAGATTCAGTTGATTGTATGAATAAGAGGTTGTTTACTCCCACTGATTGCCATTGTGCTACTGCACTTTTTTTCTTTTTTCTGCTAGATAATGCCAGTCAGCACAGTGTGCCAAGTCAACACGGTGCAGATAGCTGCTGTCACTGGCCATGATAGATTTCTGTGTTGTTTGTTGGTTAATGTTGCCCAGCGTGTAAAGTTCAGAGGAAATCAATTCTGTGTCCTGTAAACTGACAGGCGTGGTCAAGGCTAGGAACTCTGACCCACATGTCTGTGACAGTGTCACAACTGTGTGTGTGTTCTTTCTTGTGTGTGTGTGTGTTAAGGAAGTTTTATAGTGGTGGCCTCAGAGACAAAAGGTTTCTCAATCCTGTTTAGGGATAGGAATCGAGAACCGGTTCCAGTTGAGGGTCGGTTTGAAATTGTCCAATCCATCTGAATTGTACGCCTCCAAGCTTATCAATTCCATTTATCGATGGCGGCATGTTTTTCTGACAATTGCACATTGCAAAACAATGATGTCAGACTCATGCATCTATGCTGCTGGAAACTTGCAACAAGAAGTAGTCACAGTGGAGAGGAAGAAACAGTCCAAAATGTGGCTTCAATTCATGAAGAAAGATGACAGCAATGCTAGTTGTAATATAAAATGATAATTTCAAGTAAGGATGGAAACACCAAAAATGTGCAACAAACATCTTTTAACACAAGGCTTAAACTCCAAGAAGCCATGTGTTTGACACTCCACACGAGTGCCATTGCTTTCTAACGGAACAGTGTGTCTGTAAAATATCCTGTATAAAAACACTGGCGCCTCGCAGGCAAGATTAGCAGTTTTTTTTTCTTTGACTAAGAAAACCGAAATGAAAACAAATGCTACACAAATATTCTCTCATTTCTAGAGTTTGAAATCGAGAACAGGTTCCAGTTGAGAACCGGTTCCAAATTAAACATTGATTAACCTGAGTCACATGCATGGCTTTTTTTCTACTGTGTTTAGACACTCAGACAGAGATAATAAAACAGTTGTGTTGATGATGAGAACCTGTGTTTTTTTCAGACAGAAAATTGATCAACAATCAATAAGGGAATCAATAAATAGGATACTAACCATAACCCTAACCCATTCCTAGTTCTGTGTTTCACTTAATCAATGTGACAATAGGTGAAAGTTTGTCTTTTACCTACAGAAAACAAACATTTGTGATTTTCTTAATGCTTCCCAGTCAAATAGGGGATAGTGAAAGTACAGTATACAAAAATAGTCTTAATACTGATGATTTGGAGTGCTCCACACACTCCTAAGCATTTCTTTGCGGCTCTGGTTCTTTTTTTTTCTGGTTCTGGATGTTTTTGTTAAGTTTGATGAAACATCATACAAGTAAAATAAAATTTTCCACTTTGTCTCTCCCTATCAGTCATTGCCACCATGCGAGACCTGAAGAAAAAGGATAAGCTTGTGGAGGCGGCAGGAGATGCATATGGCAAGACCTTGATGTTGCTTCCACTAGATGTGTGCAGTGATGAGTCCGTCAAGCAGTGCATCAACAATGTTAAGGACCGCCATATAGATATCCTGAGTAAGTGGAACCCACCCCCTCAGCCCCCATTTGACACCTTCCCCAGTTTTGAATGACATGGCTTCATTGACTCATCCCCTGTATGTGTATAAAGGTGTTTGCTGTTTTTTTATAATATGTTTTACAACTGCAGCATATAACCTAAAGCGATAAGGTAGTAGATTAAGTAGTGGTGTATGGCCTTACTCAATTTCTTATGTGTGTAGGAGTGATAACCAAATGTGAAGAACACTTATCCTCAACCTCCCTGTTACAGTAACCTGTATTTACCACAAACAGCGATGTCATACTTTCACAACAGAAAGATTAACAGAATAAAAGCTTACAGACTTGTTACACTGTCCTCCATTCTTTTGCAGTTGACATTAAAAGTAGGTTGGGGGAGGAGATTGGGAAAGTCTTGAAATTCCAGTGGGCAGATAGATTCTGCACCAAAACAGAAAGGACCACCGCAGTGATAAATTGACTGTATGAAATATAGCTGAAACTAAGTCTGCAGCTCTATCTGCCCATGAAACCGTTCTTTCTCTAAAGGGGAGTCCATACAGCTAAAACAAAGCCAAAGATGTCATTTGAATCCCAGAAATCACAGCACATCGCCATCATTTCACTGAGTCATGGTATTGATCAATCACTATGTAAAAACCCTTAAGTCATTTCATAGTCATTTTGTGTTGCGGGGGCAGTAAATTATATGTTGCTAGAATAGTAACTTGTGAATCTTGTGACTCTTTTCAGTTCTTTTGTTAAAACCTTTAGTCTGGATAAAAGTTCTATTTATAAACCTGCTTCCATTTTATCCTAAATCCAATATTACATCCCCCTTCACCTCATTACTCAAGACCCACAGGCCTTTCAACATGGACTGGTGTTACATCACACCTCTCTGTTGTTGTCACACACTGACATCTGGTGGAAATATCAAGTAAGACTATCTATAATCTATGAATGAGGGAGTTGTTGTAGAAGGACCAAGAGGCCAGTACAAACAACACAGATATCACTTCATATTAAAGCAACAATATCTTAACCATTCGTCAGTTTCGATAATTGTAGTGTTGGAGATTGAGTGTATCATCTCTGTGTGTTTCCTGTCAGTCAACAATGCAGGTGTGGGCCTGCTGGGACCTGTGGAAAGCATCAGCATCGAGGAGATGAAAAGAGTATTTGAGACCAACTTCTTTGGTGTTGTTCGTATGATCAAAGAAGTTATGCCAGACATGAAGAAGAGGCGTTCAGGACACATTGTGGTCATGAGCAGTGTCATGGGTCTTCAGGGTATGATTTGTATTACATACATACTGTAAAAATACAGAATATAATCTGCAATCCTGTTAAGTTTTACTCCAAGAACACAGGAAAAGATACTTAGAAATCTAACTGACTGTGAAAAGACATGGTTTAAGACTGACTTTGTAGTTGAAGACAGGAACAATGCACTTAGATATTGTAAACCAATTTAGTAAACTATTTCATAGATGACTGTGCTTCATATAGCTCTGACATCTTTATAAAGTGTAAGGCTCAGTTGACTTCAAATCAGACTTCTGAGTTTATAATACCATGAAAAACAATTTCAGTACCAATTAACAAACTTGAAACATTATAATTTTATTGGTTTTTAGTACATAACAGAACATTTTTTAAATGCTAAAATTAAACACTATAGCTGACTTTTTAGCTAAATGTAATTTGCAAAAAGGTATTGTTTTCCACCAGTAGTGCTGTCAATGATAGCAAGCAGTTTTCTTTAAGGTTAAATGAGAATGCTTGGACGAATGAAATCTGAAAATGTTTCTTGGTTTAAAGGCTTTATTGTATTTATTAACTGTCAGTCTATGCCTTACATTTCCACTAAAAGTTTGCTGACCTGACTTGAGTCAAATAACAAGCAGCTGCAAAGAATTTTTAGTGTTTGTTTTAACTTGGTTGAAGTGCAAGATGGGTGGGGTTTAGCAGAACGAGTTAAAGAGTATCTGATAAGTTGTCAATGCAAGTTAGATAAACTTACTTACATATCCTGCCTGGCACTCTCCTATGTGATCTCTATGTGCTTGGTCAATTCAAGTTGCTTTATGTGTAAATGATGTGACTCATGTCTGCTGTAAAATTTGATAATACAATGCAGTGATGCCGCCCTTTATCTCTCTGTTTTGTTGGTTTAGGAGTGGTGTTTAATGATGTTTACACTGCCTCTAAGTTTGCCATGGAAGGTTTCTGTGAGAGTATGGCCGTGCAACTGATGAAGTTCAATATCCGGTAGATTACCCTCTTTCCTCTGTTCCTCCTTCACATCTGTCTTTACTTTGTACTGTACATGCTCCTTCACAGACCTTTCTGCATCTGACTACTCACAGGTTGTCCATGATTGAGCCCGGCCCAGTGCACACTGAGTTTGAGACAAAGATGATGGAGGATGTGGCCAAGATGGAGTACCCAGGAGTAGATGCCGACACAGTTCGTTATTTTAAAGACGTTTACCTGCCATCATCCATAGATATTTTTGAAGCCATGGGCCAGATGCCAGATGACATTGCCAAAGTAAGGCAACAGGGTTCTAACTCACATTATACCAATTCTGTCCCAGGATTCAAGAATCAATGTGTGTTTCTCTGATCATTAACAGCCTAAATAGCAATGAAATCAGTCATGTTTTTTTTGCTTCTTATTTCTCCAGTGCATTAAAAAGGTTATTGAGTCAAGCAGCCCTCGCTTCAGGAATCTGACCAACAGCCTCTACACACCCATTGTGGCCTTAAAGTATGCAGATGAGACTGGTGGCCTGTCTGTCAACACTTTCTACAACTTACTCTTCAATTTCGGCCCTCTCATGCACATTACCATGAGCATCCTCAAGTGCCTGACATGCAGCTGCCTGCGTAGACGCACCATCTCACCTAACTGAAGAGGGTGTCTGATCCTACCCCGTGCCCTTCCAGTTTGTTCACCCCACCCAGTTCCTACTGCCTTTTCCTGAGGTTTTGGGCTAAGCAGGTAGAGTAGAGCCAGTTACTGTGGAGAGAGGAGGTGCCTTTTAGTTCAAAGACACTACCATGATAAGCTTTGCCAGACAACATGCACAATTGCACAAGTTTGTCACAGAGATGTTGTATTCAGGATGACTTCATGTACTCACACATACACACAGAGATACATACAGTGGGGTGGATTCTCTCATTGCTAGAGTTTGAAATCGAGAACTGGTTCCAGTTGAGAACCGGTTCCAAATTAAACATTGATTAACTTGAGTCACATGCATGACTTTTTTTCTACTGTGTTTAGACACTCAGACAGAGATAATAAAACAGTTGTGTTGATGATGACAACCTGTGTTTTTTCCACACAGAAAATTGATCAACAATCAATAAGGGAATCAATACAGAGGATACTAACCGTAACCCCAACCCATCCCTAGTTCTGTGTTTCACTTAATC
>NW_023339696.1:14732324-14734603 GCF_004916995.1 Morone saxatilis | reverse complement strand
TGGGGGGCTTTGGGGCACTGAGGGGTGGGGGTGTGTCGCATTTGGGAAAATGAGAATTGGGGTGCCCAGACCTGAATGGAAGACTGTTTACTAATTGAATGAACACAGGAGTTACAGCAAAGTCTCATTAAACAAGAGGTCTTATCAAACCATTGTTGTGTACCTTTGTTTCACATATAAGAACGCAATTGCAATATAATGAGGGCAGCGTGACATGGTCCTTAATTGTAACAATGTCACAATTAGTGAACCACTAAACATGCATGCACCCTTGCTGTGTACTGACTAACAAGCCACTTGCATTTTTAGACAGTGAATATGAGTAAAGAGAAGCAAAAAAGGGGAACCTCAATCTTTGGTATGTTAGGAGCATTCTTTCCAATCTGTCTGTCCTCTCTGTTGCCAGGTAATTGCGGGTTCAGCCATTTTACCGCAACCTCCTTTCACTGTCATCATCATCAGACGACCACACCTAAGCTTGACTCAGAGAGTGATGAGATAAACTAGGGAGTCAGAGATCAAAAACAAAAGGGAGCTGCAGAGTTAAAAGAACCCCAAAAAAACACAGTGAGATCTGAGTTGCGAAAATTGGAAAGAGAAAAGAAGAGATGGCAAGTGTGAAAGAAACAGACAAAGAAAAAGAAAAAGAAAAAGAAAGAGAGAGAGAGGTCTGGGTGCTGTGAGATGATGTCTAGACATGGTGCTTCAGTCTGATCCAAGGTCAGGATGGATCAAAATCAGGCTCCACTTATTTGTTTCTGTTATTACTTCCCTTGCTAAGAATGATCCATCCTAAATAACGCTGAATAATGTCACAGAACGTTAAAAAAAAAAACACCACATGACCTGATCCATGGGTCTGAAATATATTCAAGGCGTAACAAGACAGATGAAAGCTGAAATAAAGGTGAAGGTCAGCCACCATTTAACATGGCTGCATGTGACTGGAGATGTAGCCACACAGAGCTGATTTGGAGTCTGAAGGGAGCTATCAATCTTGATATAGTCAAAACAGGAGAAGCCCAAGTTGCCCTGTGGCTGGCCTGTGGCGGCTGGGTCCATTAGGGCAGTAGAGGCCACAGGGAGAAACAAACATACAACGTCTATCTCTCCTTCTCCCTCTCTCTCTGTCCATTTCTCTCTGTCTCTCTGAGGCCCACTGTCTGTCTGCCCTCTCCTCTGTCCATCTCCATAACTCCGCTGTGCAGTGACCTCTCACAGACCCAACGTGGGTCACTTGTTTATTCACGCATGGAGAGGGGGGTCATCATCTCTCGTTCTGAGTAGAGCTGCTTGTTTGTGAGGCCATTCAGGATCGTTTAGAGGTCAGAACGTAAATCAAAAGAATCTTGGCTCTAGCTGGCCAGTCATACACATTGTTTTACAGACACAGAACCACTATTGTCATCATTACAACATTAGCGTTGTCCCCTTTCCCCACTGCTGTTACAGAATATAAACAATCCTGCAGGAATTTCCAGACTTGGACTCAGTTTTGCCCACTGCAGTATCGTTTTGTTCCGCTCTGTTCACTCTCTCAAAACTACCAGTTCCAATGACTGTGAAACACTGTGATTAGAGGGTTCAATTTGTGTACAAGCATTACAATTCTCAAACAAGGGGATGATGGTTGATTGTGCAGGGCTTAGAGATGATGTAATCTGAGCTGGGGTAACATGATCCTCTTGTTTTAATTGTGGACAATGAGGTAAGATTGGTGTAATATTTCACAAGAGAAGTCTGACAAGCAAAGCCGCTGATGTCAATGCACAGATTTTGTTAAAATCCTGAAACTCCTGTTTGTGGGCAAGGCAAGACGAAGGGTGCGACAAAAATCTGGATACGGATTTTTCCTTATCTGTTTTTATGCACACAGAGAGTGCATTCGTGCACACAGTGTATGTAAATTGTGCGTGCACTCAAACAAGTCACACTTTTCTCACCATTCTGTGCACATTTCTTCGTGTAACATATCATTTTTCTTTGGGTTTCTAACCTCTGCCACCATGGATCAGTTGTTTCTCTCTTTCAATGTTGTAATTAGACGTCTGGGAATCTAGTGCGGAGAAGCATTTATATTTTTAATTTACAGAGAAATAACCATATGCTTTGCTTTCTGGTTTGACCGACACTGAGGAGGGAATATTTTCAACCAAGAGATGATTATCCTTTTAATTTGTTTCCCAAGGATGGCTGTGTTTTTCTTTTCTTGTGTGAGTTTAGTGAGTGTTTATGTGGATGTGTGTTGACTCTGACAGGGATAGATAGATAGATAGATA